>NC_056739.1:915395470-915710470 GCF_019279795.1 Protopterus annectens
GCTGCCTCTATGCAGCTATTAAAATGCTTGTACAGGGTTTCTGTGAACAGTTCTGCATAGGCAGCAGTGTTCTCAGGATTGATGGGGGCTTTATAAGTTTGCCAGGTTATCACTTAATAACAATAAGTTAGCCTTAGAGTAGTTCCTGAATATTCCAGGTTTATCTGGGGGTCCAGGTGTTATTTTTACTTCAAAGGAGGCCATTTTGTGGTCTGACCTTACCAGGGAAGACATTACAGTAGAGGGTGTGCAGTACTTGCCCAGGACCATATCCAGCATGGCTGTACCCCTGGTTGGTGTATTGACTATCTAGTTTAGAACTCCTTATTTAATATTTCATAATGACAGGATAGCACTTTGAACCAATCCTTCCTTTCTTCCTAAGGTGGTATCAGAATCTAACATCAATCAATCCATTAATCTTCCAGTTTTCTTTCCAAATTTCACAAAGGTGAATGCATGTTACATTTGCTGGATGTTCACAGGCATTTTCTTTTGTGTGTGTGTCCTTTGCGGAATCTAAATCTGGCAATTCATTTACAAAAATAACTTTAGCCAGATGGTTGACTGATTTTATATCCTTTGTTTATAACAAGTTGACCCTATCCTTACCAAAACCTTTGAAAGCCCATTCAATCAGGTCCATGGCTAGATCTTCAGTATTTATATCCAGGGCATTCATGGACGATATCTGTGTGTTTGCAACTTGGGCTAATGCCCATATATTTGTTGCTTATTACAAACTGAATCTGGTCTTGAGGGGAGAGCAGCATTTGGATCAACAGTGCTTAGGAATATCCTTCCTTAGTGTCCTCTCTGGATTTCAGGTAGCTGGGGACTCTGTCCCAATTGTTGAGGGATTAATAAAAATTGACAACATCAGATAAAGAAGTCATGTACTCACCATAATGTTCTATCTGTGTTGTCCATTTTCATTGTTCCTCAACTCCCCTTCCACCAACCCCTTATCTTTGCACCAATATCTTGTGGAAGAGTGAGAGGTAAGAAGGGAACCAATGTTCCTGCTGTTGAGTTTCAGATATTGGCCTGGGTGTTAATATTACTTTTAAAACTATAAGCCATCAAACAAGATCTGAGGTATATTTGGTGATAGAGCATTATGGGTAATGGAGGAACTCGAGTTTTCGTGGCCAAGAGCTGTAAAAAAATGATCAAGTCAGATCCAAGGGTCAGATCAGAACCCAATTGTTGAGGAAGAATGAAAAATGCAACACAGAGTGAGTACGTAACTTCTTTTTTTAGATTGGTTAAGTATTAATTTGTTTTTTTGATTAGTTATTGGTTGTGGGAGTCTGTCATTTTCAAGCTGAGTTTGAATCTCAGAGTGGGAGTGGTTTGATCTAAAGATAACCATATTGTAAGTGTATAGATCAGTGGTATATGTGAGAGATCATAAAATAGCAAGGGGGTTAAGTATGGATCCCTGTGGCACACCTTTGATTAGTGCAGCTGCTTCAGAAATGGATGAGCCTATTTTGACTGTGAAGAGTCTATTAAGGAGGAAGTCTTTGAACCATGAAATGGCTTCTGCACTTAATGCCATTTTCTGTCAGTTTGTGAAGGAATCTGTAGTCTCTGAAGTCATAGGCCTTTTTGTGAGGTCTATAAAAATAGCACCATATGGTTACGTTTGTCCATGTTTAGTAAGATATCAACTTTTAGTGTCCATAGGGTAGTCTTCATGCTCTAGCCTGACTAATTGCCATGTTGCTTTAGTAAGAGTGTGTGTGTTTGTGTCTGTGTGTGGTATTATGGGATGTATTTTTAGAGTTGATTGTAGATATCCTTAAAAATTTCCCTAGGGTAGCTAGAATGGAGATAGGATAAATCTGAGAGGCGTTTTCAGGACTTGGCTGTTTCAGAAGTGACCAGAGCTGTTTAACAGAAGTGAGGCATGGCATTTTA
This sequence comes from Protopterus annectens, assembly GCF_019279795.1. NCBI lineage: Eukaryota > Metazoa > Chordata > Ceratodontiformes > Protopteridae > Protopterus > Protopterus annectens. Next base: position 915,397,397 of record NC_056739.1, read on the forward strand.
TTAGATGAAAAAAATTGTAGATGTGCAAAAGAGGAAGGGTAAGGAAATCCTTACACAGATGTATCAACTAGGGATTAAGGTTATCAGGTGCAGCGGGAGTGTCTGTGACAGTTTGGTCTGGTAGGTGTTATATTTTCATTTTTCAGTATGAATATTAGTTTTTCACTAAGCAGCAAGGTGACATCTAAAATATTGCTTTAAGTTCCTGTGCCTCTCACCGAAACCGAGCAAAAAGCAAAGCCCTTCTTTAAACACAGAAACATCCATTGTGAGATTGCTTGGACTACTGAGCATTGGACTTGCATTGCACTGATCCTACAAACTTGCATGAGGTCTCACTCAGGTAAAGTCACCTGGTCAGAACACGCTGGGAAGTTTCCTCATTTTTACTATTCAGCCTGTAATCATTTACCTGTGTGACTGTTTAGATCGAAGTTATATGCTTTGTGTCATGATTGCGTGCCAGTTATGAGCACAGTTTTCAGGTCTAATGATCCTTTGGATAATACTTCTTTTTGTTTACTGGTTAGGCTAACTGAACATACAGTCCATTTTCAGGGGCAACCTAGGAGCAGTGTCTGGTTAAGTGACTTGCTCAAGGTCACACAGTAAGCAATCAAGGGGTGAGGGAATCAAACACTGTACCACAGGATAGAGGCAGCATGTTGTTTCTGCCTTAATGACTGATAAGATTTTCTTTGTGTTTGTTCAGGAAGGATATTTTTTTTAATTCTAAAGCCTGTTGAAGGAGTAATGGTTTGTTTGGATGTTGACCTGCCCTGTACTATGTTATTTTAGCAAATGGTCACCCTTGCAATTACAGTATAACATGAGCATTATGCTTAATAAGCTCTGTTATATTAGTTAGTTATTTACATAGTTTATTTTCTGTCTGTCTTAATATGCAGATCATTTTTTTAGTATTTTACTGCTAGAACTTAGTTTATTGTTTATATTTCACTCAATTTGTAGTAATGGTTAGGAATTAAAACAATCAAAGTTGAACATGACCTTATTATCCTGAGATCTTATGCTGTCCCCTTGGTCTCTCTCGACTTATGGGTTAACTCAAGGATGAATTTAAGCTTGCAAAAGGCTCTCAGAGTTTCTCTAGCACTTGAACTTTCTGTCTCCCACAATGCCTAGCATTCGATCTACTCCCCAGCTCATCTTTGCCACTTTAATTGCACAGACATGATTATCTAGCACTCCAGTTGAGCAAGTTTTTTTTTTTTTGGTGATAGATAAGTGAAATATTTCTCTCTGTTCTTCTTCCTTTTGCTGAAAAGTATTTAACTTTCTTGTTACCAGAATTTCATGCCTTTTTCTCCATTTTTTCTTGCCTATAAGTGTTTTTCTCTCATTCCTCATCAGAGACCTACCCGGGCCTATATTACTTTCTTATGCAGAAGTTGTCCTATTATTTTGTTTTTATTAGCAATGGAACAGGCTTCAGGATTTAAGAAGTGTCTCAAATGTTGACACACCATAGTTGCAGAGGACTTCCACTCTCGGTGCATTCACTGTTTTAATTCAGATTATCTGAATATCAAATGTGATATTTATCCTGCTTTTGGACAGAGGGCTCTCGCAGACAAAGAAAATAAACTTATTAATTGTAAGGGGCCTTCTCCTGAGTTTTTTTGGTAGATTCAGCCAAATCTGTACCTTAGCTGGTAAGAAACAGGGTGTCATGACTTCAGATAAAGAAAAATCAAAAGATAAGGGTAAGGACAAAAGATAAAATAAAAGCTAGAGAGAGATGAGGACTGCAGCTCTCAGAGACATCAGGACAGGAAGAAGGAGGAAATGAAACGAACCATGGACTACAACTAGTTTAGTATTGGCTCCAACAATTTCGTATCCATCTAGGCCCTGTACCTTGGTCCCTTAGTCTAGCAGCTCCAGGACTATCATTATCTTGAATCTGTCACCAAAAAGATTTTTGTCACTGAGCTCCCAACACTCAGAATGGGAGCTTCAAGTTTCACAAGCTCAAAATCTCTGTCTGCTGCATCCTTATAGTCCATCAGATCCTCTTGGAGCCTTGTGGAATTCGACTGGGATAGGATGATATGAGCCTTTCCGAAGGCTCATATAGGTAGATATGGGAGTAATTCCTTCTCCCTGCACTCCGAGGGTGGACCACCTAACCCTCTTAAGGTCCTTTGGTTCTTCCTCAGGATCTGATGTGTAGAAAGCTGAGGTTTCCTCCAGTTTGTTGGCATGAGCAGCTGTATAGAGTTTTCTATATCGACTGCTGTGCTGACCAGTTCGAGTCCGAGGCCTTTGTAACTAAATGGGTTCTAGAGCCAATACACTGACTCCCAGTCACTCTGTGTTAGTTTTGGCTCTATTTCTTCCCTCTATTGCATTGGTATGCTGTGATGGTCCCCGCTTTAGCAGAGTCATCTATAGAGAGAATGTGCTGTTCAGACCTTTTGGCTTGGGACTTGACTACAGTACAGAGCCCGCCTTCCAGTGTGCTATTGCCATCTTTTCATGTTTGAGAAGTTACTGTTTCATTATTCTTAACTTGAGGGGGCATCTCAGCTCCTCCCAGACACTTGCTTTTAACATCCAATCCAAAGACAGTACAGCTCAGCTCCAATAGGTCCCACTCCTTTTCTTCCTGAAGGGAATAGGGACACTTCTGACTCCTCAACCCCTTCCTCGCCTGTAGAGTGCAGAAAGATTAGATACTTGGAATCTTCTCAAGAGTCCTTCACTGAGCACACAAAACTTGATGAAGGGGAAGGGTCCCTCAGATCTCCCTCAAAGACACCACCTTTGGTGATCTGCTGGAATTACTAAGGCAAAGGGGAAATTGGCCCACAGATACTCCTTACCTGGAGGAGGAGGTGTTCTTTGAGGCTGTCTGAGCTGGCCTGTCTACCTCCTGTGTGGTCCTTCCTGCAGATTACCTCATCATTGTGGTTATGCAGTGGGCTTGTCAGGTTCCTGTTGTGGTGAAACCAATTCCCCGCAAGCTGGATAAGGTGCTTATTTCTCTGAAGGATTACCCTCTTTGGAGTAAAGATTCTCTTGTGGATTCTATTCTCATTGCAACTACCCCTAAAAAGGAACTATGGGAAGAATATTCTATGGTCCATCCACCTATCATGGAATCTGGAGTGGACGACCATTTTGGGAAGCTGGTCTATGTTTTAGGGACTTTTGCCTTCCAGCCGTTGGTGTATTTTACATAATACCAGGCTCCAAAAAGATTTATCCAACGAGATATTAAATTCTCTCAAGAAACTTCAAACTACATTTACAAAGAAGGCCATGGTGTCTTAACTGGCCACTATGATATTTACAACCAATGTGACCTTGAGACTAGTCATTAGTGAGCTGATAGGCTTTCTAGAGCAGCAGGCACTGGCATTGCCATGCTTTACTGAGAATATACAACTTTGCAGCCAAGTTTAAGGTGGCCTTCTTGAATGTCCCCTAGATGTATCATATTTTTTTGTCCAAATGTCAAGGATGCATAGAGTCTAAACAAGAGGGTAAGCTTCTCTCTGCTGTGGTAATTTGTTTCCCTAAAGCACAACAACATTCCAGGAATCAGTGATTCTGGTTTAGGAAAATCAATGCCCCCCTTTGACACTGCTTCATACAGAGCCTCCTGAGGCAGGGGGAAACGCCAATGAAAACTGAACTAGGGACAGAGGGGATCTGCAGAATCAAGGGTTCAGTGGTGCTTTCTCTGATGGGCTCTATCAGCTTTCCTGAGATTTTGCATGTATGTTCCCATACATAGACTGTCTGGAGACACTGATCCCTTCACCTGCAAAAATTGGATGGACATCGCACAAGATTATTGGGTAAAAGGGTATAATATTGAGGGGCCATTCTCTCCAGTTCCCAATTGTATCACAAAGCTGTTCCTGGTATTTCTCCCAGTCAAAGAAGAGCAACAGCTGAAGAAGCATCTTCTCTCAGTTTATAAACCCAAAAGGAATATTGGCAAACTACTTTACAAACACTCTGTCTCACTAAATTGGAACAAACTCCCCCTCTATATTAGATGCAACCTTTCCTTTCCTTATTTTAAAAAGGAGCTTAAATCTCACCTACTAAACTTGAAATTATGCCATTGCATTGAGCACACATAGTCTTAGTCTCTCCCACTGTATAACCTATTGCATTTCCTAACTTTCTTTGTTAGTAACTTCTGCTTAAGCTACTCTCTTAAGCTTTCAGCTTTACTACTATATCCCCCTCCCATTCTCCACACTATCTCCCCCCACTTCCTATCAGTGTCTATACATTGTCCTTCTTTTGAACGATTATCTTTTTGTTTCTAAGTAAATTTTACTCCACTACTATCAGTGCACTCTTAATATTCATAATTTTTTTCTTTTGTTTTTCTTTTTATAATTAATTTTGTATTTGCAGTGTTGTTTTTAATAGTTTTTGTCCTGGATGTTTATCTTTGCTTATGTTTGCTGGGGCTCTTTCCCCTTGAGTCTTTACTGAAAATGGGTTGCTTACTATCAGTGCAATGGAAATAGTTAAGAACCTTTTCTTTTTATAATTATTTTGTATTGTGATTGCTATTTAATATCTGTATATTGTCACTTTATTTTTACTTATGTTTTCTGGGGCTTTTCCCCTCGGGTCTCTGCTGAAAATGGGTTGGTTTGCAAACTCAGTTGGACTAACCCGGTTAACAAATGTGAAATAAATAAATTGCCAAACTATTGGAAAAGAAGAGTCATCCAGTAGGTCTCAGCAGACTGCAAAGGATCCAATGTAATACTTTGCTGTACATCCTGGCTGGATAGATCTTCTGGATGGATTCCTTCTACTCCATAAAGATTGAGAGGATGTCCAGGAAATAACCACTTCCAGGTTGCAGCAAGTCCTTATCAGTTTTGCACATTACTCTTTGGTCTCACCACAGCCCCCTGGGTTTTCAACAAATGCATGATGGCCGTTGCAGCTCATATTTGACTACAAAGATTCTAGGTGTTTCCTTACCTCTATGATAAGCTTCTCACTGCAAGTACAAGAGAATCCTTAATCCATGCAAGAGACTTAATCTAATTGTGTCAGTCCTTGAGAATGTCCATAATTTAAGAAAAATCAAACTTGGTCCCAGCTCAGAATCTGGATTTCATAGGGTGCCATTTAGACACTGTGTCTCAGATTGCAAAGTTACCACAATTGAACTGACTGCCCTACACATGTATGTACGAGATGTGCTTAAGCTTCACAACCCCCAATATATCTAATTCTTCATCCTCTGGGCTTTATGGCTGCCTGTATAACCATGGTTCTAAATGCAGAATTTTTCATGAGAGTTCTTCAATGGACACTAGCTGTTCAATGGGCGATGTTAGCCCCATCCTTTTCATCACCAAATGAGGTTGTCTTTTCTCTATCGATGCATATCCGTTTTCATCTTACAGCTACAGTGATCATGGACACCTCTCTGTTGGGGAGGAATTTTGAGGGAAGAATGGTCCAAGAGACTTAGAAAACCACAGAGGACTATTTTCACATTAATTTACTGGAGATAAGGGCTTGTTTGTTTTAGTGTTGCATGCACTTCAGGACTTTCTTCCTTAGGTTTTGATTTCCATCCAGACAGACAACACATCAGCAGTCTGGTATGTCAACAAACAGGCAGGAAGCCTGTCATAACTATAATATTGGTAGGCCATAACGGCATGGCATTCGGCGATTTCTTCTCAATGCTCTCTCATATCAACACATGTAGGTCAAAACAGTACCTTAGTGAAAAGGCTGAGCAGGTGCATTCTTATGCCTCATGAGTGGTCTACTAACAACGTAGTAGACAGAGAAATTTTTGGCCATTGGGGCCATCTTTGCTGTGATTCATTTGCGTTTCCAGCCAACACCAAATGCAGAAGTTACTTTGACCTTATCCCTAACATTGACAGTCACCGAGGGATACTGGAGTCCATACTTGGCCACCTGAGATTCTTTATGCCTTCTCTCTGATACCACTAATAACCAAATTCCTTCAGAAGGCTTCCATGTGCAAGGCAGCAATAATTCTCTTTACACTTTTCTGGCCCCAACCAATTTGGTTTTGTTACCTGTGGCCTCATCTTCTGCGACCACCATTGGTACTGGACCCTGAACACAGTCCTCTCTCACCTGTCCAGCAAGACCTATCTGGACATCAAATCTTTCAGACTATAACCACATGCTTTCTTCAATTTTAGTAATGGGAAACAATCTTGCTTTGCCTTCTATAGTAGTTCAGATCTTGACAGCATCTCAGAAACAATCTACTCAGAAAATCTTCAAGTGTTAGATGGAAAATGTTTTCAATATGGGCCAGGGACAGAGAGTTAGACCCTTTTTCGGATCCTCTTCTTCAGTTCTGGAGTTGTTAGCTAGCCTTTTCAAATCCAGAGCTAGTTATTTTTCTAAGGTACAGCTGATATTTCAAATTTTCCTTTGGTTTCAAATTGATCTAAAGTTGCTTCTTGAAAATTGCTTAGGCATTCCTCAGAAAAGTCCCAGTACTTCCTTGAGATCTTAATCTGATGTGGCTTGTTTGTCTAGGGGCATGATTCTCGCTTAGTGTGTGAGAGGTCCTGGGTTGAAATCCCGGACAAGCCCTGAGTTTTGAACCGAAAGGTACAGTGGATGGTGAAGGTCTTCCTTTGTAAATGAGCTGCTTAGTGAATTTAAGAGTTTGATATCCTCCTAGGTTTACATAATTCTGTCTCATATAGCTTACTTAGAGGCGATCTCTGGTTGACTTACAAAGCCATGTCTAACCCTATAGAACCTCATACAATAATGTTGTGAGCCAGCTGCCACTGACAGTCTAAAATGTATGTCATGTAAAATATTGTGTTTAGTTACAATATCCTGAGATACATGGATTCTGAGATACAAGCCTTATATTGCAAGCATCCTTATCTGATTTTTTCATAAAGACAGAATCACTTTGAAACTAATCCCACTTTTCTTCCTAAACTTACTATGTAATGGAGTCAACTTTGAGTCAGTCCATTCATCTGCCTGTATTCTTTCCCAGTCAGTCCAACTGGGATGAATATATATTGCACACCTTAGATGTCCACTGTCTTCTGAGATTTTATTTGCTTCACATTAAAACAATCCGCTGTTTGTATATTTTTCAAAACCTAAAATGGACTCAAATATTTCTAAGGTCACTTTGTTCAGAATGCTGTGAGATTGCATTTCCTTTGTTTACAGTTCAAAAAGACTGTGGCTTCCAATTAAATCAAAGTACAGTCCAACAGAGCTATTTCCACCTGTGCTGCTTTTCTCAGAGATTCATCGATAGAAGATATTTGTGCAGCATCTGCATGGTCTACAGTGCACAATTTGTCAAGCATTACAAGTTGACTCTCAGTTCCAGATTCTGGGGATTCTGCCATGAAACCTGGATTTGTGGTAGCTGGTGACTGTCCCATAAGTTGAGAGAGGCAGAGGGACAACACAGGGCATGAAAGTTATGTATTTACTGTAACGCTAGATCTCTGTTGTCTTGACAACCCACATCTTTCACCATCCAGCTTGTCATGTGCCTTTCTTTGTTCTCTCCTAGGGGATTATGATGATCCTATTCTGAAGCCTTTCCAGTTCCTTTATAGCCTAATAATGTCTTTTTTCCCATAAGGGGAGTATTTTGTCTGTTGGTGGGAAGAAAATCGGAGGAGTAGCTTGAGTGCTAGGTGTCATGGAAGAGGGAGAGCACTGGAGACGGTCTGAAAATTTTTTGCTGGCAGATAACCCATAAGTTGAAACAAATGGAAAGAGGGACAACAAAGCTCTATCTTCTTGCTAAGTATATAACTTTCATTCTCCGAGACAGTTTAGTAGCAGATGTGCTTTTACATACTAAAAGTAGTTTCAGCTGTCATTGAAATGCTTTGCATTTTTATTTCCTGCTGAGTCTGAAAATCCAATTTAATCCTCCAAAGAAGATCCGTCACATTGGATTAAAGAAATGCTTGCTTTATCTTTCTGTACTTACAGAAGAGAGAAAATTATTATACAAAATATATTGCATTTGCTATATGTGTGTATGCAAGTATATATATATATATATATATATATATATATATATATATATATATACACACACACACACACACACACACACACACACACACACACACAGCTGCCTGCAGGCCCTAATAGTATTTCAACTTGATTGAGAGGGTAGGTCGTCTGAGATACTTCACAAGATACTTGACCTTCTCGGCTGCGTTTGCCTCCTGTTACCCCTACACCATATACTTTCACTATCTTTGGACTTTTCATATTTTATTTGTTGGATAATTCTACTTGCTTTTAAAGTTTCTCAGTCTTGAATCTGACCAGATATCCTAGAAGGATATTCTTTGAAACTGCAGTTTGTTCAAGAATTTGTGTACTTTTCATATTTTTTTCTTCGGAGTTACTGAGTCTGATTCCACACAAATCTGCTTCCAAGCTGAAGACATTGTATTTTGATCTGTCCTTATGATGCCATGTATAGCCTTCCTGATAGGCAGTAGGTAGCACGGCCTTGTTGGACCAGTTCTGAAATCTTGATCTGACAGGTACTCTGTGTTATGTGATGGTAAATTACAGCTGCTGTTTTGTTCTTATTTCATTGCATTTAACCTATATCTTTAACTGTTCAAACACACGAGTATGATAATGTTCTTTATATGGATCTGTGCTGCAGTAACATAAACTAAATGGGTTATATACTGTCAGGGGTATAACAGTCGGCCAGCTTCCAAAGCTTCAGGACACCTTCCATGCACCCAGTTAGCTGACTAAAAGAGATGCTTCGGCACCAAGTCCTTCATAGTTTTCCTATCTCTAAAAAAAGACCTCCTCTGTGAGCTTTCAAGGATTAACAGTTGGTTGTTACTGTTCCATTGCTGAGCAGGTAAGTGGGGTGGTTCCACTGTACTTTTTATGACAGAAACTGCCCCTTTTCTATAAAATATTATTTTAAAGCTAGGAAAAAGTATTTCTAATGATTGTCACTTGACTTTTAATTACTTTAAAATTAGAACATCACCTTTTTACTTTTGTAATAAAAAGTTGTTAAATCTTATTTAAAACTTCCCTCTCTGTGGTAAAAGTTGGGTTATTTTACCTTTGATGGTGTAGGTAAGTCTTTAAAGTGCTTTTACAGGGGAGAAGTTACTTGCTTACGATGTACCTGTTTTATCAACTATTTCTACTAGGTTTCCCCAGGAATGAGGTACCTTTTTGGCTTACCCATGAAACAGCCTGCCAACTGGCATAATGGTTAAGGTCTTCGCCTCCATTGCTCAAAGTACAAGGTTCGAGCCTGACCTCTGGCCATTGCCTATATGGAGCTTACATGTTCTCCTTGTGTCTCTGTGGGGATGTTCTTCGTGTTTCACTGTTGCAGTCATTACATTTGGGTAATCTGCTGGCAGGTTGCCCTCAGTCGGCCTGATTAACAAAGTCTTGGGTCCTGCGTCAGTTGCTGTCCCTTCTTCCACGATGTCAGGTCGTCAGGGGTATAAAACATGCAGCTGACGCCATTACACCAGTCTCTCTTGCCATGCAGTGCCCAAAGCAGAAGCAGTTTGCAAGTGCCGGTCGGCCGACTCCTGAAATTTTCATTTTCAAGTTTCAGAACCGAAGTCTTCAACCTAAAGCTAAGTACCCCATTGAGGAAACTTTTTCTTGCTCCTTACCGATGTCAGTAAAAGTTAATAATTGCATTACTTGTGGAAAGCAAATACCTCATAAAGATTTTCGTTTGTACTATTTTCCTTGCCTAGGCCCTGACCACGACGTACCTTGCTGTCGGTTTTGTGCTTTATTTTATCAGAGCACTATCCGTCGTCGGTACATTTTTGCCTCTAAATATTTTGGTGCTTGGTTTAATTATCCAGAAATGACATCGGTTAGCCATCCAACTACCGGAATTCCAAAAAAACACAAAGAAAAAGACAGAGACAGGCCGTCAAGGTTCAAAACTGCCGACGATGCTTCTCCTAAGCCAGTCACCAGTTCGCCTGTACTCAGTAAGGCGCTTTCGCAGCCCCTGATACCCGCTACTTCTGATTCGCAGGCCTCTACTGAGACCCATTCGGAGTCCGGTATGCCACGAGATGCTTCACCTATGGAACCCACAGATGTCTCTACCTTGGATGGGTCCGGAGCCGCTGTGCAGGCACCGGCTTCTGAGGGTGTATTCAGGCCTACAGACTTGCATATTAAACCGACTCCACCTTCTATTCTAAGGCCTAACTCTCGATCTGTGTCTAAATATTTGACGCCCAGGCCAGATGTTCAGGCCTCTATGCCTAAAAAACAAATGATCAAAATGGCTGACGATCTTATTACTCTAATCAGGGGTAGTCACCCCCCCCCCCTTCTAAGAGGCCTAGGCCTGAGCTTGACTATGAATCATCTGACCAAAACTCTGTTTCTTCTGATTCTTTTAATGACCTGGATTTGTCCATTCCTACTTATGAGGATTCTGATGCAGACGATTCCATTCCCTCTGCATTTCTCCTGGAGGATTTTTCTTTTGGGGAAACTTTACATACCTTAAGGGAGCATTTCCACTGGGAAAGCCAGGAATTTTCTGAATCTAAAAAGGGTCTTAGGGACTTCCTTCTTTTACCTCAGCATAGGCCTTTGGCTATACCTCCTGTAGTAGACATTGTTGATGATGCGTTTTCGGAATCCACTATGGCCCCTGATTCCCTGCCTCCGGCTCCTAATAAACCTGACAGATACTATAGGGTTCCTGAGTCCCACAAGCTCCTTTTCAAAAATCCTGTGGTGGATCCAGAAACCATTTCTCATGGGTCCAAGGGCACTAAAAATCCTACCCCTTCTAATAGAGACTCCAGGGCACCGGATAGATGGGGTAAAAAGGTTTATACTTCTGCAACCTTGGCAATCAGGGCTTTAAACTGCCAATTTCATATATTAAAATATCAACAGCATATTATTGGACTGCTAAAACAAAAAATGATATTGATATCTGACTGTGTGGAAAATAAAGATTTACAGGATTTATTGCATTCTGCTGAACAAGTTGGAAAACATACTTTGCAATGTGGTTTTGATTCTTTAGAGGCCTTTTGCAGGGCTGCTGTTACTGGATCTGTGCTTAGAAGGCATGCTTGGCTTAAGGAGCAATCTCTGCCTGATCATGTTAAAGCAAAATTGTCGGATGCTCCTTTAAATCAGGACCGCCTGTTTGGCAATAAGGCTGAAGAAGTTCTAAAAAAGATGGAAGATAAAGTTAAATCTATGCAAACTGTAAAAGATTTCTTACAAGTGCAACCTCCAAGATTTAGTAGGCACTGGCCTACTAAGAACTGGTCCTTTCCAGCTCCTTCCAGATCCTCTCAAGCCAAACCCAGATGCACCAAAAGCACCAGGTTTCAGGCCCAGTGGACTCTCAGAACTAAGCAATGGGGGGGCACCATTTCCAAATCTGGAAGTAACAAGACACCCCCCTATGGTAAACAGTCTCAATGACTTTCCTTTAAAATTACCAAGCACTTACCTTTTAGCCGCCCCTTTGGGGGGAAAAATTGCTCTTCATGCAAAAAACTGGGAACTCATAACTCAGGACAAATGGGTTTTAAATATAGTGTTCCAGGGATACAGATTTCATTTCAACACATTGCCAACACCAAACGGGTGGCCAGACCTGCCCCCAAATCAGTGGGCAGAGGCTCAAAAACTAGTACTTTCCCTCTTAAATATGGGGACTATTCAACTGGTACCAGAAGAGGAAAAGGGACAAGGTTTCTATTCCAGGCTTTTCCTGGTACCCAGAAAAGACAAATCATGGAGTCCAATTCTGGACCTGTCTACTCTAAACACCTTTCTGGACGTTCCAAAATTCAAGATGCTGACTCTTCAACTGTTACTTCGTATGCTAGGCAAAGATGCCTGGTTGGCAAGTCTAGATTTAAAAGAAGCTTACCTGCATATCCCAATCAGGGAATCTTGCAGAAGATACCTATGCTTCACAGCAGGCTACTTGCATTATCAGTTCTCTGCACTGCCCTTTGGCTTGTCTACTGCGCCCAGGGTATTCACAAAGTGCCTGGCTCCAGTAATTGCATTTTGCAGGCAAAGAAATATTCAAATATATCCATATCTGGACGATTGTCTAATTCAGGAAGAAAACCAGGCCATACTTCTAAATCATCTGGCGTTTGTAAAAAGGGTTCTAACTTGTCTAGGGTACACCATAAACAAAAAGAATTCACAACTGGTACCCTCTCAACAGATTACATTCCTGGTTGCAAGCTTGAATACAATTGCCCAGATGGCTTTCCTCATGCCAGAAAAGTGAATTAAATTGGTAACTTACTTCAAACAAGTGGCCACAAAAACCCTGCTATCTGCAAGACAAATACTGCAAGCCTTGGTGTTCATGGCCTCCTGCATTCTTCTAATTCCATATGCATGACTGCATATGAGGAAACTTCAGTGGTACTTAAAAAGTCTATGGAGTCAACATTGCCACAGCCTGGAAACAATGATTCCTATCATACCTTGCCTGGAGTTCCTATGGTGGGCAGAGGCCTGCCACCAAAACAAGGGACTGCCATTCACACTACCCCCTGCCGCCCAAACCCTAACTGCAGACGCATCAGACTATGCATGGGGGGGCTCACCTGATAGGGAAGTGCATTCAGGGCAAATAGAACCCAAATCAAATGCACCTACATATCAATCAAAAAGAAATGTTAGCTGTACAGAATGCTCTGACAGTCTTCAAGGACTACATTCTTGCAGGACAACTAATGGTAAAGACGGACAACACCATGGTTATGTTGTACATAAACAAGCAGGGAGGTACACATTCCTACCCCCTCTGCAGACTAGCCATGGCATTGTGGAACATGGCTTTGAACTACCAAGTGCAACTACAAGCTCAATTCCTGCCAGGAAAACTGAATACACTGGCAGACGACTAAGCAGAAATCTCTTGGACCCACACGAGTGGAAAATGGAACCACGGATTTTCCACATGTTGACAAGCAAATGGGGGAGCCCAGACATAGATCTATTTACCTTCCCCCAGAACTACCAGTTGGACACATTTTGCACAAGGACTCCCACAAAAAAGCCTGGAAAGTGGATGCTCTGTCCTTCAGCTGGAAAAAGCTATCAGTCTGCACCTTTTCCCCTCTGCCCCTGCTCTCCAAAGTTCTGCTAAAAGTCAAACAGGACAAACCAAGAATAATTTTGATTGCTCCAAACTGGCCACGCCAACACTGGTACCCACTCCTGTGCAGTGAGTCACAAATATCTCCATGGCACCTGCCTCCAATACCTTCCTTGCTGTCTCAGCAGGAGAACCAAATTCTGCATCCTCAGCTCCCAACATTGAACCTTGCAGCTTGGCTAATCGCTTAAATTCACCCTTAGCATCCCTCAGCAAACCTGTGATGGATGTTATCTTGGAGGCGAAAAGACCTAGTACTAAAAAATCTTATGCTGACAAATGGAAAAGATTCTGTGCCTGGAACCAATCTTTAGGGATGAGCATAGCCGCGCCCAATTTACCTCAGATTTTGCAATACTTAACTGAGATGCTTCACAAGGGCCTGTCTTTTTCCTCTATTAAAATCCACGCTTCAGCTATTTCAGCTCACTATAACACAGAACCATCCCTCTTTTCTCATCCCCTACTCAAGCAGTATCTCAGAGGGGCAAAGAACTTGAGACCACCCAGGAGAGCTCCTACCCATGCCTGGGACCTTAACTTTGTTTTGGAGAAGCTCACTTTACCTCCTTTCGAGCCAGCTGCTACTGCAGACTTAAAATTTCTTTCTTGGAAAACAGCCTTCCTTTTAGCAATCACTTCAGCTAGAAGGATATCTGAATTACAGGCCCTTATGGCAGTGGAGCCTTTCATCATCTTTCATGTGGGCAGGGTATCTCTGAGGACAAAGCCATCCTTCATGTCCAAGGTGGTTTTCATTGTGGCTCTTAACCAGTCCATTTATATGCCAACCTTGTATCCCAGTCCACAGAACAAAGGGGAACGGGTTCTGCATTCCTTGGATGTGCACAGACAACTTAGATTCTACTTGGACAGAACTAAATTTCGAAGAAAATCTGAACAATTGCTAGTGGCATTTGCTGCTGGGGCAGAGGGGAAGGCTATTTTAAAACAAACCATTTTTAAACTGATAAGCCATTGCATTCATTTTTGCTATAAGCACCATGGAAAACCTATCCCCCAAGAGATCAGATCTCATTCCATCAGGGCTGCATCTACTTCTGCAGCCTTTCTCAGAGGTGTTCCTACCAGGGATATTCTAGAAGCTGCTACCTGGAGTTCTGTACACACTTTCACCAAGCATTATCATTTACCAATGTTCTCTAAATCCAGAGCTGGCTTTGCCACTGCTGTCTTGCACGGCCTTATAGCTGGTCCTAATAATGTATAAATCCATCCTCCCAACCATAGCTGTGGGAATCTACCCAAATGTAATGACTGCAACAGTGAAACATGAAAAACATACTGCAGTTGTGTACACTTACCATAAATGTAGATGTTTGAGTGTATTCACTGTTGCAGTCCTGGTTGCCCTCCCTGCAGCCCCCTGTTTTTTTCTCTTACTATACCTCTACTTTCTTTTACTGTGCTTAAAAGACTTTTTGGTGTATTTGCTTTTGGTTGGAGGTATATTTTTGTGTTTTTAATTTTATTTGCTCCCCATTTGGGGGGCATCTGACATCTGGGGCAAGAAAAACTGATGTAATGGCATCAGCTATATGTTTTATACCCCTGACAACCTGACGTCATGGAAGAAGGGACAGCAACCAATGCAGGACCCAAGTCTTTGTTAATCAGGCTGACTGAGGGCAACCTACCAGCAGATTACCCAAATGTAATGACTGCAACAGTGAATACACTCGAACATCTACATTTATGGTAAGTGTACACAGCTGTACTTTTTTCCTACTTCCTCAAAACATGCTGAGTGTTTCTGCTTCATGTTCACCCAAGAATGGAGTTGTGGGTAGCAGCACAGTCTCTAGATGGTGCTTTTCAGGGGAAGAGTTGTATAGACCAACCACTTTGGGCATCAGCAATGGTGTTTATATCCTCTAAATTAGAGAGCACAGATTACAGTTTCACTCTGTTCGGGCAAGATGAAAGGGCAGTGCATCAAAGTCACTTGGGTTTGGAACCAGAGTCTACTACTCAGGAGCATGGGGACACATGATCCTCTGACCCAGTCTCTGGAATACTAAAACAACTCACCTAAGACTAAGCATGCACAAGTGCAGTTAATTCATTCCACAAGCATGTTTCTTATGTTGTGCAAGAGGAGAGAGACAGAATGGGAGATTCTGGGAGAGGGAGTATACAGTACATTTTTGAAAGTCATCAAACCAGTCAGGAAGTACCCTCAGAAATGTCAGCAGTGAAATCATAAAGTATGTCTTTTACTACATTGTGTGTGGGGGGAGGGTGTATACTTGCGTGAAATGTCCCAGTTAGGTAGGGGTTTCTGATTAAGTGACTTCCTCAATGTCACAGTTGGAGAATCAAACCTTCTTCCCTTGAACTTATCCTTTAATCCTCCGCACCAGTTGTCAGACCTCCCTTAACTTCTTTTTTGATAGATTTGTATAGTTCTCATTGTTTTTAGAATGCATGCCCATGCAATACCTGCTGCAGTTCTTATTACCTTTTAAGTGAATCAGAGTTGCCTGTCAAATTAATGCTGTGAGCTGTTAATGAATTGCCTCCTGTAGTCAAAAGTACAGGGTTGGAATTCTCCCACCTCCATTTGCTTATGGTGTGACTTTGAGCAAGTCACTCAGACAGTATTTTTAGGTCACCCTGAAAAGGGACACTTTCTCAAGTGGGTTTACCTGGTCTGATGTCCTTTTCATTCGTTCCTCGGTGATTGGGTCTCTGATCCAACTCAACTGCATTTACAAGACTCTCTGATCCAACCTGTGAACTTCTCCCTGTACTCATAATGCCCCAGTCAACCTGCTATACCCCCAGATCTCGTTTTCCACCATATCTCTACAGACACAGATCCATCTCTGTAAGCTTTTTGGATGTTTTTCCTTTGCTGTAAGTCTGATATTTTCTATCCCTAGACCCTCTTGAATTACGATCTTACTTCTTTCACCCACCTCACTCACTTGGTTGTTGAAATTTTGAGTTTCTTTACCATACGATAATCTTTTTCCTCTACATCTTGTACCTGAGGTAGCTTTTAGTACCATTGCTGGAACTTTTTCTTGAAGGTATTCTCTTTCCTATGATTGTTGGTTGTTAAAAAAAAAAATTTTTTCATTTCTTTCTATCTTCCTTAGTAGTGGTGAGGCATTGTATTGTATTACAGCTGAGAAACCAACAGGCTTCAAAAAATGCACTTCCTGTGGGCATAGGATCCCTAACTATGATGCCCACAGGGAGTATGTCTACTGCCTTGGAGCTTCTCATCTCCACACAGATTGCTCCATTTTTGCAGCCTTTAATTCCAAGGCTCTTAGTGATCACAGAAACAAATTAGTTTTAAAGGGATTGCTGCCACTTTCTTCATCTATTTCAGAGGCTCAAACCCCATAAAATCATCCAAAGCCTCTTCAGAGGCAAATGAGTCATGTAAGCTGTCTTCAATCTGCTCTCTGAAGACTACTCCATTTTTGGAGCCTCCTCAAGACATCCAAAAGAAATCAGATCTGGCTTTTTCTGATCCGAAATGGAAGCAGTTGGATCCCATCTCCTCTGATATGACAGCTCCAAGTCTCCAAGAACCTAATTCCCAGGGTTCATTGTAGAGCCTGTTTCTCCTTGGCTCCATTCCCCTTTCCTTCAGGGGACTCCCAAGGAGAGAATCTCAGCCCCAGTCCACCACTTCTTCCATCTTGTCCTCCAGGAGCCTTTCAGAAGCTGAAGTAGACAGGTTGTTGAAGAAGTTCTACCGAGCTCAGATTCAGATGGAAGTTATCCCATTTCCATCTCCTATTAGATCTGTGAGCCTCCCTTATACTTCTCATGCCGGGATCTCTCCTTCTCCAATCCAACCCATGGTTTCAGACCCTCAGATCTGCAAGACCAGAGAGTGTCGACGTTGGATTTAAAGACCGCTAGATCTTCGACTCTGACTGCTTTCCTGACTTGTTCAGTCCCGAGTACCTTTGTACCAGGATGATCTAGGAGCCAAAGTGTTAGCACCTGGTTAAGGGGGCTAGGTTCCACTCCAATGCTGTTGGAGCTATCCCTGCCCTTTGGAGGTTCAGAGTTGGACAGTTTGGGACCTACTCCCCCTTCAAGGCATGGGTCCTGGCAGGGTCGCATGTGGTAGCATTAGCAGTGTCTTCCCCTGTGCAGCCACCTATGGCTTCTCCCAGTTCTTCAGCCTTCGAGGTAATGGAGAGGGTTTTCTCTTGTCTGAGAGTTTTGACTACACTTTCCTCTTCGGGTCCTACAGCCATACCCTTGAGGGTCCAAGTTCTGATCCTCTCAGGTCTATTCCACAGGGACAGCTGGCAACATCAAGCATCCAGACAGTCCCCATTGAGGATTTTCCCCTTTCTTTGTTTAGCTCTTCAGATTATCCCACTGAAGAGTTTTCCTGAAAGATAGTATGTAAGAGGAGACGCATAGATTCTCCCATAGAGTCTCTCACCGAGGACACTGACTTCAATGAAGAGTAGGGGTCGCCCAGATCTCCACCGGATGACATCTCCTTTGATGACATCCTAGAGATTCACAAGCAAAAGGGTGGATGGTCCTCTTGACACCCCATCCCAAGAGGAGTCAGTCTTTCTTGAATCTTTTGAGTTTGGCCCATTTACATCTTGGGTGACTCCCCTGGCAAATGGGCTTATAGATCTAGTCTCACTGGACGTGGAAGGAACCAGATGCTGTAGAACCCATTGCCCAGATAAATGTCTGGCACCACTTAAAGATGGGCCACACTAGAGCAAGGGAGTCCCTGTTGATGCTACGATTTTGGCGGCAACCACAATGAAGGAGCTGGTGGAGCAGAGCTGTCCATCCCCCTAACAGAGAGTCTAGGGTGTTGGACAGATTTGGAAAGAGCATTTTTGCCTCAGCAACCTTTGCCTTATGGTCTCTGAATTACTTGGCACATTTCACAAGATTACAGTGGTATCTGACTAGATAACTTTCCATATCACTCTTCAAGTTTGTCAGTGGAAGACTACAAGAAGTCTTCTTCACAACTGGCCACTCTATTATCCATCTCTAATGTGTCAATGAGGCTAATATCCCATGCTTTGGAGGGTAGCTCATGGGTGGCTGGTTCAGGCATAGCCATTAGGAGACATGCCTGCTTATGAGATTTTGTGGAGCCTTTCAAGTGTTCCTTCATCAATGCCCCTTTTGATGGGATATCATTGGCCCTACTGTAAAGGAAACACTTTCCTGGCATGAACAGGATGGAAAGATGGTCTCTGCCATAGGGATATGCGTTTCTACCCCTCAATGATCCTTTTCTAGGAATCAAAGAGGAGGCAATAATATGTGGTTCCATAAATCTCAGGGTGCTTTCTAGGATTCACACAGGGATAGCTCTGTCAGGGCTACAGGGGAAGACGCTGTCCTCATGGCAAAACCAGGTTTTCTGAGATTCATCTTGAGATAAACCCTTCCAGAGCTCCTGAAAGGTTGCCCAACTGCTCAACTCTGGAGGCAGTCCAGGGGGGGGGGCGCTTGTCTCTGAACCCAGATACCTGGGGATCAATAATAAAAGATTCTTGGGTACTAAAAATTATACTCAGAGGTTATTACATACCATTTTTCCAGATTCCTCAATGAAAAAAAAGACTCCCTGATGTCCCACCCAGTCAGAGGGAGGTGGCAGCTCAAGGAATTTGAAAGCTGCTAAACAAGAGAGTCATTCAGGAGGTCCCACCTGATCAGAAAGGATTTGGAACTTACTCAGTATTATTTTTAGTGCGGAAAATGATTGGGTAGATTATAAGTGATGTATAATGTTTGCATCTGGGCGTGTGTCAGTATGGTTTGTGATGTAAAATGCTTGCAACTACGATTGTGATGGTGTTTATTTTCATTTATATAAATGTATGATTGCCTATGTTGTTAGTGATGGTTTAATAAAAATGTAAAAAAAAAAAAGCAGGAATTGAATAATTTATGTAATTTTGCTTAGATTATAATATATGTGAAATATATTTATAAATATGAACTTAATACAGTTTGATTACTTTTATGTAAATTTGCCAAAGTCACAAATGATAATTTAATAAAGGTGTTTAACAAAAAAAGATAAAACCAGGGACCTAAGACCATTCCTGGGTCTGAGTAAACTAAGTAAATCTGTGAAGAAGTCAAAGTTTTGAATGGTCACAGTTCAGTCCATTCTGATATTTTTACTCAAGAACAGTTGGATGTGCTCCATTGATTTTCAGGATGCATGCTGTCACATCAAGATGAACAGACAATCCCAAAGATTTCTGCACTTTCAGCTAGGGGCTACTCGCTACTAGTTCAGAGCCCTGCCCTTTGGTCTCACTACACTCCCATGGTGTTTATCAAATGCATGGCAGCGGTGGCAGCTCACTTGGGACTGCTGGGATTCTTAGTGTTTCCATACCTAGATGACTGCCTCCTCACTGACCCAACCAAACATCTCCTAGAGGACTCCAGGGACTACTTGCTCCAATTATGCCAATCACTAGGCATCTCAGTCAACATCTGCAAATCTCATCTTCATCCTGTTTAGAGCCTAGAGTTCATAGGTGCACAGTTGAACACAGCAAGTCAGATTGCCTCTCTTCCACCACATCGTGTAAGGATAATTAGGTACCAGGTGATCAAATTATTGGACACTCTTCTCCCCCAGCCAGACTTATTCTTCAGGCTCTCTTTCACTGCTAATGAATTTTGGGAAGGAACAAATCTGAAGAGAGTGCTCTGTAAATATAATTCAAGTTTTTGGAACAGTAATAGGATACATCTGTGTCTGTACAGTGCTCATACCTCTTAAATATGCCCCTGCAGTAATGAGTCCTTCTCTGATTCGACACTTCATTTCAGAGTCCTTGGATTCAAGTTTGCAGAGACCATCCAGTTTGGATTAGAGAGGACTGGTGTCCTTGGATCCGAAAGTTTCTCTGAGTGCACCAGCTCCAGTGAGTTCGGAGCCAAGTGGCTGTCGGAGCCATAGCATCCCAGTTGGATCCATGTTGTGGAGTCGACTTCGAAGTTTTTGGAGGCATCTCTGCCCCTCAGGGCTTCAGCCCTGGACATCTCCACTCTGGCCTCTGCCTCGGGGAGTTGGCTTCAAGGCAGATGGAGATAGTGGGACAGAAGGATGACTTCTTGGTTCCATTGTGTTCCTTCTCCCTGGGACAATCTGCTCTTGAGGTAGTGGAGAGTGTTCTTTGCTTTGGCAAGACAGAGGGTCTCCCCCCCCCCCTTGGATCTAACTTCTACATCCCACATGTGTTTGCCCCAAGAGCCTCGACATTCAACTCCACAGGTAAAAAGCCATTCCATACCCTCCAGACCACCCAGCAGGTCATTATCCTCTCTTCTGATACTTCCCTGGAGCATCCCATCAAGGAAGTAACTCGGAAGAGGAAGTGCAAAAGGAGGCACTTGGATTCCCCTCAGGAATCCATCATGGAAGACACAGATTTCAATGAAGGGGAGGGGTTTACCAGATCACCACCTGAAGAAGTCTCATTTGGAGACATTCTGAGATCCTCAAGTAATGGGATGATTGTTCCTCCCAAAATCATTCTCTGGAGGAAGCAGTGTTTCTGGAGGCATTTTGATCTGGCCCATCTATCTCCTGGGTGACTCTGCTCATCGATGAGCTCATTGATTTGATCTCTCAGTGGGCATGGAAGGTACCTGATTTGGTTGAACCTATCCCAAGAAAACATACCAGATGGAAGTCTGGCACCCCAACAGGAGGGGAACACCAGAGCAAAGGAGTCACTGTAGATGCCATGGTCGTGGCAGTAGCCACAAAAAATGAACTTGCAGAACAAAGTTCCACTGTCCATCCCCCTAGTAGAGAGTCCAGAGTGTTGGACAGGAAGGGTGTTTACGCTTCAGCAACCTTTGCTGTTAGGTTACTGAATTACCTGACACACGTTACAAGGTTACAAAGAGGTTTGATTAAGGAGTTGTCTGATACTCTCACGGTCCACTGCTACAGAGGCTCAAGCTATGGTAGCCTCACAGTTGGCAACCTTTCAATCCATCTCCAACTTGTCCATCAGGCTTATCTCTCATGTAGCTGAGGGTACGTCAAGGTAGTGGGTTCAGTCATCTCAATAAGGAGACATGCCTGGATACACCTGTGTGACTTTGCGGAGCCCTTCAAGTCTTCTTTCAGTAGTGCTCCTTTTGATGGATCTTCCCTGTTTGGCCCAAAAGTAATGGATACACTCTCCAGGTGTGAGAAGGATGGAAAGACTCTCTTTGCTGTAGGAGTATGTTTTTTGACCCCGAAAGGACCTTTTACTAGGAATCAACGTGGGAGATGAAAGATGTGGTTCAAAAAAATCCCAGGGTCCTTTCCAAGATCCATGTGGAGATGGCTGCCTCAGAGGCAGAGGGGGAACACTAATGGAAGATATCGCCTATGAGGCAGAGGTTGTCCACAAAACCAGGGGTCTAGAGACATTTTTTCAGATGGGCCCTACCAGTGTTCCTGAAAAGAAGCCCGATTGTCCACCTCTGGAGGCAGTTGGGGGGTTCCTTATCCCTGCACCAGAGAGTCTAGCTAGATATCACAAAAGACACTTGGGCGCAGAGGATTATTTCCAGAGAAACTACTAAAAGACTCAAAACACAGCGTGACAAAACTCAAACCACAAAACAAAACACAAAGGCTGCCAAGGAGTCTCTGCAACATTGAATATTTGTAGCGCTTTCGTTCCTTTAATGTAACATGGAACTTCCTTAGAAAATGATTTTTGTGTGTGTGTTTTGTTTTGTGATTATTTCCAGAGGTTATATAATTCCCCTTTCCCTTCCACCTCCAACTCTACAAGAAAATTCCCGACGTTCCACCCAGTCAGAAGAGGGAAGCAGCAATTTAAATACAAAAGCTGTTACAAAAAAAAAAATAATCCAAGAGGTCCCGCTAGACCAGATAGAATACAGAACTTACTCAAGATTGTTTTTAGTGCCAAAGAAAACAGGGGCCTGGAGACCAATTTTGGCTCTCAGCAACTTGAACAAGTTGGTTCATCACTCAAAGTTTCAGATGGTCACTGTTCAGTTGATACAAGGATGATTGGATGTGCTCAACAGACCTTCAAGATGCGCACTATCACATAAAAATGAACAGGCTGTCCAGAAGGGTCTTCTGCTTTTGGCTGGGAGCCAGTCATTACCTACCAGTCCAGAGCTCTGCTGTTTGGTCTCACCACAGTCACCAGAGTGTTCACCAAATGCATGCAGTGGCGGCAGCACACTTGATACTGCAGGAATTCCAGGCGTTTCCATATTTAGATGACTGGTTCCTTACGACACCAACTGGGCATCTACTCATAATAGCATGAAACCAGGTACCTCAAACTTGCTCCCTTCTAGGTATCACAATAAACTACAACAAATTTCAGTTGCATCCATCACAAACACTGGAATTCATAGGAGCACATTTTAGTAGACTATCTGCAACAACATCACTTCACTTAAACAGAGTTCAAACTTTAACATTCCAAGTCTCAAAAATTATTCACAACACCAACATTTCAGCTTGACTAATTCTTCAAGCCTTAGGGTCAATGTCAGCAGCCATAATTCTTGTTCCTCTGGAGAGATATCATATCATAATTCTTCAGTGGACTTTAGCATCCCAAATGGTCAAATCTTTATCAGAAGATGTTGGTTCAGGAACAATAAGGATCACACACTGATGCAAGAAATAGCTTTGGTGGTAGATAAGGTAATACTAGCTTTTACAAGGCTGTCCATTCATTCTCCTAAAATCCAAAGCCATAGTGACCACAGACACTTCCCAGATTGAGTGTGGGGGGGGGGGGCACTTCCTGGGGAAAACAGTCCAAGACACTTGGTTCCCTGAAGAGGCCAATTTGCCTATACATGTTCTGGAGATGACAGCAGTGCTTTTAGCATTGCAAGCTTTTCAGGATGCTCTTACCTTTGGGATGAATTGCAATCCAAACGGACAATATAGTTTGGTACATCAACAAATGAGGAAGAACCAGGTCTTATCCCTTCTGTGGAGAAGTCCTCAGAGCATAACAATGGGTGTTCTCATCCAGTCAGTTTCTGATAGCAATGCACATTTTGAGGAAGTCCAACATGATAGCAGACAAATTGAGCAGGTCCATTCGACCTCATGAGTGGGTTCTCAACAAAAAAATGATGGCGGTAATTTTACATCAATTGGGCTAGCCTTGCTGCAGTCTTTTTGCATTTCCCCTAAACAACAAATGCAGCTTCTTTGCCCTAATCCCTCAGTGGGGGAATCACTGATGGACGTTCTGCTCCATGATTGGCTATCTGGTCTTTGTGGTTATTCACCAATCCCATTGATTCTCAAATTCCTACAGAAAGCTGAAAGATTGAAGAGCAAAATCATCCTCATTGTACTTTACTGGCCTTGACAAGTTTGGTTCCCCTTCCTTTGTACTCATCTAATTTACCCACCTTGGATTCTGGATCCATTTCCAGACCTACTGTCTCATCTGACAGACATGGCTCACCCAGATATCTCAAACCTAAAGCTGACAGCATGGTTTATCCACTTCTGTTAATAGTCAGACAATATGCTCTTGTCCCCCTGTCCATCATATACTTCTGTCTTCCCATAAAGCTTCCACAAGAACAATCTACATGAGTAAGTAAAAGAAGTTTATTGTTGGGGACATTACAAAAGTATCAATCCCTTTTCAGCCCATACACAAGAGAGTATTAGAATTTTTGGCAGGAATTTTTAATGAGGGAGCCAGCTCCTCTATCATTAAAGTTCAATTAGCAGCAATCTCCAACTTTCATATAGGTGTTGACAATTCTTCTTTGGCTTTTGCTAAGATATGCAAGGCCTTTCTAAGAGGTACTATTTTACTTAGACCACCTCATAAACTCCTATTCCTCCATGGGATTTTAACCTTGTTCTGCAAGCCTTAATCCATTCCTTCTTTGAACCAGATGGAAAATGGTGATCTTACATTTTTGACCTGGAAGACCTTATTTCTAGTGGCTATTACCTCTGCCAGGAGGATTTAAGAACTCCAAGCATTGTCCTCTAAACCTCTTTACTTGATTTTCCACAAGGATAGGATAACATTAAGAACCAACCCTTCCTTCCTAAGGTGGTGTCAGAATTCAGAATCAATCTATTAATTTGTCCATTTTCTTCCCCATATTCGAAAAAGGTGAATATGTGTTGCATATACTAGATGTTCATAGACACCTACGTTTCTACTTGCACAGAACAAAAAACATTAGAAAATCTGATCAATTCTTTATATCTTTCCTGGATCACTCTTGATAAGGGCACTTTTCCTATTGGGTTTAGTCATTTAATCAGACAGTGCTTCCAGGTCACTTTTCCCATTGGGTTTACCTAGTTCTCACAAATGTAAAATAATATTTACAATCTGTCCATTTTTGTCCTCCATTATTTTAACTTGTCCAGAAGTCTTAAACAAAGGACTTGAGGTATATTGATCTGTTCCTTGTAAAATGTGTGGCTTCTGGGAAATGGCTGCAGATTGTGGTCATGAGATAATGAAATATATGTAAGTTTCAGATTGTGCATGCTTCAGCAAATGCTTTCTAAGTATATAAGAAAGAAATGTAAAAACATTTCCTGATTTTTTTTCTTTATTTCAGATTTTTGAATTAAGAAGTTGAGAGAACAGAGGAAAGGTGTACTGTATGATTCTGACATCAACAATACCAATTACGTATGAATTTATTCATTCACTTGAACTCAAGTAAATATCTGCAGTGTACAGTCATACAAATGGCTTTAACTGATAGGTTTGTGCCTGTATGCAATTTAGTGGGTAGAATGAAGTAATAACTGAGATGGGAAGAAAAGCTAGTTATTTGTCACTGAGATTTTTTTTAACTAGAGATGGTAAGAGACAATATGAGAATACTTTACTTATTTTGTTTGTGTATGGAGATGGGTGGTCCTGGACTTTTTCAACTTACTCTCAACTCTGTAATGTTTGAAGAGCTAGGTGTGTGGTAAAACACAATATATTGCAACTGTTGTGTACTTTTTTGTCTTTTGAATAGTATAAAAGGAAAAATTAACATAGCAGCCAAGTGAGTGTTCTGGCAAGCAAGGAGAGACTGGGGGTACTTTTTATAACTATAAAGTCCAAAATGTTAACCATTGTGTGAGCTTCTTCGTAGTTGTTAGTAAATGTATAATTGTTTACCCATCTGTTCCACATTGTGCAAGATATGTAGTATACCACATTTTGAAGGTGGAAAATTGACTATGGCAGTTTAATTAATTATTTTGCTTGTTGGTGTTTTTGGTGGTATGATGTTCATAATGTTGCAAGCCTGCTATTAGCTGATTTGCTTGATGTTCACTTGAGTTGCCTGTTTTTTTTTTTTTTTTTGGGGGGGGGGGGCACTTGTCTTGCTCATTTGAGGTCTTCGACTTTTGCAACTTGAGTTGTTTCTCCAGGCTGTAATGGTTGCAGAACTGGATATGTGGTAAAACAAGTATAATGCAACATTTTAACCATGCTTTGAGCTCACTTTCTAGCTAATAGTAAATGTTCCATATTTTGCCATTTTTCTGAATTATAAGAGGTAATATAGTGTTCCATATTTTGAAGATGGAAAGTTGACTATAGCAGCAATTTCTTTAATTATGCTAGGAGGTACTATGGATGTTATGGAATTGTCAAACCATGCTAAACTGTCTGAAAATGAAGAAGCCTCAGCTTAAGAATTTAAGGCTGTGTGGTTTTAATTATTTCATTCATTAAAACTACAAATTCTTAAATTATTCTGCTGAGACTTGTTCATAGACGGAAAGTTATAACTGCATAATTTAAAATCCTGCACATCCAAAAAACTATTCAAATTCTGGAATGAGATATTGTGACCAGATCCATAACTCATCTGTCCCTGTTTTTGCAGAATATCTCTGTCTTTGCTTCATATAGTTGTCCGGTCCATCAAAACTGTTTTAATTTTCTTGTAAACCACTCATGATTAGTCAGTCAGTAATGCCAGCCAGAGTTTCATAATTGCTATTGTTCAAAAAATATATATTTGTACAAAATGTGTTGTACTGTTAATTTTTTAAGTGAACTAGTGTAATATTGAAAAATTGTTACTGATTTTACCCCTTCCCACCATTATTTTTGTCTTTGTCTAGAATTCTTGTCCAAATAAATTGAGAGGTTCAGTGCTACCCCAAAGCATTCAGATCCAAATTATTTCTATTGGTGATGTTTTAGCAAACCAGAAATAAAGCACATGGTGGTTCATGTTGCTGCATTTGCAATGGCACAGATTTTTAACAAGCACACTGCCTTACTGACATATGGATAGTAGTGCTATGCTACTCCATCTCTGGCAGTTTACCAAAACTCAGCTCCCCCCCCCCACTTATCTGTGAGCGTGATGGGTCAATCACCTGAGAGTACAGGGATTGCCATTCAGATGCACAAACAGAACCCTTCCAGTTTTCTAGTGCCACAGCAAGAGAAGGATCCCTAAGAAGACTGCTTTTTTCTCTGGATTTTCAGCTGTTCAGCTCATATAAGAAACTCTTTTGAGTTTCATTTCCTCCCTCTGCCTTTTTTCTATCAGTTGTTAAATAGTTTATTCTGCTGCTTTGACTGCTTTTTTCTGATTATAAATTTTTGTATGTGCTTCTGTTTTTACTTTGACTAGCACAGTAAAACCTACACTGTTAATCAAAAAAAAAAAAACAGGAAAACTTGCTAATATTCCATTTTTTCTTTTTTTTTCTTTTTTAAGGTGATCAGGCATGATTACAGCATTTTAAATATTTTATTTCATTTAAATGTCAATTTTGGTGTCATTTTGTATACTAAACATTTTTGTCAGGAAGTTTTCATCATTTTTTGATTTATTTGTTGTATAATACTGGGCTGTACCCATTCATTTTTACTGATACTAGCTTTTTTCTTACAAAATTAGGGGACTTTTGTGCATGTATTTTTTGCTTGGAATTCTGTTACTGCAATCGTCATTTTCTTCAGTACAGTCTTTAGAATAGTAACCCTTGCAGAGATTGTTTTTGGTGCCATTTTGTATGTTAAATATTTCTGACAGGAATTTTTCCACCAGTTTATGATTTATTTCAGTTTCTTTAATACTTAATTGTTTAATTGATTTATTATTAATTAAGTCATTTACACTCTGTATATAAGGGAATGTATCTTTACCATGTATTGTGTGCTCATTGAAGGCTGTGGTGGCCGAGGCGCTAAGACTTGTTTCAATAATAAATTTTCCACCTGGAATCATTGTTGTTTTTCATCGTTCAGTCTTTTTCAAGACTGGTTTTGGTTTTTTGTTGGTTTTCTATGATTTAGTTCTTGTCTAATGCTGTTTATGCAGTTTTTACTCATTTAGTGTTAAAATTAACCTTTACTTGTTAAAAGTGGGGAACTTTTGTGACATGTTTTTTGTGCTTTGAACTGTGTTACTGAAAATACTGTAATTTTCTCAGTGCAATCTTCAGAGCATTATCACTACAGAAATAGTCTTTAGATTGCTATTTAGAGGGAGAAAAGTCGGATTTACCTATCCTTTTACTGGGCTGACTGTACAGCCAGTATTTGGTATTGAACCAGTTTCTTATCCCCTGGATGATGAATTCAGATACCCCACCATCTATCCCTAGTGCACTTAAAAACATAGAAATAAGTCAAGAAATATGCCTCAGCCCATGGCTTGTGAATCTTCAGTAGCCTTAAGAAGGGTATGACACCCCTTGCCTTCTTTTGTCTCCAGGTTCTCTGCTGTGGTGTCAGTACCACACTGCATGTGTAACACAAGGGTCAGACACTACCCCTAAGGCTGTACCAGTACCTGGTTTGGGTATGGGAAAAACAAACTCTTTAGGTACAGTGGAAGTCAAGGGTGCAGAATCTGTTGCCAGTACTGATGCGGCTCCTCCTGGGAATTCTTTCACTAGTGTAATGCATTCAAAAAAGAGACAGATAAGCCACCACATGGCAGGACAACAGTCTAACTGTATTTCCGCCAGGGATAGTGGCTATGGCTAGATCCATTGTTCAGGCAGTTGATTACGAGGTGCAAACCCAGGTTATGAGTAACGCCAGAGTTCACACCCTTGTTCAACCATCCAGTGATCCCAATTTTGAAAGTAATTCAGAACCTGACATTCAGAAATGTCAGTGCCTGATTCATCCCCAAAGATAAACAGGTGCAAAAAATGAAGCAGATATTTTCTTTTTTACAAATGCTGGCAAGGTTTAGGAATATATTCAGTTGGGAGCAATCTTTGGCTGCTCTTGCGGTCAGCCGCGTTCATGATCTGTTGGAGAATGAGGCCCAGACATGGTGAATTTCTTTCTATTAATCCCAGTGCTGGAGGATGTTTTTAAAAATGCTTGCAATTGGGGGCATGACCAAGATGGCAAGCAGTTAACAGCACTGTTTTTTTAGCTCTGCTTCATTTTAACATCTCTGCCAGGATTTTTACTAAAAACTTAGATAATTTCAAAACTTGATGGATTTATAGTTGAACATCTGCTGAAAGATTTACTACAAAAAATAAGTTTGAATCTCTTTTAATTGCTTTTTCCTGTCAAGAAAACTAGAAAGAATCGTCTCAGAATGAGTCATTATAATCCAGTGTACAAGACAGTACTATGAAAAAAAGACATACAGGCTATAGTAAGTAACATCATTGAGTTATCTGTAAAGACAGATAAATTAGAAAGCAAAATGGACAATTTTAAAGAAAAATGTAAAAAAAACAAGTTGAAGTGCTAAGGGGATCTCTTAAAGAACAATAATAACATATCTCTAGTATAGAACGGGCAGTGTCTGATGTTGGTGGAAGATTACTTGAAAATGAGAATAACACTGAATTTCTCCTGAAACAGAACGACATATTCTGGGAAAAAATAGAAGACTTAGAGTACAGATCTACAAGGAATAACATCAGGATTTATGCAATTCCTAATAGAGAAGAGGGAAGACAGTATGATTTATTTCTTTAATACCTGACTGCCTAAAACTTTGAACCTGCCTGAAGCGTTTTCCTTTGGCATAGAAAAGGTACATACCTCACTTTCTAACTCATCTTTAAAAAAAAAAAAAACACCTTCACCATGGTCAGTGATCGTAAGATTTTTCTCAAGTTAAGATAAGGATTTGGTCTTGAAAGCTGCATGGACTAGTTATCCAGTTAAAATGAAAGAAAATACTATAACATTTGGCAATGACTATTCTACATTAGTGCTGTCTAAGAGAAAAGCATGTGTGCCACATGTTAAAAGCTTAAAGAAAAACAGTATTAAAGTACAAATCTTGTTTCCAGAAAAAATAAGGATTTGACTTCCAGAAGGAAAAAAGATTTTTAATACCTAGGAAGATGCAATGACTTTATATAGAAAAATAAAATCCTAGAAAAAAACAGAAGAAATACCATTTCTTCTATCATCTTCCTTGAAGAAAAATGCAATAAAAGATGGTTGGTTAATAAAAGGCAAAAACAGTAAAAAAACTGAAAGACAAATGAAAATCAAAGTATTTCATGGTTATGAATTCTTCATTAATTTAAAGATATGCTTGAATACTTATGAACAGGTGCTGAATATTACTTTTTACAAGGTAAATCATTTCTTTCTTTTCACACTTCAAATGGTTACTAGTTCCATTTTTAAAATGTTAGAGTTTGATTATTTTAGTGATGTATGAAATTAAAGCAACTTATTTTCATTTAGAGATTAAAAAGACAAACTATTAATTTATTTAAAGTTAATGATTATTATGATGAAACTTGTGTTAGGCGGCAGACTTTCCAATTGCTTGGCATTGTTGAGTAAAGTGCTATTAAACATAATACAAGATGCAACAAATGACACTAAGCAGGCATGTTGAGTTACAATCTGATGTTATTAATCTTCATTCATTCCTTACTGATGGGAGTCAGCCTTATAACAAGCTCGTGCCAGACAAAAAAAACTCTCGAGCTAAGCTTTACCCATAGTGCCCCTCTCCCTGTTACCCCAGATCTCGTTTGCCACATAGCCATCAAGATGTGTCTAGCCAGCTGTCAGCTAATTACTTTGAAAAGTTATTATCCTAAAACTTTTTTCTCCAGATTTTCTCTTTTTCACTTTGATAATACCCTTCTTCTATTAGTCACTAAACTTTTACCCTATATTAAGGGTTTTCTCCTGCTCTCCTTACTAACTTGGTAATCGCAAGTACTATCATTGGTACAGGCCTTACCTCTCTCTCTCTACCTTCTTTCTCATTACCTCTTGTGGTAATCTTAATACCAAGTTGGTATCCCTTCCCTTTTTCAATAAAACTACTCTGCTCTGTCTGTCTCTGTATCCTACCTTTAAAAAAGTTTTCTATCCTTTTGCTATAGAGTTTATATTGATACTTCTTTTCTGCTGTGATTGTTGATAATTGTTAGATTTTTGACTCAACTTGTGTTCTGACATGCCAGAGAAAAAAGGGACTACAGGTTTTAAGCAGTGTGACCAATGTGGTCGCAAAATGCCTAATTCTGACACCCAAGTGTATTGTCTGGGTGTCCCACACCTATCGGTTTAGCCTCCTTGTGACATATGTAAAGGGTTCAGCTCTCATACCCTAAACAAGAGGAAAAACAAGTTGATACTTAAGGGCCTTTTGAAAACACCTTTCTCAGAGGCTATTTCTGGGACGGAGGCCTCATCCCCTCCGAAGAGAGAACACAAAAAAAGACCTCTCACTGTTTCTTTCTCACCCTCTGGTGATAGGAAGTCGGAACCCAAACAAAAAAATACCAAAATTAACACCGACCACCTTGGCTCCATGGCCTCAACTGCCCTCCACGGCACCATCTTCGGTACTGAATGTGCATGTTTCTACTTCGGCGCCATCTTCAATAATTTTGACCATGGCACCGACAATTTCTAAGGCACCAACTGCGCATACAATTTCTCTTCCACCCTATTCGGCACCAACAATAATTAATCCAGCACCGGACACTTTCCCCACCCCATATATGATACTCACCCATGGCAGATCCTTTCTATGGGCAGCAGTATAGCCCCTTTTTGGAATGTCCTGATTCCCCGCCTTTGTGACTTTACGGACCCTTTTAAGTCTTCCTTTCTTAACTCTCCAGTGGAAGCTTCTTCTCTTTTTGGCCCAAAACTGAAAGACACGTTAACCAGATGTGAAAAGGACGGCAAGACCCTGTCTGCCATTGGCATACATCCCCCCCCCCTCCCAATGACCTTACTGTAGGAATCAGAGGAGTGGAAAGATGTGGCACAAGAAATCCCAGGGTCCTTTCCGCGACACGTGGTGAGTTTACACCCTGAGGCAGAGGGAGTAACTCTTCTGAAAGACACTCCTACAGAGGCAGACGGGGCCCACATAACCAGGGGTCCAGGGATTCCTTCTTTTTTTAGTGTTTATCCTCCTTGAAGGTATTACTGCCAAGACATCAGAGAATAAAAGTTTTTATCTGTGCTGTATGGTCACTGGTTTTGTGGTTTTTGTCCAGGGCCTGATTGCTTTCCTGTGGAAGCAGTCAGGGGATGTTTCTCTCTGCACCACCCTGCCTGGCAAACAATAACCACGGACTCTTAGGTGCAGAAGATCATAGCCAGAGGTTACAACATGCCATTCAGTATTTACCCAAAGTCAAGACAAATTCCCGACATTCCACCCAGTCAAAGGGAAGCAGCAGCTCAAGAGATAAGAAAGCTGTCTCAAAAAAGAGTCATCCAAGCAGTCCCACCAGACCAAATAGGATCCATATTCTACTTAAAATTCTTTTTAGTGTAAAAAAAAAACAGGGGACTGGAGACCAATTTTGGATCTAGGCATTCTAGACAAAATTGTCAACCAAAGTTCCAGATAGTCACGGTTCAGTCTGTCCTCCCCTTTCTGGAGAAAGACAGTTGGATGTGCTCAAGAGATCTTCATAAATAAAAATGGACAAATGCTCCAGAAGATTTTTCATTTCTGGCTGGGAGCCAATCATTACCAATTCCGGGCATTGCCCTTTGGACTCTCTATAGCCCCCAGAGTGTTCACCAAATGCATGGCAGTGGTAACAACTCACTTGAGACTGGAAGGATTCTGGGTGTTTCCATACTTGGACGATTGGCTCCTCACCACTTCCACCAAGCGTCTACTGGTGACACCTCTAAACTACACTCTAACACTGGCAGAATACCTAGAAATCTCTATAAACAGGGAGAAATGCAAGCTGACTCCTTCTCAAAACTTGGAATTTATAGGATCAACTTTCAATACTCAGTCTTCCCTAGTCTCCCTCCCAGATCACAGACTGGAAAGGCTAAGTTCCCAACTCTGGGTGATACTCTCTCTGGACCAACTTTCAGCTCGGGCTGTCCTCCAACTTCTAGGTTCAATGGTAACATCAAATCTGGTATTGTTAATCCTTGTTCATTCCTTACGCATAGGTATCGGGTCTGAGCTCGG
Source organism: Protopterus annectens (assembly GCF_019279795.1). Taxonomy (NCBI): domain Eukaryota; kingdom Metazoa; phylum Chordata; order Ceratodontiformes; family Protopteridae; genus Protopterus; species Protopterus annectens. The sequence continues at coordinate 915,430,059 of NC_056739.1, forward strand.
AACCGAGCCGGCCATTTTCCAAGCTCGCGTCAGCTTCAAACTCTCAAGCTAAACTCTTACCCACAATCCCCCTCTCCCTGTTACCTCAGATTTTGTTTACCGTGTTGCCATCCAGTCGTGTCAAGCTACTTTTCTTGAGCTAAGTACAGTCAATTGTTGTTTAATTGCTTTACAAATTACTTTTCTGTCAGAAAAGTTCATATTTTATTGTCTCTTACCCTATCGCATTTAGCGTTCATAATTTCTTCAGGTTTTTCTGCTTTTTCCTTACTACTTTTACTGCGAGGTATTCTCTCTTTACCATCGTTGGTAATCTTTTTCCCTTTTCTCTCTCATACCTTCGGGTACTCTCTTGTACCATTGTTGGTACTTTTCTATTAATTAATTTGCTGTCATGGCAGATAAAAAAGGTAGTCCGGGGTTTAAGCGGTGTTCTGATTGTGGACACAAACTGCCTACTTCTGATGCACACTCTTTGTGTGTTTATTGTTTGGAAGCTTCCCATTTGTCTGTTGAACCACCCTGCACTATTTGTGAGAACTTTTTTAATAGAACATTGTTGGAAAGGAAAAACAAACTGATACTGAAGGGACTTCTAACATCTCCCTTCTCAGAGGCTATTTCTGGGTCGGAGGTCTCAACCCCTCCTAGAGCCCATAAGAAAATGGATGCTCCTACTAAGGCTAAATCTTTGCCTTCATCCCCGACTGGGGACTCCCGCCAACCAAAGCCTAAAAAGGCTAAAGTTTTGGCTCCGGAGCTCTCTCAGTCAGCCCCAGTGCTTTTGGTGCCTAGACCTTCGGCTCTGAGGCCTTTGGCTCCATTAGTGATTTCGGCTCCGTCTTCTCCTGCAGCCTTCTATATATCAGTACTGAGGGGCTCCTCGGTTCAGACCATTACCACTGTATCAGCACCAACCATTCAGTCGGCACAGACCTTGACCGCGGGGGCTCCAAGATCTTTCTCGGAACCGACGCCTTTATTGTTGACTCCAGTTTTGTCGGTTCCAGCTTCGGCATCGACAACCACTTCAGCACCAATCCCTGTGTCAGTTTCGGCTTCGGCACCAACAACCACTTCGGCACTGATCCCTGTATCGGTGCAGACAACCACTTCAGCATCATGACTTCTTCGGTGCAGACAACAGTAGTCCAATCTCTCTTGGCACCGTTGTTCTCGGTGCAGTCAGATGAGATGGGCACCGAGTTTGCCTCTTTTGTGGACAGGCCTGTTTCTCCCTCAGTCTCCGTGAGGTCCACTAGAAGCCTTTCCGAACATGATGTGTTGCATCTTGTGGACCAGGTACTCTTGGCCAGAGGTATCCCACCCCACAGGAACTATCCTTCCTTGGGAGGTGATCACCCATCTCCAAAGACCCCTTCTTATTTTCCTCCTTCATTGCCTTTGAAGTCCATGGATATAGCACAGTCTTCCCCTTCTGCGTTTCCCTTTATGGATCTCACTAAGGAACCGCAGTTGCCTTCATGGCAGGAAAGTTTTGCTACGACCCAGGATGTCAGCTGTGACACGCATAGCTTGCTGCTCCACCGCCATCCAGGGACTCCACGTCGGTGGGCTGAGCCACTTAGGGGAGGGGTGACCCCTGTCCTAGACATGCACTCCTCTTCGGGTGGACCAGCCTTCCAACTGATGGAGAAAGCTTTCGCGCTGCTGGTGATACCGGACTGTCTATACCTCCGCCCTCCTCTGGTACACTGGTTTCACAAGTCGCATCTAGCGGACACCGGGTGCAAGGGCCGCAGGACATATTCCCTCAGGAATCCCCCTTTTCATTGTCTTCTCCAGCTTCTCCCGCTGAGGAGGTCCACCGGAAAAGTTTGTGTAAGAGGAAGCATATGGACTCCACAGAGGCGTCCCTCATCGAAGACACAGATTTCGATGAGGGGGAAGGATCACCTCAGTCACCCTCTGAGGTATCCTTTGGTGATATCCTCGAAATCCTGAAACAGAGAGGTGACTAGCAGTCCTCTAATCCGACTTCCAAGGAATCTGTGTCCCTGCAGGCCTTTTGCACCTGGCCCCCTACCTCCTGGGTTACTCCACCTGCCGATGAACTTGTCCGGCTCATTGTGCAGCGTGCTTGGAAGGCTCCTGATACCGTCAAAGCTATTCCCTGGAGGCTAGATAAGGTCTTGTCCCCTCCTGCTTCAGATCCCCATTGATCCAAAGGTCTTCCTGTAGATGCTTTGGTGGTGGCGGCCGCAACAAAAAAGGATCTGGCAGAAGAAGAAAGCCAGACTGTCCATCCGCCTAACAGAGAGTCTCAGGCCCTGGACAGGATAGAAAAGCGCACCTTTGCTTCAGTGACCTTTGCTATCAGGTCCCTGAATTATATGGCACATTTTACCAGGCTTCAAAGTGATCTGGTTTCTGAGCTGTCTGAAACCTTGGCTGGTGCCGTGTCTGATGAGGTCCGTGATAAAGTGGCCTTTCAGCTGGCCACCATTGAGTCTATATCTAACTCCTCTATGCGACTGATATCTCACGTATCAGAAGGAGCAGCTAGAGCAGCGGGTTCAGCTGCGGTCTTGAGACGACATGCCTGGATGCGCTTGTGCAACTTCGCAGAACCTTTTAAGTCTTCTTTTCTTAATGCCCCCATTGAGGCCTCCTCATTGTTTGGGCCCAAAGTTAAAAGCACACTGGCCAGATGTGAACAGGACGGTAAGACCCTTTCTGCCGTAGGTATCCGTTATTCTTCCCCTCAACGTGCTTTCTCCCAAAATCAAAAGAGTGGGAAGATATGGTTCAAGAAATCTCAGGGTCCTTTCCGTGACACACAGGCCGAGTTCTCCCCCAGAGGCAGAGGGGGAAATCTCACAGGGAAGACGCTCCTTTCGGGACAGAGGGGGTCCGCGTAACCAGGGCTCCAGGGATTCTTTCCCTGGTCAATCCTACCAGTGCACCTGAAGAGCGGCCCAACTCCTTTCCTCTGGAGGTGGTTGGGGGACATTTCTCCTTGTACCCTTCTGCCTGGCTAACCATCACTACCGATTCCTGGGTACAAAGGATTATAACCAGAGGTTATCATATCCCATTCGACCTTTGTCCCATCCCTTCAAAAAAATCTTCCTGACATTCCACCCAGTCAAAGGGAAGAAGCAGCACTAGAGATAGAAAAGCTGCTAAGAAAGAAAGTCATCCAAATAGTCCCTCCAGACCAGATAGGATCCGGATTCTACTCAAGACTATTTTTGGTGCCAAAGAAAACCGGGGACTGGAGACCAATTTTGGATCTCAGTGTATTGAACAAGTTTGTGAGAGTACAAAAATTTTGGATGGTCACAATACAGTCTATCCTCCCGCTTTTGGAAAAAGACGATTGGATGTGCTCTATAGATCTTCAAAATGCGTACTACCACATAAAGGTGAACAGGCCATCAAGAAGATTTCTGCACTTCTGTGCGGGAGCCAGTCACTACCAGTTCAGAGTACTGCCCTTCGGACTCTCTACAGCCCCCAAAGTGTTCACAAAGTGCATGGCAGTTGTCACAGCTCACTTGCGACTTCAAGGATTCCAGGTGTTTCCATACCTAGACGACTGGCTCATTTCCGCCCCCACCAGACATCTACTGGAAAAAGCCTTGGCATACTCTCTCCTTGCTGCTCAAAGGCTAGGCATAACCATAAACTGCAGAAATCCAATCTCACACCTTCTCAGTCGACAGAATTTAAAGGGGTTATCTTGAACACAAAAAACTGCAGAGTTGCTATCCCAGAGCACAGAATTCTAAGGATAAAGCAACAACTAATTCCAATCCTTTCAAAGGAAAAATCCACAGCTCACTCGGTTCTACAGCTGTTGGGTTCCATGGCAGCCTCCATCACCATTGTTCCCCTGGCCAGGTTTCACATGAGGCTTCTACAATGGCTACTGCTCACCAATGGTATCCTTTTCAGCATCCTGTTTCAGCCATGATTCAAGTAACCCACAGGTGCAAACAGGATTTAAATTGGTGGATGACACACAATCTCTCACAATGGTCTCGCCCCTTCTCCCCCCAGCAACCCAAGGCCACAGTGGCCATGGACGCCTCCCTGATGGGGTGGGGGGCTATGTCAGGGACAGACAATCCAAGGCACTTGGTGCACACTGGAGGCCCATCTGCATATAAATGTTCTAGAGCTGAGGGCGGTGCTTCTGGCATTACAAGCATTCCATCCCCTGCCGCCGTCTGGGACAATTGCGATTCAATCAGACAACATGGCGGTGGTCTGGTACATCAACAAGCAAGGTGGAACCAAATCTTACCCCCTTTGTCGAGAGGCCATGAGGATATGGCAATGGGCGATGGCTACCAACCATTTTTTTCTAGCAACGCACATTCCCGGGAGTTCCAACATGATAGTAGACAGACTCAGCAGGTGCATTCTTCAACCTCACGAGTGGTCCCTGAATCCCTTGATAGCGGCGGAGATCTTCCACCGCTAGGGCCATCCTTGCTGCGACCTCTTTGCAACCTCAACCAACTACAAATGCAGCAACTACTTCACCCTGATTCCCACTCCGGGACAGTCACTCAGGGACGGTCTAGTCCACAATTGTCCCTGGGGTCTTCTTTACGCATTTCCACCCTTTCCCCTCATTCCCCAGTTTCTGAAGAAAGCCCATTGGTTGAAGAGCTAGGTGATCCTCATAACACCATATTGGCCTCAACAGAGTTCGTTCCCTTCCTTTGGTCTCAACTACTAGATCGACCATGGATTCTCCATCCAACCCCGGAGTTGATCTCACACCCACAGAACCTGATTCATCCCAACCTGAACAGCCTGAAGCTAAAGGCTTGGCTACTTCAATTCCCTTGATTGCCAGGCAGAATGATCTTTCTTTACCAGTACATGATATTCTCATTGCTTCTCATAAGTCCTCCACTAGAATTACTTATCTGAGCAAGTGGAAAAGATTTACCTGTTGGATAAAAGATAAACAAGTAGAACCCTTTTCAGCATCAGTGTCGATAATACTAGACTATCTGGCCGACCTGTTTCAATCGGGTCTGTCGGCCTCCACCATTAGAGTTCATTTGGCTGAAATTTCTAATTTTCATGAGGGTGTCCAAGATTCCTCTCTTATGTCCCATAAATTGTGCAAGACCTTCATAAAAGATGTGACTCATCTGAAGCCATCTTTTAGAGAACCTATTCAACCATGGGATTTATTGCTAGTTCTATAAGCTCTGACAATGTCACCTTTTGAACCAGCCTCTTCTTGCGACCTCAAGTATTTGTCATGGAAAACCTTGTTTTTGGTTGGTATTACTTCTACCAGACATATTTCTGAACTTCAAGCTTTATGTATCAAGAGTCCATACTTGATTTTTCTTAAAGATAGAATGTCTCTGAGAACTAATCCGTCATTTCTGCCTAAAATGATCTCTGAAATGTCCATTAATGAAGCCATTGAATTGCCAGTTTTCTTTCCCAATCATTCAAACAGAGGAGAGTATTGCCTAAATACCCTAGATTTACACAGGCAAATCCATTTTTACTTAAACAGGACTAAACCCTTTCATAAATCTGACCAGTTATTTTTGGCCTTTTCTGGACACAGATTAGGATCTGCTATTGCTAAGTTCACATTAGCTAGATGGTTGAAGGACTGTGTGACCTTTATTTACACACAATGTAATATCTTGTTGCCTACTACCATGAAAGCTCATTCAACAAGGTCGGTGACGACTTCTGCTGTCTTCCATGCCAGAGCTTCTTTACATGACATCTGTGCAGCTGCAACTTGGGCTACACCTCATACCCTCATCAATCATTACAAATTGGATTTGGCCTCCAAGGGAAGAGCATCTTTCGGTTCTATGGTGCTCAGGAATGTCCTTCCATGAGAGCCTCCCAGGAATAGAGGTAGCTGGGGACTCTGTCCCATGCATAAGGAATGAACGAGGATTAACTATCAGATAAAGAAGTTATGTCTTACCATAACGTTCCATCTGTATTGTTGATCCTTGTTCAGTCATTACAACCCTCCCTCCTCCCCCCTCCTGTGGTTTCTAGTGGATCTCACCATCCAGTTCTCTTAGGTTATTTGACCAGAGGTAGCCTCTACCTTCTTTGACTTGCAAACTCAATCTGAGGTAACAGGGAGAGGGGGACTGTGTGTAAGAGTTTAGCTTGAGAGTTTGAAGCTGAAGCGAGCTTGGAAAATGGCCGGCTCGGTTCCGAGCTCGGAACCGATACCCATGCGTAATGACTGAACGAGGATCAACAATACAGATGGAACATTATGGTAAGACATAACTTCTTTTTACAATAGTTCCTCTAGCAAGACTACACATGAGGCTTCTTCAGTGATTCATACTGATGCAGTGGTATCCTTCGCATCATCCTACGTCATTTCAGATCTGCATAACAAAACGATGCAAGCAAGATTTAATTTGGTGATGAAGCCAGAGAAAGACTTATGGAGTTTCCCTTTCTCACCATCTCAATCCAGGGCCATAGTGACCACGGACGCTTCCCTGATAGGGTGGGGGGGTATTTTTAGGTAAAGTCGGTCCAAGGCACATGGTGAGATATAGAGGCCTATCTGCATATCAGTGTTCTAGAACTGATGGCATTGCTTCTAGCATTGCAAGCATTCCAATCTGTCCTCCCATCAGGGACAGTTGCTATCCAGTCCGACAACATGTCAGTAGTCTGGTGCATCAACAAACAAGGGGGAACCAAGTCCTACCCATTGTGTCAAGAGGCCATGAGAATTTGGCAATGGGCGATAGCTTCCAACCGCTTTCTGATTGCAATGCATATTGCCAGGAATTCCAACATGATTGCAGACAAGCTGAGCAAATGTATCCTACTGCCTCACGAGTGATCCCTCAATCCAATCATTGTGGCAAAGATCTTCAGCTGCTGGGGCCAGCCTAGCTGTGACCCATTCGCCTCTCCAGCAAATCACAAATGCAGCAGCTACTTTGCCCTACTTCCCCTACAGGGGGAGTCCCTGAGGGATGCTCTGATATACAATTGGTCCATGGGACTTCTGTATGCTTTCCATCCTCTTCCCCTGATTCCTCAATTTCTAAAGAAGGCCCTTAGCTTGAGAAGCAGATTAATCCTCATTGCACCCTACTGGTCCCGACAAGTTTGGTTTCCCTTCCTTTGGCCTCGCCTAATATACTAACCATGGATTCTGGCTCCAACTCCAGAATCGATCTTGCACCCGCAAGGGTTGGCTCACCCAAACATATCCAGTCTCAAGCTGACAGCTTGGTTTCTCCACTTCCAGTAATCACCAGGCATAATAACCTTCCCTCCCCAGTACGTAATATCCTTCTGGCTTCACATAGACCATCTACCAGGAAAATCTGTCTTAGCAGGTGGAAGAGATTCCTTATTTGGTCCCGACAAGGAGAACTAGAAACTTGCTCAGCTCATGTTAGTGTGGTTCTGTATTATTTGTCAGGTCTTCGTCATTTAGGAGCAGCAGCCTCTACCATTCGAATACATTTGGCTGCTATCTCAAACTTCCATAATGGATTCCAAGACTCATCCTTAATCTCTCATCATCTCTGTAAAACCTTTTTGAAAGGGGTCTTGCATATCAGACCACCTTTCAAAGAACCGATCGAACCTTGGAGTTTAACACTAGTACTGCAATCCCTGACACAATCACCTTTCGAACCTGCTGCCACTTGCGATATAAAGTTCTTATCCTGGAAATCAGAATTTTTAGTAGCAATCACCTCAACAAGATGCATATCCATGCTTCAGGCCTTGGGCATTAAACGCTCTTACATGGTCTTTCATAAGGACAGAGTATCACTCCGGACTAACCCTTCCTTTCTGCCTAAAGTTATTTTAGAATTGACAATCAGACAATTGACCTACCAGTCTTTTTTCCTAACTACTCAAATAAAGGAGAATACTGCCTTCATTTGCTGGGTGTACATAGACAGTTAGGATTTTATCTGGACAGAACTAAATCAGTATGTAAATCAGACCAGTTGTTTGTTTCCTATTCAGCCCCTAAATTGGGAAAATCTGTTTCAAAACTGACCTTATGTAAGTGGTTGAGAGACTGTATATCCCTTGTCTACCAACATCATAAAATTTCTCTACTGAGCAAGGTCAAAGCACACTCCACCAGATCAGTGGTGACTTCTGTTGCTTTTCATTCAAAGGTCTCAATGGAGGATATCTGTGCAGCTGCAACTTGGGCTACCCTTCATACTTTTATCACTCATTGCAAATTGGATTTGGTCTCCAGGGGGAGAGCATCCTTTGGTTCAATGGTACTCAGGAACATCCTTCCATAAGGACCTCCCAGGACAAAAGTAGCTAGGCACTCAGTCCCATCAGTAAGGAATGAATGAAGATTAACATCAGATAAAGTAGTTATGTTTCTGCCATAATGTTCCATCTGTGTTGTTCATCTTCATTCATTACATCCCACCCTCCTTCCCCCTCCAAGGGGCTCCTGGAGGTTTGGATTTGGTCCAAACCTCGCATTAGGGGACCTGCTCAGAAAAATCTTCTGCTTTCTTTATCATGAGCAAACTCGATCTGAGGTAGCAGGGAGAGGGGCACTATGGGTAAAGCTTAGCTCGAGAGTTTTTTGGCTGGCACAAGCTTGTTATAAGTACATAGACAAGCTCATTATGGTAAGAACATAACTTCTTTTTCTGGGTTTTTAAAATTATCCAGTACTGTGCTACTGATAGTATGCTTGACATGCAATAGCACCCAGGAAAGACATGCTATGTTATAATCAAAGTATAAAAAATATAGTTTTTACATATATAAAAGTTACTACTGGAATAATATCAAATAATATCAAATAATTAGAGTAACAGTCACCCTTTTACAAGTTAAACATGGATCACACACAACTATCATTCTTTTAATGTATGTTTATGTGTTATGTCTCCTTTAACTCATTCACTTTAATGGAGCTCAGGAAGTTTGCACTGTAACTTCCAATGGGCGGAGCCTAAGCCTTTTGACAGAATCAAATTATATCCTCACATTTCAAACAAATCTTGATATCTCTGGAACTATAGGGGTTATGAAAGAAGTATAAATGGCAAACTCTTCAACACAAACTATTTTTTATAGTGGTAGCATTCTTTAGGTTCTAGGTTGTAAACGGAATTTTATAAGTCACAATAAACACAATAACTATTATGTTTGTAATATTTTGTAAACAACTTACAATATTTCAGCAGCCACTCAAGTTACATGCATACTGTCAGCAGCATTTTATTCATCTAGCTGAAGGATTTCATATGGGGCTAATGAGTTCTGTGTTGTCTGTTGAGATATTTAGAAAAATGTGAAAATTATATCTATGTACATTAATATCATAAAAACAACAGATCTGAAGTAGGCAGACTTCATTCGTCTGCAACCTGTGGGTATCGGATCCGATCTCGGATCCGAGCCGGCAATTCAAAAGCTTAGGCTCCGAGCTCCTAGCTCCTCCCTCTTACCCATAACCCCTTGCCAAGCCCTGACTGACCTCAGATTTCGTTTGCCGCTTTTCAAGAAGCAACGGAATTCTAGAGCTCCTGGCGTGGTTTTGAGATAAGTGTAGTTTTCTGACAGGAAAATTTTTCAAATTCTCTTTTTTTGTTATAAATATAGTTAGAGTTGTGTGTGGTTAAGGCTTTCCTCCCTCTTTAGTTAATTTTTCTCGGGTTTTCGTAGTTTGTTTGTGTGTGTGTGTGTTTAGGCCTTAGGTGTAATGTCTGAAGCCCCTAAGGCTGTCTTTTCGAAATGCGAGTGTGGCCATAAGCTGTCCCCAGCAGATGGCCACACTTTCAGGGTCATGCTTGGGGTTGAACACCTGTCTTCTGGTTGTACCATTTGTGCAGAGTTCAACCCCCGGGCTTTAAGGGAGCGGAGGTCGAAGTTGGTGCTGGCGGGTCTTTTACCCCCAGATACTGCTTCGGCCTCTGCCCTCCAGTCAGCAACTTGTTGCTGTGAGTTCTCCCTCCGGCTGGGACTCAACCTCCCTTAAAGTTGCCGGAGGGGAAGGATTCTTCTAGGGAGAGACAGAAGGAGAGGCACAGGGAGAAGCACCACAAGAGGAGAGCTGAAGCTTCCAGCTCGGCTCCTCCATCTAAGCGGGCTTCCCCTGTGCCTTCTAGCTTTCCTCCTCCTCGGCTCCACTCCCTCGGTTCTCTCCTGGACCCGAGGAGGAGGAGGCTAGCCCTTCCAGGAGGTCACCGAGACGGCTCTCTAGGTCCGCTTCGGTGGCCTCCTCTAGATCGACCTTTTCTATGAGCGAAGCTGATATGGACCGGATGATGAGGAAATTCATCCAGGCCCAAATGCAAATGGGAGTGCTCCTAGCCCCCCCCCAACCGGGAGGGCTTGACCCTTTTTCGCCCCTTAGCTCCTTCTCCGACCCATACCACGGGTTCGGAGCTTTCGGCGTCGTGCAGATTTGGATCCGGGGGTGGGTCGGATCCGATTGGTCGGCGCACCTCGGATCCGTCCCATCCCTTGAGTGCTTGGTGCCGGACCCGACCTCGGAGCCGAGGGCCGAGCCTCGGATCCGAGGGAGCTGGTGTGTCTTCGGCTCCATCCAGGTCGGAGCACACTGGTCTCTCGGATCCGACGGTTTCGGCTCCGACTCCGATCCGTACGTCCGATCCGAGTGGGGGTCGGCTCTCGGGGCTTAGAGAAGCTGGCTCCCCCTCGGCTTTCAACGTTATGGAAAGGGCACTGTCGAGGACATCCGGACCCCCGGTCCCTGCCACGGCTCCATCCCGCACTCCATTGCAGTTGGGCCAGGCCCCCACCAGCCGGTCCCAGGGATAGCCCGCCTCGATGTCCCAAGTGGTTCCCTTGGAACATCCATCTGCTGAAGAGTACTCCTCGGACAGCCCCCCCGATGAAGTACCTCGGAAGCGCAAGTGCAAGAGGAGGCACATGGACTCCCCTGAGTCCGTCACTGAAGACACAGACTTGGATGAAGGGGAAGGCTCCCCTAGGTCACCCCTGAGGACGTCTCATTTGGAGACATCATGGAGATGTTAAGGATCAGGGGGTGGTCTGCCCCAAGGCTTCTTCGGACGAGTCTGTGTTCTTGGAGGCATTCGAGGGCCCTTCTACCTCTTGGGTGTCCTCCTGCTGACCCCTGGTAGATCTTATATCTATCAGGGCGTGGAAGGATCCGGACACCATTGAGCCTATCCCAAAGCGCCCGGACCGCATTCTTTCTCCTCCATCAGACCGCACCCACTGGAGTAAGGGTCCCCAGTAGATGCCATGATGATGGCTGCAGCCACGAAGAGGAATTGGCCCAGGAGAGTCCCTCCGTCCATCCTCCGGGCAAGGAGTCCCGTTCGATGGATCGAATTGGGAAGCGAGTGTTTAGTTCAGCGACCTTCTCCTTGAGAGCTGAACTACATGGCACATGTCATTAGGATGCAGCGAGATCTGATTAAAGAGTACGCTGCATCTCCCCGGAGTCCATCTCGAGTGAGGATAAACAGGTTTACTCCACCCGAATGGCCACTCTCAGATCTGTATCCAATACATCTATGCGGCTGCTGTCTCATGCTACTGAGGGAGCCGCTAGAGCCAGCGGAGCAGGCTTGTCATGAGGCGACAGGCCTGGCTCCGCCATTGTGATTTTGCTGAGCCCTTTAAGGCGACCTTCGCGAATGCCCCTTTCGATGGTTCTGCCTTGTTTGGCAAGACTGTTCGCGAGACGTTAGTCCAGAGCGAAAAGGACGGGAAGACGCTGTCTGCCGTCGGAGTCCGCTTCTCAGCTCCCCAGAGGTCCTTCTCTAAGAACCAAAAGGGACAGAAGAAGATGTGGTTCCGGAAGTCGCAGCAGTCCCAACCTGCTCCGGATAACCAGTCCTTCCGTGGCAGAGGAGGACGGGGTGGTCGTCGTGCCAGAGGCAGAGGGGCTCCTGGCAATTTTGGGTCCAGAGAACCCTTCTCTGAGAGACCCACGCAGCAGCCCTGAAGGGTTGCCCGGCTGTCCGTCTCTGGAGGCAGTCGGGGGGCGTTTTTCGATGCACCTGACTTCTTGGGAGTCCATAACAACAGACAGTTGGGTGCTTCGACTCATATCCAGAGGATATTCAATACCCCTAATCAAGATCCCCAAATCTCGCAGCCTCCCAGATGTTCCACCCGACCAAAGGGAGGCGGCAGCTCGAAATCGAGCAGCTGCTAGAAAAAGAGCCATCCAGCGTCCCCAGATCAAGCCGGATTAGGGTTTTACTCCAGGTTCTTTTGGTGCCAAAGAAGACGGGGACTTAAGACCAATTTTAGACCTTTCCCTGTTGAACCTGTCAGTAACCAAGCAAAAGTTCTGGATGGTCACCCTGCAATCTATACTCCCCTTTTGAGGGAGAACGACTGGATGTGTTCCATAGACCTCAAGGATGCGTACTACCACATTCGGATGGACAGGCGATCCAGGAGGTTTCTTCGCTTCGGCTGGGAGCCAGTCATTATCAGTTCAGGGTCCTCCCTTTGGTCTCACCTCAGCCCCAGGGTGTTTACCAAGGTGTTAGCGGTGGTAGCGGCCCACCTGAGGCTCCAGGGATTACAGGTCTTTCCGTACCTGGACGACTGGCTCCTGACTGCATCATCAAGGCATCTTCTGTGCTCAGCCAGGGATTACTTCCTTCAACTAGCACCAAGGCTGGGCATCACGATCAACTGGGAGAAATCTTTTCTGAATCCAACTCAAATTATAGATTTCATAGGAGGAAGACTGGACACCAGATCAATGCGAGCCTTCCTCACCCCAGACCGTATCGTCAGCCTGAGGTGTCATGTGACAGCAATCCTTCAACCTTCACCAACTGCAGCTTCGGTCCTGAGGGCCCTAGGTTCTATGGCGGCAGCTATCCCGCTTCTAATTCATGCCCGCTTACGCATGCGGGTTCTTCAATGGACCCTTCAAGTTCAGTGGTCTCCTCTTTGTTCGTCTCTAAACGCTCCGATTGCGGTCAGCAGAGCGTGCAGGGACTCCCTTCTGTGGTGGCTTCTTTCTCCGGAGCCCCTAGCAGGAAGACCCTTTTGCGCTGCATTTCCCCGAGCCACAGTGACCACGGACGCTTCTTGCCTCGGGTGGGGGGGGCATTCTGCGGGAAAGATTGTCCAAGGCACGTGGAATCCCACAGAGACGTCATTGCATATAAATGTCCTGGAAATGAGGGCGGTGCTCCTAGCGTTGCAAGCACTTCACCACGTTCTTCCTACAGGGACTATTGCGATTCAGACAGACAATATGTCCGTAGTCTGGTATATCAACAAGCAGGGAGGAACCAGGTCTTATCCCCTTTGTCGAGAGGCCATGAGAGTCTGGGAATGGGCAATTTCCACCAAACGCTTTCTGATAGCAACGCACATTCCGGGAAAGTCCAACATCCTTGCGGACAAGCTCAGTCGCACCATCCTTTCTCCACACGAGTGGTCCCTCAATCTTCAAGTAGCGAAGAAGATTTTTGCCGTTTGGGGCAACCCTGTTGCGATCTTTTGCTTCTCCCTCAAACGCCAAATGCGACAATTTCTTCGCTCTGCTTCCCCACCAGGAGTTCCCGAGGATGCTCTGGTGCATGCTTGGCCTCCCGGTCTCCTTTATGCCTACCCTCCACTTCCTCTGATGCAGAGGTTTCTGCAGAAAGCCAACAGTTTGGGAGCAGAATGATTCTCATTGCCCCATTCTGGCCTCGACAACCTTGGTTCCCCTTGTATGGTCTCACAAAATCAATCCACCATGGATTCTGGATCCAATTCGGATCTCATCTCTCACCCTCTGGGAATGCCAGTTCCCAATCTGCGAACCCTGAAGTTGACAGCTTGGCTGCTCCAATTCCAACCTTAATTAGGACTCGGTATCTCTTCACCGGTCAAAGCCATTTTGGTGGCTGCTCATAAACCTTCCACCAGACAGGTTTATCGGAGTAAATGGAAGAGGTTCTCTATATGGGCAGGACAGAGAACTGTGGATCCTTTTTCAGCACCTATCTCTGCGGTGCTAGATTTTCTGACAGACCTCTTTCATCAAGGGGCCAGTTCTTCCACGATTAAGGTACAATTGGCGGCTATCTCGCATTATCACATTGGACAGGACACAGCTCCCCTTATGACAGCGAAAATATGCAAATCCTTTCTCAAGGGAGTTTTTTTGTTAAGGCCTCCAGTCAAGGAGGTTGTACCGCCTTGGGACTTGTCTTTAGTCCTGCAGGCCCTTACTGCTCCTCCCTTCGAGCCTGCAGCTTCTGCTGATTTAAAATTCCTTTCCTGGAAGACTGTCTTTCTGGTAGCTATCACTTCAGCCAGAAGGGTGTCTGAGCTTCAGGCTCTTTGTGTCAAACCGCCTTATCTTTCTTTCTTCCCTGATAGGGTGTGCCTCAGGACCAATCCATCTTTTCTTCCTAAGGTCTCTTCTGAATCCAATATTAACCAGTCAATCAATTTGCCTGTCTTTTTCCCAAGTATTCAAACAAAGGGGAATACAAATTGCATTCATTGGATGTTCATAGACAATTACGTTTTTATATTAACAGGACAGCTGGCCACAGGAAATCAGATCAGCTGTTCGTCTCCTTTGCTAAATTTGCTCTGGGTAAAGCAGTGTCTAAAGTCACTCTATCTAAATGGATTGCTAATTGCATATTGCAGGCATATGACACTTCAGGCAGACCTGCTCCTCAGAGGGTTACGGCTCATTCTACTAGGGCAGTTTCTACGTCAGCCGCCTTTAAGTCCCGTGTTTCGTTGGATGATATCTGCGCGGCAGCTACTTGGGCCTCGCCTCATACTTTTATTTCTCATTACAAGGTGGATGTTGTTTCTAGAGGAAGAGCATCCTTTGGCTCAGCGGTGCTCCGGAACATCCTTCCATGAATGCCGCCCAAGATTCAGGTAGCTAGGGACTCTGTCCCACAGGTTGCAGACGAATGAAGTCTGCCTACTTCAGATTTAGAAGTTATGTACTCACCATAACGTTCCATCTGAGTAGGTGACTTCATTCGGATGCAACCATCCCCCCCTCCATCCCCCTGACCTTTATAGAGCGAGTATTTATGCTGTTTTAGTATACTGTGGTCAGTATTTGAGGCAAACTCAATCTGAGGTCAGTCAGGGCTTGGCAAGGGGTTATGGGTAAGAGGGAGGAGCTAGGAGCTCGGAGCCTAAGCTTTTGAATTGCCGGCTCGGATCCGAGATCGGATCCGATACCCACAGGTTGCATCCGAATGAAGTCACCTACTCAGATGGAACGTTATGGTGAGTACATAACTTCTAATTAATATCTGTTTATCTTCACTAGACAGAAGTCAAGTACTTATGCAGTTGAGTTTACCATTGTGTAAGCTTTAAGATGAAATCTTTTAAAACAATGTACATAGCATGGTTTTGGAATTATTGATGCAAATATAAACAGGCAATATTTGACGCCTAGTTGCGTCAGTAGGAGTTAACTGTAGATGCATATGGAGGCTTCACTCAGATGTAATGAGTTAAAAATGACAGTCTACTTTATATTAAACATCTCATAAAAATAGTGCTTGATGAATCATGAAATATTATTTCTTTGAGTGCACTGTTTAGTGTTTAGGATACTTTCAGATTTTTTTTTTTTGGTTTGAAGTGGTTTGAGGGATTGATGTGTAGTGTGGAGGTAGCTTGCATGTATTAATTGTAACTGATGGACTGTTCATTTTCAAGCCCTTATCATAAACCAACAGCTTAAAACAACTTAGAATCATGAGAACTTTTGTGCTGCTGCAGGAGTTCCAGAATTCTAAGAACTGTCCAGGTTACTTCTTTTTGTCTAAAAGTAATTAATCATATTTTGAATCTACGCTAAGATGTCAAAAGAATACAAGTTAGAAAATAACCAAAAGACAGTGAATTGCATTCTAAACCACTGTCACAGATTACATAGTTGTGAATAAATCCACAAATACCAACTGCTGAAATGACAAAAAGCAAACAAACCAGAATCCAAAAGCTGAATGAAAAAAATCAGTAGTTGATGATGAAAACCACACTTTATTTACATAAAATTAATGCTCCATAAACAAAAACGTTCAAGGGTGAATCCAAGCCACCTCCACACAGCAAACCACTCCCTCAAACCCTTCCAAACCACTAAAAAAAAAACTAAAAACATTTCAAAGTATGTTAACCACTAGAAAGCTATTGTAGTTAAGGAAATAACATTTAATGTTTCAGTAAGCACTATTTGTATGAGATGTTTAATATATAGCAGACTTTCATTTTTTAAGGAGACAATTGCATTATAAACTTGCATTAAAAGAATGGCAGTTATGTGTGATCCAAGTTTAACTTGTAAAAGTGTGAGTTACTTTACTAATTATCTGATAACATTCCAATAATAACTTTTATATATGTAAGAAACTATATTTTATACTGTGTTTATAATATAACATAACTTTCCTGGGTGCTGTTGCATGTCAAGTATACTATTAGTAGCAAGCATTCACAACTATGTATGACAAAAAGCAAACAAACCAGAATCCAAACGCTGAATGAAAAAATCAGTAGTTGTTGAAAACCACACTTTATTTACATAAAATGAATGCTCTGTAAGCACTTTCATTTGAACTATGTTAAACTTCTTCAGACAATTTAAAATACATTACATCACATCCTTTTATACACATACTAGTTACTTCATTGGACCCTTTATGAATTAATCAGTTAAAGCTACTTTCATGCTTGCTATTATTGTTATTATAAATGCCTTTAGAACTGAATGCATATGCTAATCAAAAAGGTGTAATAAAATACATTCATATAATGTGCCTATGAATTAATATATTATATATATATATATGTATATATTTGCTTTGATGTATTAAAATTGAAAATGAATATGTTGAAAAATTGTTAAAAACAGTATAGTATGTATGAAATAGTGTGATATATATAAGAATATATATATTTTACTTAATACTATAAAAATATATAAATAGACTAATATACAAATTAATATCTATGTATGAATACATGGACTATGTACTTAAAATATGTATGAGTTATCACATACAATCTTAATACCACAAAGGTCAACCAATTTTCTTTCTTTCTAATGCTTTCAATTTTAATACTGGGGCTATTGAGGTGCGCTCATTGATTCCGGGCCAATTGTCAGCTTGTGTTCCTATTTGCCATTTTAATTCTTTGAGTTCTAAATGTAAGCCCCAGGGTTTCTTATCTTCCATTTCTACATGGTCGATGGCCATGAAAGAAAATTGGTGATCATTATGTTCACTAATATGCTTAGCTAAAGCATTGTTCAATTTATTTTTCTTAATAGCATATTCATGCTCATATATTCTTTGGGACAACTGTATCTTAGTTTTCCCAATGTGGAACATTGAGCATGAGTTGCATGTGGCTAAGTAAACAACAGCTTTGTATTTGCAATTATATTTACTGTGTAAATAGAACTTTCTCTTTCTAAGATAAAATATTCACCTATTTTTATTTTATGGCACCAATGACGTGCCACATTGTGACATACCTATATTTCCATGAATAGGTGAATGATTTGTTTGCTTTAAAATTTCTTTAAAACTTTTCACTTTCCTGTAAACTATTCTAGGTATCTCATTAATATGATTCCTAAAACAGGGATCTTCTAATAAAATAGTCCAATTATTTACTACTATATCCCTAATTATGTTGTGATCTTGGGAATAAATCAGCACTAAAGCTTTAGAAAAGTCATTTTGTTTTACTGATACACTGATTTCTTCATTATTTAAGTTCACTATACTTCTATTGGATGAATTTATGGAATCTTGCACCATATTCTGTTTATATAGAATAGGTTTGATATGGCCATTGATTCTCTTAATGGTTACTTCCTGTATTAATATATCAATCAATACTTCTAGATAAGCTCTGTTGAGAAACATAATGTTCAAAAAATTGCATTCTTCTTTGAATTCATCTAAATTATTCACCATCCGGGTTGCCCTAACCAGTTGCCCTTTGACAACGGATGTTTTCTGGTGCTCCGGATGTGAACTGCTGTAATGTAAGAAGCAGTTTGAATAAGATTCCTTTCTATAGCGGATGTTTTCTGGTGCTCCGGATGTGAACTGCTGTAATGTAAGAAGCAGTTTGAATAAGATTCCTTTCTATATATGACTGCTGTATAAACTTGATTGATTCTGTCTTTCACAAGATGAACATCCAGGTAATTCATGTATTCTACATTAATGTCCCGTGTAAATTTAAAAAAATCAGTAGTGTTGTTTATATATATATAAATATATATATAAAGAAATTCATTCAACATTTCTAATGTGCCCTGCCAGATGATACTAATGTCATCTTGGAATCTATGGTATGATTTCAAGAATGTGTTATATTTAGTGTTAAATACATAATTCCTTTCCCAGAAAACCATTACTAAATTAACATAATCTCCCCCACATGATGACCCCATAGCAATGCCTTTTTTCTGTAAAAATATTTCATGTGAGAGTGTTCAATCTCGCCATTTGTTCTTACACATGGGTGTCGGAGCCGATCCTCGGCTCCGAGTCGGCCGCTTAGCAAAGCTTTGCATCCAGAAGAAGCTCGAGACCAACCTACCTCCCACAATTCCCTCTGCCTTTACCTCAGATCTAGTTTGCCGCTGCAACCGATCGCATCGTTCTGAAGAGCTCTGAGCCAACTTGGACAGATGAGCTAAAGTTTTTCAAGGATTTTTTTCTTGAAAACTCTTAGGATATTAGACTTTGTTTAGTGTGTGTGTGTGTGTGTGTGTGTGTGTATGGTCTGGTCTTCCTTCAGCTATATATATAGTGTATTTATACATTTATATTTAGTTTAGATTACTTAAGGCCTACCCCACCTACTAAAAACTCGGATTTGGATACTTGGTATATTACTGCTGTGACTTCTCACTAATTGACAGAGTTTTTTTTTGACAATCTACAATACCTTACTTTTTCCTTTCTTACAGAATGTCAGACAAGGTTAAATCAGGTTTTAAGAGATGTCAGTGCGGACAGAAGATGTCTGTCACCGACAATCATAGCTCCTGCGTCTACTGTCTTGGCCCTCTCCATCTTCAGGAAGACTGTTCCATATGTCATTCCTTTAGTGGAAGGTTCATGACAGATAGGCGCAGGAAGCTTATGGACAGAGGTTTGTTGAAGCCTGCCTTCCAAGAGGCTTTAGACAAGTCAGACCAGACTTCTAAATCCTCGAAGGAGTCGAGGACTTCGGAGCCCATGTCATCGGCTCCAAGTTCTTCTTTTAAAGTTCGTTCACCGGTTCCACAGACTTCGGGGCTGAGTGTCGAGCTACTGTCTGTCACCGAGCCTCGAGTCTTGGAACCGGTGACGGAGCTTCCACCTCCTGCTCTTTTGAGGTCGGCACCGTCCTCTATTCCTTTGACGCGATCTTCCAGGCCCCTCTCCGACACCGACGTAGATCATGTGGTGCAGAAGCTAATGGAGAACACGGCCCTGTCCAAACTCATTGCAGTCTCCTCTCAGTTAGTGTCGAGACTCGAAGGCCTTCCTTTATCTCCATCTGGTCCTCCTCCGAGACCTACTCAGCCCTCGGAGCCGGGAGACGTTGATCTGGTGATAGTGGAGCCCTTGGTGCCGGAACCGTCTCTTTCTCGGTCGGCACCGTTGACCTCGACTCCATCTGAACCACTACCGGACTTGCAGAGCCGTCGGTCCATCCTTGGTTCCGGGACCAAGAGTCGAACCGATGTTTCGGTGCCGACTCTCCCTCTCAGTGCCTTGGCACGGATCACTTCGGCTCCATCCTCGGGGTCGGTGCCCTTGGCTTCCTCGTCGGAGATTCCCCCGCGTTCTTCGGAACCGGGGGATTCCTCGGCTCGGGGCCCAGGGGCCTTCGACCTTATGAGGAAGGTATTGTCTTCCCAGACAACTACTTCAGCAGAAGCAACTTCTCCCTCCCACAAAGGGCCGTTGTCCTCTTCTGCACCTACGACTACACAAAAGCATCAAGCACCAGTGTCTCAGCCACCCCAGAGGGAGCCCCTTCTTTTTCGGAGGCTTCAGCGGATGCCCCCCCTGATGATGTCCCGAGGAAAAGATTGTGCAAGAGGAGGCACTTGGATTCTCCACAAGAGTCCTTAACATCAGACACTGACTTAGATGAGTCAGAAGGGTCCCCAAAATCACCCTCGGAGGATGTCTCCTTTTCTGACATCCTGGAGATCCTGAAATAGGTGATTGGCAAGTCCTACCCCCTTCTGAGGATGAGTCAGTTTTGCTGAAGGCATTTGGTGCTCGCCCTTCTTCCTCCTGGGTCACTCCGCCCTTCGACGAGTTAATGGATTTAATTGCTCGAAGGGCGTGGGAGACACCTGACGCAGTGGAGCCAGTTCCCAGAAAGCCTAATAAATATATAACGGCCCCTCAGGATAAGGCATACCTCACTAAGGGAGTTCCAGTGGACGCTATGGTGGTGGCAGCTGCCACAAAAAAGGAGATGTCCAAATCTTCCTCGTCTGTCCATCCTCCTAACAGATTCTAGGACCATGGACAGATATGGGAAGCGCATTTTCAGTTCAGCGACTTTCTCCATGCGATCGCTGAACTATTTGACACATTTTACACGATTACAGAGGGATCTAGTCAAAGAGTTGGGAGATACCCTCCAGGGTACTACAGATGCTGCTGTCTCGGATAAGGTTACAGCACAGCTCAATACCCTTACATCTATTGTAAACTCGTCCATGAGGCTCATCTCGTATGCAGCCGAAGGGTCGAGTAGGGCTGCGGCTTCAGCGATTGCTCTTCGTAGACAATCCTGGATGCGCCTGTGCTCCTTTGCAGAAGCCTTCAAGTCTTCCTTTACTAACGCCCCCTTTGATGGTGCCACTCTCTTTGGCCCCAAAGTAAAGGAGACCCTGACCCGGTGTGAGCAAGAGGGAAAGACTCTGTCTGCTGTTGGAGTCCGTTTTTCCACCCCACCCAGACCATACCCCAAAGGGCAACGAGGTGGGAAAATGTGGTTTCGCAAACCCCAGGGTTCTTTCCCGAGCACACAGGGTGATGCCCCTTCCAGAGGCATGGGGGGCAGGAGTGGAAGACACCGCCCTGGTGGCAGAGGGGGTCCGCAAAACCAAGGCGACAGGGATACCATCCCTGGGAAGCCTTTCCAGCACTCCTGAAAGGAGGCCCGACTGTCCTGCTCTGGAGGCAGTCGGGGGTTGCTTAGCTTTATACCCTCAGGCCTGGCAAAGCCTTACTTCAGACAAATGGGTAAAAAGCATTATTACCAGAGGATACAAAATCCCATTTCTATTTCCCCCGTTACCACAGAAAAGATTCCCAGATGTACCGCCCCATCTGCGAGAACCTGCAGCTATAGAAATATGAAAGCTGCTAGAAAAAAGAGTCATCCAACCAGTCCCGGCGGACCAAAGAGGATCCGGAACTTACTCAAGGTTCTTTTTAGTTCCAAAAAAGACAGGGGACTGGAGGCCAATTCTGGACCTAAGCAATCTCAATACCTATGTGAAAAAAGAAAAGTTCCGGATGGTCACGCTTCAATCGATCCTTCCATTTTTACAGAAGGATGACTGGATGTGCTCAATAGATCTCAAGGACGCATACTACCACATCAAAATGGCCAGAGCGTCCAGAGATCACCTGCACTTCCGGCTGGGAGCCAGCCACTTTCAGTTTCGAGCCCTGCCCTTTGGTCTAACCTCAGCCCTCAGGGTTTTCACCAAATGCATGGCAGTGGTAGCGTCTCACTTGAGACGCCTAGGATTCTGGGTGTTTCCGTATCTGGACGACTGGCTCCTTACTGCCACCACCGAGCGTCGACTGATACAAGCCAGGGACTACACACTCAGCCTTTCTGTTCAGCTAGGGATTTCGATAAATTTAGAAAAATCTGCGTTACAGCCATCGCAGCATATTTTATTTATAGGGGCAGATTTGGATACCCGTTCCTTGCTTCTAAGACTCCCCTCCGCAAGAATAGCTTCCCTACAAAATCAGATATCTCTCCTTCTATTTTCCAAGAAATCCCCAGCCAAACTAGTCCTGAAAGTCTTGGGACTCATGTCAGCTTCCCTCATTGCAGTTCCCATGGGAAGACTACACATGAGAGTTCTCCAATGGCTGCTGTTCACACAATGGTCGCTCCAACAGTTACCGCTGACACATGAAATTCACATTACAAACACCTGCAAAGCACACCTGTCTTGGTGGTTACAGAATCACAATTTCATCAGCGGCCGACCGTTTGTGTTACCCACACCAACAGCCACAGTGACCATGGACGCTTCCCTGATAGGGTGGGGGGGGCATCTTTCAGGGACAGACAGTCCAAGGCGAATGTACCAGTTTAGAGTACAACCTGCACATCAATGTCCTGGAGATGAGGGCAGTGTTTCTAGCGTTGCAACACTTTTCCCCCCTTCTACCTCAAGGGACCATTGCAGTTCAAACGGACAACACATCTGTAGTTTGGTACATAAACAAACAAGGAGGAACCAAGTCTTACCAGTTGTGCAGAGAGGCCATGAGAATTTGGCAATGGGCAGAGTCCACGGGTCGCTTTCTGATAGCAACGCACATCCCGGGGTTATCCAACGTTATAGCGGACAGGTTGAGCAGAGCCATCCTGTTACCTCACGAGTGGTCCCTCAACCAGACAATAGCGGAAATGATATTCCGCAAGTGGGGCCAGCCTTGCTGCGATCTGTTTGCATCTCCAATGAACATCAAATGCAGAAGCTACTTTGCCCTGTTACCCCCTCCAGGGGATGTCCCCAGGGATGCTCTGATTCACGATTGGCCCCCGGGTCTCCTGTACACTTTTCCCCCCTATACCTCTGATACCGAGATTTCTCCAGAAAGCCAAGGATCTAGAAAGGATGGTAATTCTCATTGCCCCATTCTGGCCTCGTCAGATTTGGTTCCCCTTTCTTCAAGCACACCAAATACGGGAGCCCTGGATTCTGGACCTGGTGCCAGACCTACTGATTCATTCGTCAGGAGCTCCCCACCCGTCGCTCCTGTCCCTCAGGTTAGCAGCTTGGCTGCTCCGCTTCCCTTCTTAGCCAGGTCTGATCTTCTCTCTCCGGCGGTTCAAGACATTCTAGTAGCCTCTCATAAGGCTTCTACTATGAAAATTTACACCAGTAAGTGGAAACGTTTCGTCCACTGGACGACTGCACAGCATTTGGATCCCTTAATAGCCCCGCTAAACAAGGTTTTAGAATTCCTATCCATGCTGTTTCACCAAGGAGCTTCTACTGCCACCTTGAGGGTTCAGTTGGCTGCTATTTCTAACTTTCATGTAGGAGAGAGTGGAGCGCCCATTATGGCTCATAGGCTTTGTAAAGCCTTTTTGAAAGGCTCCTTTCATCTTAGACCAGCGGTTCGGTTTCCTACGGCTCCTTGGAATCTAAATCTCCTCTTATCCCAACTAATGTTACCACCCTTTGAACCAGCTTCTTCCTGTTCCTTAAAGTTCTTGTCCTGGAAAACTCTCTTCCTAGTAGCTATCACCTCAGCCAGACGAGTTTCGGAACTTCAAGCTCTCTCCATTAAACAGCCATATTTAATTTTTCACCCGGACAGGGTATCTTTACGCACCAACCCTTCTTTCCTCCCTAAGGTTTGTTCAGTTAACAACATTAATCAATCCATTGAGCTTCCCACATTTTTCAAAAATCATTCCAATAAGCTGGAATATATGTTGCACAAGTTGGATGTTCATAGACAACTCAGATTCTACCTAGACAGAACTAAAGATCATAGGAAAGCAGACCAACTCTTTATAGCCTTTGCGGATAACAAAAAGGGCATGGCAGTGACGAAGCGTACTCTCTCCAAATGGCTAACTGATTGTATTACCTTCGTTTATGCTGTTTCTAGTCAGAGTTTAACCACCAAACCAAAAGGACATTCTACTAGATCAGTTTCTACATCTTTGGCTCATGCGGCTCGCCTGCCTTTGGACACTATTTGTGTGGCCGCCACTTGGTCTAAACCACATACGTTTATCACTCATTATAAAGTGGATAGAATTTCCAGGGAACAGAGCAACTTTTGGTTCCACTGTGCTCAGGAACGTTCTTCTGTGAGTCTCTCAGGGTCACGGAGCTAGGGACGCTACCCATGTGTAAGAACAAACGGCGAGATTGAACACTCTCACATAAAGAAGTTATGTTCTTACCATAACGTTCCATGTGGAGTGTTCATCTCGCCTTTGTTCTTACATCCCCACCCTCCCACCCTCAGGTCAGGAAGAACACCCAGTTTAGATGTCTGGTCTGTTTGTCTCCCACTAGTGGTCTCGCTGTTGTACTACTGGCCTGAATTACTTACACTCCTTGTGTATACGTATGTATTCTTTGGATATTTACATTGTTGTTGCTGGGTCTGGTGTTGCTTTTTTCTTGCAAACTAGATCTGAGGTAAAGGCAGAGGGAATTGTGGGAGGTAGGTTGGTCTCGAGCTTCTTCTGGATGCAAAGCTTTGCTAAGCGGCCGACTCGGAGCCGAGGATCGGCTCCGACATCCATGTGTAAGAACAAAGGCGAGATGAACACTCCACATGGAACGTTATGGTAAGAACATAACTTCTTTTTATTAAAAGTAATAAAATTATTACTTAATACTATTTCTAAAAGTTCCATTATCAGATTTACCAAATCATGTGTTACATGATGATAAATAAGCATTTCATTGACCCATTTAAGCTCTATAGTTTGTGGGATAACAGTATAAAGATCACATACATCTGTAGTTACTAAGATGTCATTATGATCAAATTGTACTTCATTCATGTGTTCCAAAAAAAGTCCAGGAATCTTTACAAATCTATATTTCTTTTCCTGGAATGTTTTTCAATTCATAATTTATGTATTTTGCACATGCAGAAGTGATTGAATCTCTGCCATCAACTAATGGATGCATAGGAGGGTCATCAGCATTCTTAGGAATTTTGGGGGCTACCAAAAAAGACCAGTATTCAGGGGGTAGTTATATTCAAACCTAAATTTACTCGTCTTTCTAAAAAAAATATTTATTTGTCCATATATTTTCCTGTAGGCACCATTTAATTCATTAAGTGACACTTCAATGTATGTATCAGTATTTAAAATGATATTTAATTTATCATTATATATATCTTGACTCATGATCACCGCTCCACCCCCTTTATCACGCTTCATAATTCTTTCTCATTTTTTAATATATTCAAAATACTTTTCACTTTCATCTAAATTCGAAATATATTTTCCTTTTGTATTTAAAGTATATAAATGCTTTAACTCGTGTTCATAAATCTTTTCAGAAGTAATGAATCTAGGATGTAAAGGGGAATTATATATACTACTTATATTATACTTACTTCTCTCATTATATATATTATCCTGGTATGAAAGACTAAAATTAATTTTTCTTAAAAATATTTTGATATCTATCATTGTGCTAGTAAAATCAAAAGACTTAGATGGAACAAACGTTCCTTTAGCTAATAAATCTGCTACATGTTCATCAGAGTGTGCATCTGAAAAATTATACACTTTAAAATCTTCTCTAGTATTCACAAAAATATGTTCACCATGTTCACACATTATATTAGCATTGTTTACAAGCTGTTGCATATTATACATTGCACATGAATTCACACTAGAAATACGGCCATTATTTGAGTCCTCCATTGCTTGTTTTTTTTGGCCTGGCCCTTTGAAACCCTGATGCTTGGTTATACAAATGCTGGGGTTAGTTTTATTTCTTATTCTCTCTGATCTTCTTAGCTGAGGGAATTTTTGACCATATAAATGATTAGGCTGTTGTATAATTTCTCTTGAATCAGTAGAGTCATTATTTATATTGTCACCATTATTAGTTTGCCTGTTTCTTCGTTGCCCTCCTGGGGGCTTAGGATATGCAGTGCCATTTGCATATTGATTCAAGTCTCTTTCTAGCTTCTGCATTTTACCAGCTTTCAATTTAGCTATTTGTTGATCTATACTGTTGTAAATACGTAGCATTTCATATTTGATGTTCTCATAAGAAATGTCTTCTCTTATATTCCTATCTAATACAGCCAATTCATTCATAAGCACTTCTATGTCCTTTTGATTATATTTAATCATAATATTTAAAAGTTCTTGCATATTTTTGTGTGAGTTGTGGCTGATAAACTATTCATTTGCAAGCCCTTGTCATGCGGACCAGCTTGAAGCAGTTTAATTAGTTATGAGCACTTTTGTGATGCTGCTGGAGTTCTGAAAATTTTAAGGACTGTCCAGGTTACTTCTTCCTGTCTAAAAGTAAATAATCATAATATAATTATTGTAATAATTGAATATTTTGAATCATATGTTAAGATATCAATGAATACAAGTTAGGTAATATATAAGTAAAAGACAGTGAATTGCATTTTAAACCACTGTCAGTTATTAAATATTTCTGAATACTTGCAGTATACCAAAAGGATAGTTTATATACTAGCCTTCAGAATGACACTTCTAATAAAAATTTAGGATTGTGTTTCTCTGTTATTTTCTCTTTTTTAATGACAACAAATTGTAATATTTCAGAACTATTTATTATGGAAAGTTTGAATCTTAAAAGGAAAGATTTTTCAGATGTTCAGATATTAGACATAACATTTAAGAAAAAATAGGACTGATTCTAACAGCAGCACTAGATTAAAGAATATCAAATATAGAAGGGTAAATAGAAATGTTCTATTATATGATACTTTACACTAGGATTGTAACTAAAATATAAAACCTAGGAATATAGTAATGGTACACTACATAGTATACAAACAGAAATAGAGATCAGAATAAGTAAATATGTATATATTTAAAGAATATAAATAGGTCTACAAGGGTGGGAGGTTGGCACAGTGGTTAAAGGGTCACCTTATAACCACAAAGTGCAGAGTTTGATTCTCACATGGGGTAATTGGCTGGGCTTAGAATGGCCCCCCAAGGACAGTTAGCCTGGCACTAATTTATGAACTTATGATCAACTTTGCACATATTAAATAAAATAGAAAAATAGAAAAAAAATCTGACCTATAAATTAATAAAGATGAAAATAACAACTGACATCCTCCTTATAGTAGACCAGGGAGATAACGTGATGTACAAGGAAATATTATAGAGATATTCAGTTTAGTCCAATTATAATAAAGATTCTGAACACCTGTTTAATTTTTCTTATTCATAATAACTTACTGATGGGCTTAATATGATGCATACTAAAAATATGACACATTAATATGAATCAGAAACATGAGCTAAACATTATTAGTCTAATGGAGCATTTGAGAGGTAGTTTGTTCATCTTTTTCAACAAACTTGGAATATGGTATTCCATGGTAGAATGTTTTTGGGTTATATCATTAGGTAAGTTTTTTATTTGTTTCAAAAGTTTTGTCCATAGCTGAAAATTTCATATTGTTATATATAAAGTATATAATAAGTTCTGTACATAAACATAATTTAATTATGCTTGTATTGTTTTCTCTCTTATATAAATGTCTGATTTTAAATGCATATCTATTAATATTAATGGATTGAATAATCCATTAAAGAGGGGGAGTCTGTTCAAATACTTGCAATTACATAAAGCTCAAATAGTATTTCTACAAGAAACACATTTACTTAACAAAGATGTAAATAAACTTTAATATTAAAGAATTACTTGCCTTTTAGCAGGTTCTGGCTTTTGAGCTAAAAGAAAAGGCACCCTCATTTTATGGAAGATCCCACCAGCAATGCCTAAAGTAATAAATACTTTTGTTGATAAAAATGGTATGTTAAGCATTACAATTGAGTGGAACAGAAAACTATTTACATTGGTGACCGCTTATTGGATTCAAGGGGTTGGAGCTAAAGATGCAAAAAATTACTTTACCATTATAGCCTATTACATGAAAGGTGAAGTCATAATGTCTGTTGATTTTAATTGTATTTTATCAGACAAAGATTCCACTGCAGATAGAAAGCTGAGAATCACATCTTCAGCCAGACACTTAATGAATTTTGTAATCTAAGGAATTTAAAGGATATATATGAGCTAAGGAAAACAAACTCACTTCAATTTACCCATTATTCATATTGATATGGAATACAAATATTGATAACCTTTTTGTCTCAATCTGTTCTCACATATCAATGAAGTTTCAATAGTTTCATGTCTATTATCGTACCATAATGCTATATTTTTTAATATTATTTTAAAAACTGACAATTTCATACATCACAGGAGATTACCAGTGTACATTATTAAAATAAAAGGATTCAAGGATTGGTATGTTAAACAGATCAAAAATTTCCTAGAAATAAACATGAATAGTGAAGTGTCTAACATTGTTATGTGGGAATCACTAAAGGCTTAGTTTAATGGAAGAGTTTCAAGCTGGTGTATTAGTAAAACAAGTGAATGGGACAAATAATTGAATACACTACAGGCCAAAATAGATAAGCTAAAGTTAAATCTAAAACCAAATGACATTATCAGTCAGTCTGAACTTAAAAAACTTAAATACAAAATATGTTGAGATTCTAAATCATAATGTTTCAATAACTCTGGAAAAACTTAAACTTCAGGCATATCAGTAAACTCTTTAAGCTTGCTGTTAAAGCAAAGAAAATGAATGCACTAAATCATATGAAAGAAATTATGACATATAAATAATAAAAAAAGAACAGATATTAAAGGTATTCTTGAGGGCTATAAAATATGCTATGAAAATATAAATAATACAAATAACCTAGATAATGATTTTATAGTTGAAACTTTTCTAAGGGAAATGTAAATAAAATAACAAGTGAACAAATAAAAAGATTGCTAGACCATTCACTTTAACAGAAATAAAAGATCAAATAAAAAAGTTAAAAAATAAAAAGGTGCTGGGCTTAGATGGCCTTATACCAGAACTATCTAAAATACTACCAGATGATGCAGTTAAAATATTAGATAAGGTTTATAGAAAAACTAAAAACAACTGCTGAAGTCCCCCATCATGGAAGTATTCCCTTATATCACCTAGTTTAAAACAAGATAAGGATCCTACAAAGTGTTCATCATACAGATCCATGTCACTTTTAAATGTGGACTATAAGATGCTCATGTCCATTGTAGCTAACAGAGTTAATCTACTCATACCTAAACTAATTATCAATAATCAAACTGGGTTTATTTTAGACAAGTACAGGATAATATAATAAGAATACATACATTAATATAGTATGTAAATAAAAAGGAACTTTCTATCATTAGTCTCAATTTAGATAAGGCTTTTGACTCAGTTAATTGATTGTACCTGTTTAAAACACTTAAAGTGTATAATTTCTCACCTGAGCTAATTGCATTAAGTTCTAGGTTATCCAATAACTTGTGCATATATTAAAATAGGTTCTTTTCATTCTAATTCCTTTAAATTACAAAAAGGCACAAAACAAGGCTGTCCATTATCACCTTTACTTTTTGCATTAACTATAGTACCCTTTGCTATTAGTATTAGATCCAGTAAGAACATTAATGGTATTGAAATAAAATAATTTTTCAAACTAAGATTCACCTCTTTGCTGATGATATTTTAGGAACAATAAGAACATATAATTAGTTCTATGAGTCAGTTTGAAGAAATCACGAACTTAAGATTCAATCATAATAAAACATGTACATTAATTAATAAAAAAAATTAAAAAAAAACATACCAAAAAATATTCTAACTTCAACTCAAATAGCAATCAAATGAAATACCTTGGTATAACCATTATGTCTAATTGTAAAGAAAAGATGCAAACAAACTTTCAACAGGTTGTTGATAAAGTTTTATGTTTAGTCACAAATTGGAACAATTTCTTCTTTACCTTGGAACAACAATTAATACTTATTGAGATAGTAATTCTCCCTAAAATATTATTTGCCTTACGATCTTTAGTATTATCTTCACCAAACAAACTCACAAAAGAAGATAAATAATATTCTACTTAAAATTTTTGGCATTCTAATAAACCAAGAGATGTGAAGTTGCTCAATCTCGCCGTTCATTCTTCACTGATGGGTTCGGAGCCGATCCTCGGCTCTGACACGGCCAACTAGCAAGCTCAAAGTTCTCCAGTAGCTCGAGACCCAACCCCTTATCCCACAATGCACTGCTGGAATTACCTCAGATCTAGTTTGCCACGGCACGGATCTCTTGGTTTCCAGCATTGCTCAAGACCATTATTGGGAGTTTTCAACTTTCAGCAAGTTTTATATTTCAATTTTTATATAGCTTTGATTACTATATAATACTAGATATTGCTAGCTAGTAAATAGTTGTTTTCTGTGTTCATACCCCTTTCCTCAGTAAAATCTTTCTTTGCCTTTGGCCCTTTGGCCTTAGGATCTCTTCTTATAGTTGTTAGTCAGTTCCCTTTTGGGATTCTTGTTATTGGATTACTTAATCCTATTTATCTTGATATAGTTATTAGTTGCCCCTTTTAGGCTGTGTGTCTATTGTGTCAGTTAGTTAGATTTCTTCTTAAATACCTCATAGTTAAACAGTGTGTTTCATTTTATTGGATATTGTGAAATGTCTGAAGAGAAGGAAAAACATCCAAAGTCTGGGTTTAAAAAAATGCCCAGACTGTGGACAGAAAACGTCCATCATGGATGCCCATGTGCAGTGTGTTTACTGTTTGGGTGAGGTGCACCTGCAAGAGTCATGCAGTATCTGTCAGTCCTCTTCCACAATAGTGCTTGCAGAAAGGAAGAGGAAGTTAATTAATAGGGGTATTATCAAACACCCTTTTTCTGAGGCATTGTCTGACCAGGATGGGGCCAGCAAATCATCCAAATCTTCCTCTGAATCCAGGACTAAAAAAGGAAAAAGGTCAGAAAGTGTGGTGACTTCGGCTCTACTGCCTTCGGAGCTGACAGTCTGTTCTTTTCAGAACAGGGACACTGCTCTGGAACTGGTTGCCGAAAAACCTCCATCGATATTGCTCCAGTTGGTTCCATCTGTTTACCCTTCCAGGTCTTCTGTCAGCCTTACTGATCTGGATATAGACTGGCTGGTTCAGAAACTCTTAAAGGCACCAGGTCTAGCTAAATTGCTGTCGGCTCAGACCCAACCATCAGAGCCGAAGACCGCTACTCTTGAATGGTCTGCTCCTCCTCCGAGCCATACCAGACCTTCGGAGCCGGAGGAGGCCGACCTGATGATTATGGATCCCTTGGAGCCGATGCCTGCTCCAGTGTTGTCTGCTCCATCTGCTCGGATGTTCTCGGTGCTGACCGGGGACTCCAGGAGACGACACTCTCCGGTCGGGTCCGTGGAGGATAGTTGCACCGACTTGTCAATTCCGACTCTTCCTCTCAGGGCCTTGGCTCGGGTGAGCTCGGCTCCTACCTCGGGCTTGGAGCCCACTGCTTCAATGCCGGAGATCGCGCCTCCATCGGATCCGTCGACTCCTTCTCATCGGAGCCGAGGTGCATTCGAAGCCATGAGGCGAGTGTTGTCTCCTAAGACTTCCTCATCTCAAGGTCTGGCCTCTTCTTCCCCTAAAATGTCTGTGTCAGTTTCTGTTTCCTCCGCTCATCCCAAGCATAGAGACCCTGAGCCTCAGGTAGCCCCACAGGGCGCTCCCTGCTCTTCTGAGACCTCCTCAGAATTTCCCCCTGAAGAGGTTCCCAGTAAGAGATTATGCAAGAGGAGGCATTTGTACTCTCCACAGGAGTGTCTCACTTTGGACACCGACTTGGATGAATCAGAAGGGTCCCCTAGATCCCCCTCTGAGGACATCTCCTTTACGGAGATTTTTGAAATTCTTAGGCAGAGGAGTGATTGGCAGTCCAAGAGCCCTACTAAAGATGAGTCAGTTCTCCTGAAGGCGTTCGGGTCTCAAACTTCCACCTCTTTGGTATCTCCGCCCTACGATGAGCTTATGGATCTGGTCTCTCGTAGGGCGTGGGAGTCACCAGAAGCTATGGAACCTGTTCTTAGAAGGCCTAATAAATTTATTTCTGCCCCCGTGGATAAGTCCTTTTTGACCAAGGGAGTTCCTGTTGATGCCAGGGTGGTGGTGGCAGCCACCAAAAAGGAAATGTTTGAGACTTCCTTGTCTATCCGTCCTCCTAACAGAGAATCCATGATAGATATGGGAAACGCATGTTCAGTTCAGTGACTTTCTCACTCAGATCACTGAACTACTTGACACATTTTACCAGAATGCAGAGAGATCTCCTTAAGGAGTTGGGAGATACTCTTCAGGGTGCTGTAGCTACGAGAGACAAGATTGCCACTCAGCTCTCTACTCTCAGTCTGATAGTCAACTTGTCCATGCGTCTTGTATCTTATGCAGCTGATGGTTCGAGTAGAGCTGCAGGTACAGGAATTGCTCTTCGTAGGCATGCCTAGATGCGACTCTGCTCCTTCACGGAACCCTTCAAGTCTTCCTTTACTAATACCCCACTTGATGGCTCATTTTTGTTTTGGCCAAAGGTGAAGGAGACTTTGACCAGGTGTGAGCAAGAAGGAAAGACTCTGTCTGCCATCGAAGTCCATTTTTCCACCCCACTCAATCCTTTCCTAAAGATCAGAGGGGAGGAAAAATGTGGTTCCGGAAAGCCCAAAGAGCCTTTCAAGACACACATGGAGAGCCTCCCTGCAGAGGCAGAGGAGGGGGTTTCAATGGAAGACGCTGCCCTTGAGGCAGAGGGGGTCCGCAACACCAGGGTGACAGAGATCACTTCTCTGGTCAGTCCTACCAGCGCTCCTGAATGGAGGCCTGGCTGTCCTACTCTGAAGGCAGTCGGGATCGCTTGTCGTTGTACCCAAAAGCCTGGCTAAATATAACAAATGACATTTGGGTACAAAGTATCATTTCAAGAGGGTATTTCATACCATTCTCCACCCAGCCCCTTCCCGTCAAAAAAATCCTGGACATTCCACCCAGTCACATGGGACAAGCAGCAATAGAGGTACGCCAATTGCTAGAAAAAAGAGTCATCCAGCCAGTCCCAGCAGACCAAACAGGATTCGGAACTTACTCAAGATTCTTTTTGGTTCCAAAGAAAACAGGGGACTGGAGACCCATTTTGGATCTCAGCAGGCTCAACCAATTTGCGAGAAAAGAGAAGTTCCGAATTGTCACGCTACAGTCCATACTTCCGTTTCTAGGGAAGGACAATTGGACATGCTCGATTGATCTCAAGGATGTGTACTACCACATGAAGATGGCCAGGCCATCCAGAGATCACCTGCATTTCCAGCTGGGAGCCAATCATTACCAATTCCGAGCTCTGCCCTTTGGTTTCACTACAGCCCCCAGAGTGTTCACCAAGTGCATGGCAGTAGTCACGGCTCACCTGAGACATCTAGGATTCCAGGTGTTTCCATATTTGGACAATTGGCTCCTTACCTCCACCACCAGGCATCAACTTCTTCAAGCGAGAGAGGCTACTCTGACACTATGCGATTGGCTAGGCATTACAGTCAACTTTGAAAAGTCTGCCTTGTTGCCATCGCAGCATATTGTTTTTATAGGGACAGAATTGGACACGTCAACCACCACTCTTCGTCTTCCACCAGAAAGAATTTGTATTCATTGCCAACACATCATGTCCCTGATATCAAAGAACAGAGCACCAGCTGCAGAGGTATTGAAAGTTCTAGGATTGATGGCGGCAGCTATTTTAGCAATCCCGTTAGCAAGGATGCAAATGAGAATCTTTCAATGGCTTCTATTCATGCAATGGTCTTACCAAGAACTTCCAATTAGTCACATGATCCTGATAATGAATTCCTGCAAGAAGGATCTTCAGTGGTGGTTGACGTCTCTTCATGTCACACCAGGACGTCCCTTCATGATCCCCCTCCAGTTGCCACTGTAACCACGGACGCTTCCCTGATGGGGGGGGGGTGCTTTTTCAGGGAAAGACTGCCCAAGGCACATGGACAGATCAAGAATCACATCTGCATATCAATGTCCTGGAGAAGAGAGCAGTACTTCTAGCATTGCAATACTTTCAGGACTCTCTTCCTCTAGGGACAATTGCAATACAGACAGACAACATGTCAGTGGTCTGGTACCTGAACAAGCAAGGCAGGACCAAGTCTTATCCCCTTTGCTGAGAAGCCCTCAGAGTATGGCAGTGGGCAGTGTCATCCCAGCACTTTCTGTTAGCAATGCACATCCCAGGCAAATCCAACATCATAGCGGACAGACTGAGCAGGGCAATTATTGCCCCACGAATGGTCCCTCAAACAAGAGATTGCGGACAGGATTTTCCACAAATGGGGCCAGCCTTCCTGCGACCTGTTCGCCAGTCATATCAACAACAAATGCAGAAGCTATTTTGCCCTGATTCCCATGCCAGGTCACTCCTCGAGGGATGCTCTTGTCCATGATTGGCCTCTGGGTCTCCTCTATGCATTTCTACCAATTCCCCTGATACTCAAATTCTTACAGAAAGCAAAGTCACTGAGACGGACGATCATACTTATAGCCCCTCATTGGCCTTGGCAGATTTGGTTTCCGTTTCTTTACCATCACATTCTGGAAGAACCATGGATCCTGGACCCAGTTCTGGACTTATTAACACATTCGTCAGGGGATCTTCATCCGTCCTTGCAGACACTGAAGCTAACCACTTGGCTGCTCCAATTCCCTGCATAGCCAGGCTTTATAATCTTTCCCATGACACTAGTCAAATTTTGTTGGCTTCCCATAGACCTTCCACTAGAAAATTGTATCGTAGTAAGTGGAAGAGATTTTCCATTTGGGCTTCTTCCCACAGCATTGATCCTTACCAAGTGCCATTGTCTTCTATTTTACAATTCTTGACAGAAATCTTCATCAAAGGAGCAGCGGCTGCTATGGTGTGAGTGCAATTAGCTGCTATATCTAATTTCCGTCTAGGAATCGATGGTTTGAATATTATGGCTCACTAATTGTCTAAGGCTTTTCTAAAAGGTTCTTTTCACATGAGCCCTCCAGTGAAGACACCTTACCCTCCCTGGAATTTGAATTTTATGTTATCTCGCATCATTCTTCCTCCTTTTGAGCCTGCATCATCTTGTGAACTAAACTTTCTATCCTGGAAAGCTATCTTCTTAGTAGCCATCACTTCAGCCCGCAGAGTGTCAGAGCTCCAAGCCCTATCCATCAAGCCCCCTTATATGGTCTTCCATGCTGATAGAGTATCTCTCAGGACAAATACATCCCTTTTGCCTAAAGTATGTTCTGAGATTAACATTAATCAAGTCATTGAGTTGCCCGTTTTCTTCCCTAATCACACCAACAAATTGGAATAAATGTTGCACAAACTCAATGTTCATAGACAACTTAGATTTTATTTAGACAGAACAAATGACATTAGGAAATCACATCAGCTCTTTGTGTCTTTTTCTGAGGCCAGTAAAGGTAGACCAGTTGCCAAAACAACCCTGTCTAAGTGGCTGTCGGATTGTATCACTTACACATATTTTTGTCATAACATGCCCTTGTCTAGTAAGGTGAAGGCTCATTCAACCAGAGCAGTTTCTATCTCTTCAGCTTTCAAGCCAAATTACCTTTGGACAACATCTGTGCAGCAGCCACATGGTCTAAACCTCACACTTTTATAACTCATTACAAAGGGGATAAGGCCTCCAGGGACAGGGCTTAATTTGGTTCTACGGTTCTAAAGAGTGTACGTCCGTGAGCCACCCAACATCAGGGTGCTAGGGATGCTACCCATCAGTGAATGAATGGCGAGATTGAACAACTTCACATAAAGAAGTTATGCACTCACCATAATGTTCCATGTGAGTTGTTACATCTCGCCTTCATTCTCGCGTCCATCCCTCCTTCCCCCTCCTGGCTGGCAGTTGACCTGGAGGGTCTCCTCATCCTGGTTTTTCAATGTGTCTACATTCCTAGGCAGAATAATTATTGTACTTCTATAAGGTATGCAGCAAACAAGATCTGAGGTAATTCCAGCAGTGCATTGTGAGATAAGGGGTTGGGTCTCGAGCTACTGGAGAACTTTGAGCTTGCTAGTCAGCCATGTCAGAGCCGAGGATTGGCTCCAAACCCATCAGTGAAGAATGAAGGCGAGATGGAACAACTCAGATGGAACGTTATGGTGAGTACATAACTTCTTTTTTCCTTTGATTGGCACAGAAAAGTTTGGGTAATGGTAGAATTGAATATCTCTGATATTCAATTGTATGCTACTTCAGCAATTGTTAAAGTTATAACATTGTGGATAAATTCATCTTATGATTCAAAATGGAAACAAATACATCAATAAATGTTATTAGCAAATAATAAATTTATCACAACCAGACATAAATATTCCCTAATAGTTTTATCAAATGACTTTTGAATAAATGGAATTACACCCTCTTCTCAAATTCCCTGCTTAAATAACATAATTTTCTCTTTCCAAAAGTTCACATATTCTAACCACTGTATTAAAGACTTAATATTTTCTGTGTTTCCAAGTACATATACAAATGACTGCTTAGAAAACCATAACTTCAACAAAATGGTAGCATTGAAACAACAAAGTAAATTAATTTATTGGAATCAATTTTTAACTGATACTGATATATATACTGTTGAAAATGTATGGTCCAAATACAGTCAAAATTCTGAGAACTGGTCAATTTTACAATTATTTAGAGACTTTGTGAGTACAGAGATAAATAAGATATTTAACCTAGATAAGAAACCATTCCTCAAATTATTGTAATTCTTAAATGCATATCAGTTGTAATGCAATGAAAATAAATCATTTGTTACAAATTAATAAAATTATTTGGTTAGATTTCACATATTTAGATGATTCGTATTGGAAGTATTCCTTAAAAATTAATAATGAAGACTTCTCTGAAGAATACAAAAAAATGAATATTAAAATCTACAGATAAACCACATCTTCATTATATTGGAAAATATTCCCTTGGACATTCTTACACAGAGCTTTTGTGACTCCTAACAAAATTATAATTATGTATAAATCAAACAGAATTAAATAAATGTGATTTTGAAATAATAGCTGATTGGATGCATATGGTATATGAATGTGAAGTCATCTCCCCTTTCTGGACAATTAATTCAAGCTCTGTGGTCTGATAGATATAATATTTCTAAATCTTTAATTTTATTTAATGCTCTGATTCCTGAGATTATTCCAAAACCCCAAGTGCCTCTTCTTTGGTCTATTCTTGCTATAGCCAGAAAAGTAATTAACAAAAATTGGAAAAATAAAGTTACCCTCTCTAATATTGAATTTATTAGTATGACAAAAATTGTTTGCAGTAGTGAAATGCATACTATAAATTTGAGAACTTCAAATATTACACATTCATATAAATATTGGCTTAAACTTAAAGACTTGCTTGAAAAATATTAATTGTTGATATGTGTAACTTTGATGTATTGATCAGCTGTGGACTATGGAAATAATTATTTGTTTTATAATTGATTTGTTTACCTATTGTTTTAAAACCAATTAAAAATATAAAAAAGAATGCTTGCAGTTCTCTTCTGTTAAATGAGTCTTTTCCTAAAAAAAGTTTAAGAAATTCAGGATGTGGTCAACCATGAGAGGTCTCCAAGCCCCATTGTCTGCATATCCTGTTGCTGTGTCTATAGTGACATCTTCCAACAGCAACATCTTCATCAAATCCAGACCCTTCAGGTAAGCTAGGCAAGTGACTAGAATCTCAGTGAAAGAAGCTGGCAGTGTCCAGCATGATAGCCTTTAAGGTGTTTAACTGCAAGTGTTTTATGTAGAAGTTTTTGTAGAGGTATATGTATAGTTTTGATGAATTTGCTGCATCATTACATGCTGAGCAAAAAGTCTCTATCAAAGATACTATGTCCAGTGCTTCTCAACTATCTAAATGTGCTTTGAAGAGTGTCTTGGAAGGGGCCAATACATTTTCTAGAAATTCAGTGACTTCTGTAGTGCTAAGGAGATATCTCTTTTTGCACAATCAAAACTTTTCTGATAAGTTAAAAAGTAAGATTATGAATGCTCCATTTGTTTCCGATTGTGTATTGTGTGCTTGCAACAGCAGGTAAATCAGATCCTTAAACCATGTGATAACAGAGATAAACTGAAGAAAGAGGTGTCTAAAATGTTCCATATTCCTAAATTCCTTTCTATTAAACAGGATCATTTTCGACCTTCCAACAAACAGAAGTCCCAGCCAGACAAAACACAAGGCACAAAAAGGAAATGGCAGGAAGAAAACTCTGCCAAACCTGGCAAGAGGGGTTCCTTATGAAAAAAGGATAACTCACTTCCAACCAATGACTGTGCCAAGGCACCGTACCCATCTTTCCCAGGTCCCCCTCTTGGTGCCCTGTTTCAAAAGTTAGATCTCAGACAGTTTGGCTGTCAGTAGTTTCCAACAAATGGGTGCTCAAAATTGTTGGCAAAGTTACGGCAGGAGTGGAAAGAACATTCACCCAATTCAAAGGAGTGCCTCCTCACTAGCCAGACCAGACCTTGTTATTCCTTCCTAAACTCCAGTAAATGCTGGACTCAGTGATCATAGAACTGGTCTCTCTTTCAGAAAGAATGAAAAATATCCACTGCAGAGATTTCCTGGTTCCCGAAAAAAGAGTTGTCATGGAGATTGGTATTGGACCTATCCTTTTTGAATACCTTTGTCAAATGCCTAAAGTTCAAAATGCTCAATCTGCAGACAGCACTTCCTGTTTTTGCTGGACCGTTGCTTCATGATAACCCTGGATGTGAAGGATGTGCATCACCATATTCCAGTTTATCATTGCTTCAGGCGATATCTGACATTTGTTATGTCTGATTTCCACTATCCGTTCTTTGCATTGCCTTTTGGGCTCTCCACCATGCCTCAAGTGTTTACCAAATGACTTGTTCCAGTAATGGCTCAGTGCCAGACTTTTGGCATTCACATCTTTCCTTACCTGGATGACTTGGTGATCTGTGCAGAGTCTATATCCAGGTGTTTGAAATGGCCAGAGAAGCTCTTGACCTTATTCTTCCACTTAGGATTTGAGTTGAATCTTTGGAAGTCGTGCCTGACCCCTTGCAAAGACTCATCTTGCTTTGGTGATTAATAAACTACAGCAAAAGAATAGCCTTTCTTCCTGAAGAAAAAGTCATGTCTTACCAGAGGGTGTGTCAGAAATTCTCCAGCAGTAAATTTGTTTTGGCAAGAGAATTCCTAAAAATTCTAGTACTTATGGCATCCATGATTTTCGATACCACTGGCATGTTTCCACCTGAGAAAAGTTTAGTGGTGTGTCTGCATTTGTTGAACACAGCACCTACATTCCCTGGAATCTTAGTTATTGGTGCTGCCCTTCATTAGACAAGTGTTACAGTGGAGGAGAGTAAAGCTAAGTATTAATCTAGGACTTCCCTTCTTCCCTCTTGTTCTGAAACAACCTGATGTTATGTAGTCCTATCTCGCCTACATTCTTCACCTGTGGGTTCGGAGCCGAATGTCGGCTCCGACTCTGCCTATTTACTAGCTCGAAAGTCTTTGATTGGCTGGGCTAAGATGGTATCCCACAATATATTGCCCCATATTTCCCGATATCATTTGCCACTTGTAGAGCTCGGACGTGGTCTCGACTTGGCAGTGGCTAAGTATTGCTAAAAAAACTCTTTCTTGTGAAAATTTTTGGCTAATTGTTTTTATACAAATAGAGTTGTTCATAGTGTTGTTGCTGCGTTTTACTTAATTTAAGTTGAGAACTGTTTTATTTAGAGGTTCTCCCCTGTGCTTGGTTGTTGGTTATACTTCTTCTTGCGTTTCTGTGTTAGCGGTTTCCTGCCTTTTGTCAGTAGCGGCTGCTACAATTGTTGGCTTGGCATGTCTAAGGAACAAAAAGAGCATAAGCCCTCGAGCTTTAAAAAGTGTACAAAGTGTGCCTATAAAATGTCCATCACAGATGGACATTCAGTCTGTGTTTACTGTCTTGGGGCCATCCACCTTCAGGAGTCATGCAGTTTCTGCCACGCCTTTAGTCCTCGGGTGCTCCAAGAGAGGAAAACAAAT
This sequence comes from Protopterus annectens, assembly GCF_019279795.1. NCBI lineage: Eukaryota > Metazoa > Chordata > Ceratodontiformes > Protopteridae > Protopterus > Protopterus annectens. The sequence continues at coordinate 915,470,072 of NC_056739.1, forward strand.
TGATCCTAAAGGGACTGCTAAAACCATCCTTTGAGGAGGATTTAGGTTCGGCTCCCAGCTCCAAGTCGAAGTCTAAATCCTCCAAATCGAAGAAAAGGTCTCCGGCTCCATCTATTACTTCGGAGCCACCTTGTAAAATTACCATTGTCGAGTCTGCTTCCTCGGCTCCACCGGCATTGGGGCTGCAGGAGGTAGCAGTGTCGACTGAGTCTGCATCCGCTCCGATAGTTTTGGAACCAATTCGGAGCCGGTCGCCAAGCTTGAGGCAGGGTTCTCCAGATAGGAGGTCCAGGTCTCCATCCATCAACTCCAAATCCTCCAGGCTTTCCGATTGGATGTAGATAGGGTGGTGCAGAGGCTCCTACAGTTGCCGGTGTTGGCCAAACTTTTCTCGGCTCCGACCCAGTCGGCTATGGAGCAAGATTTGTTAGTTGTTCCTGCAATTCCTCCTCCGAGCGCATCCTTGTCGTCGGAGCTGGTAAGCTCCACTCCGAGGGACGTTCCTGCATCGGCTCCGATCCCCCAGCGGGGTTTATCGGGGCCCGCATCGGCTCCGACCCTGTCGGTCCCTTCCACAGGGTTCGAGACCTGGGTTTCCTCGGTCAGGCCCGAAGGGGATGCCTCAGAACACCCTTCGGTTCCGAGCCTCCCTCTCGGTGCCTCGGCTGCAGAGACACCGGTCACGGTCATGGCCTTGGAAGGCGGTCGGTCCTCAGATTCGGGAGGTCCCGCCTTCGAGGCTATGTGGAGCGCGCTGGCTAGGTCAGCTACTTCTCTCGGATCAGGTCTTCCATCCACCACAACACCGGCGAGAGCTTCTGACACCCACATATCCTTGGATAGCAGAGCGCCAGGGCCTAAGGATACCCCCACGAGCGGTCCCCTTCTTTCTGAGGAGCCCTCAGAGTTTGTGCCTGAAGAACCCCCCCCAGAAAGAAATTGTGCAAGAGGAAGCACGTAGACTCCCAGGACGAGTCCCTCACTTCCGATACTGACCTCGAGGAATCGGAGATGTCCCCTAAGTCTTCCTCTGAGGATGTTTTGTTCTCCGATATCCTGGAGATCTTGAAACGAAGAGGAGACTGGCCCTCCAAAACCCCCTCCGAGGAGGAGTCAGTATTCCTTAAGGCCTTTGGCGCTCAGCCCTCCGCCTCCTGGGTGTCTCCACCCTTCGAGCTCCTGGGCCTTATTTGTCGGAGGGTGTGGGAGACTCCTGACTCTGTGGAGCCTGTTCCTCGATGCCCCAACAAATTTTTGTCTGCTCCCCAAGGGAAAGAATTTTTAACAAAGGGAGTCCTGGTAGATGCTATGGTGGTGGCGGCTGCCACACAGAAGGAAGTTGCTGAGTCTTCCTCTTCGATCCATCCTCCTAACAAGGAGTCTAGGACTATGGATCGGTATGGTCGCTGAATTATTTGTCTCATTTCATGCGGCTCCAGAGAGATCTCCTTAAGGAGTTACGAGATACTCTAATGGGTAACATGCCTGAGGCGGTGGCTCATATTGTCAACGCTCAGCTGTCTACCCTCAACTCCATCGCTAACTCATCCATGCGACTGATTTCGTATGCGGCCAAGGGAGCTAGTAGGGTGGCTAGCTCAGGGGTGGCCCTTAGGAGGGAAGCCTGGCTACGCCTGTGTCACTTTGCGGAGGCCTTTAAGTCTTCCTTCACTGATGCCCCCTTTGATGGTTCCTCCTTGTTCGGGACCAAAGTGAAAGACACCCTCACCAGGTGCGAGCAAGAGGGAAAGACCTTGTCTGCCGTAGGAGTCCGTTTTCCCCTCCTGTCGAGACCTTATCCCAAGGCTCAGCGAGGGGGAAAGATGTGGTTCAAGAAATCACAAAGGCCTTTTCCTGCCGCACAGGGTGAGACCCCCTCCCGAGGCAGGGGAGAGGGGTCGTATTCAGGGAGATGTTGCCCCAGAGGCAGAGGGGGCCCCCTGCAATTCTAGGGACTGTGATTCCTTTCGTGGTTCCCCATACTCTCATTCCTGAGGGTGTGCCTGAATATGCTTCTCCGGAGCCAGTCAGGGGTCGAATTTCCCGGTATCCGGAAGCCTGGGTCAACATCACCCAGGACCGATGGGTATTAGGGATAATCGCCGGAGGTTACACCATCCCATTCTATTCCGCACCCCCTCCCGTCCAACGGATCCCAGATGTTCCACCCAGTCAAAGGGATCAAGCAGCATCAAAGGTTTCTCAGCTGCTAGAAAAAAGAGTCATCCAACCAGTCCCCCCAGACCAGATCGGATTAGGGACTTACTCAAGATTCTTTTTGGTACCGAAAAGAACGGGGGACCTGAGATCCATTTTGGATCTCAGCCAACTCAATCATTACGTACGCAAGTCCAAATTCCGGATGGTCACGCTACAATTGATTCTCCTATTGTTGGGAAAAGAAGCATGGATGTGCTCCATCGACCTGAAGGATGCTTACTACCACATCAAAATGGACAGAGCATCCAGATGTCATCTACGCTTCCAGCTGGGAGCCAGGCATTTCCAGTTTTGAGCCCTGCCTTTTGGTCTCACCACAGCCCCCAGGGTGTTCACCAAGTGCATGGCAGTGGTGACGGCTCACTTGAGACGTCAAGGATTCCAGGTGTTTCCTTACCTGGATGACTGGCTCCTATTCGCCCCCACCAAGCATCTACTTCTTCAAAACAGAGATGCTACCATCGATCTTTGTCACCAGTTAGGCATTACAATAAACTGGAAAAAATCTGCCTTGCTACCCTCACAGCGTGTCTCGTTTATAGGAGCAGAGTTGGACACTATTCAGTTGAGAGCATTCCTACCTATGGAGAGGATCACAGGGTTGCAACGACAGGTTCATACGATGATGCCTCTGACACGTGTGAGGGCAAGACTAGTTCTTCAGTTACTGTGGGGACAATGGTGTCCACTATCATGATGGTCCCATTAGCGAGGTTACATATGAGGATCCTACAATGGCTCCTATTCGCCCAATGGTCCTTTCAGAGACTACCTCTATCCCATCCTATCTTAATCACAGGCAAATGCAAGCAGGACCTCAGTTGGTGGCTATGCACCAACAACTTAGTCATAGGGGAAACCCTTTGTTCCACCCAACCCGGTAGCCACAGTGACCACGGACGCCTCCCGGATAGGGTGGGGGGGCATTATCTCGGCAGGATGGTCCAAGGCACGTGGCAGGAGCACAAGACAGACTTGCACATAAATGTCCTGGAGATGAGGGCAGTGCTGCTAGCGTTGCAGGCACTTCAGGATATCCTCCCTCTAAGGACTATTGCGATACACTCAGACAACATGTCAGTAGTGTGGTATCTCAACAAGCAAGGAGAAACCAGATCGTACCCCCTATGCAGAGAGGCCATGATAGTGTGGAATTTGGTGTTATCTTCCCAACGGGCCTTGGTGGCAACGCACATCCTGGGGAAAACCAATGTGATTGCAGACAGGCTAAGCAGAGCTATCCTCATGCCTTACGAGTGGTCCCTGAACCGCCGGGTGGCGAACAGCATATTCAGAAAATGGGGTCAGCCTTGCTGCGATCTGTTTGCCAGTCTCCTCAATGCGAAATGCAGCAGCTATTTCTCGCTGATCCCCCCACCGGGGGAATCTCCAAGGGACGCTGTTGTGCACAATTGGCCCTCGGGTCTGCTGTATGCTTTCCCTTCGTTTCCCCTTATCTCGAGGGTGATTCAGAAAGCGCTGTCCTTGGGAAGCAGATTGATTCTAATCACGCCACACTGGCCTCGACAAGTATGGTTCCCCTTCCTTCAACCTTACATGGTGGATGCTCCATGGACTCTGGACTCTCGTCCAGACTTGCTGACACATATGTCGGGACAGCTCCACTCCTCCCTGGAGACCCTCCGGCTAACCGCCTGGCTACTCCACTTCCATCCGTAGTCAGGTGTCATGATTTTTCTCCAGACGTGGTCCATATTCTTTCGTCCTCTCATAAACCGTCCACTAGAAATATCTACTCTAGCAAGTGGAAAAGGTTTTCGATATGGGCCCATTCCAAAGGTATTGACCCCTTCACAGCCCCCATTGATTCTGTTTTGGAATTTCTGTCTCACTTATTGTACCAAGGGTCTACCTCAGCCATCATCAAAGTTCAGCTGGCGGCTATTTCAAATTTTTATGTGGCTTATGAACCTAGCTTAATGGCACACAGGCTGTGTAAAGCATTCCTAAAAGGCACTCTTCTCCTTCGTCCCCGTGTATCTCAACCTGTTATGCCCTGGGACCTCAATTTTGTTCTGCAGGCTCTCACCCTCCCACCCTTCGAGCCTGCAGCTTCCTGTAATTTAAAATTTCTTACATGGAAGTCTGCCTTTTTGATAGCTATCACATCGGCTAGACGAGTCTCAGAACTCCAGGCCCTATCAATCAAGCCCCCATATTTGATATTCCATAAAGATAGAGTCTCTCTCAGACAAAATCCATCCTTTCTTCCAAAAGTGGCTTCCTTATCTAATATTAATCAGTCCATTGAACTGCCGGTCTTCTTCCCCAACTTCTCCAATAGGGAAGAGTACCAGTTTCATCTGTTGGATGTTCATAGGCAACTACGCTTTTATCTACACAGGACTAAAGATTGGCGAAAGTGAGACCAGCTCTTCGTTTCATTTTCAGAGAATCGCTTGGGGTCTGCGGTATCCAAGGTCACCATCTCTAGGTGGATAGCTGGTTGCGTCTCCTTTATTTATCAGGCAGGGGGAAAGAGCCTGCCCTTCCCAGTCAGAGCACACTCTACCAGAGCAGTTTCCACTTCCACAGTCTTTCAGGCTAGGTTATCGATGGATGATATTTGTGCAGCTGCAACATGGGCTTCTCCTCACATGTTTGTTTCCCATTACAAATTGGATGTGGTGCCCAGGGGCAGATCATCTTTTGGCTCCACAGTGCTCAGGAGTATTTTCCATTGAGCCACCAAGGATGTAGGTGCTAGGGATGCTGTCCCACAGGTGAAGAATGTAGGCGAGTTAGGACTACATAACATCAGTAAGTTATGTACTCACCATAACGTTAGATGTATGTAGTCCATCTCGCCTCACATTCTTCATTACCCCCCCACCGTCCCCCACGCCTGGAGGATTTGGAGGATCACCTTGTATTTCAGGTATTACAGAGTCCCTTTGGATAATTTGTTGGACCTCTTTGTTATGGGTGTGTGTGTGTGTGTTTGGGCAATGGATACTATATTTATGTTGGCAGCAAACTAGATCTGGGAATATGGGGCAATGTAGTGTGGGATACCATCTTAGCCCAGCCAATCAAAGACTTTCGAGCTAGCAAATAGGCTGAGTTGGAGCCGACATTCGGCTCCGAACCCACAGGTGAAGAATGTGAGGCGAGATGGACTACATACATCTAACGTTGTGGTGAGTACATAACTTACTGTTCATTCAGATTAGTCCGACTTTGCTTGGGGATCTGTGTCAGTGGGAGTGCAAGTTTAGGCTATTTGGGGGCCCCAAGGGTGCACAGAAGTACACTAATATTAAGGAAATTTTGGCCGTGATCCATGTCTTGAAAGTCCTTCACCAGATATGGACTCTGGGTCCTCTTGTGGTGGTTATGGACACCACCACAGTGATGTGGTACCTCAACAAGCAAAGGGGTACAAGGTCATATACCCTCTCTGCTAGCTGGTCATAATGACCTGGGAGCTAGCTTTACAGCATTCTCTGACTATTTGGGCATCATACATCCTGTCAGAGTAAAACGTCATGGCACACAGGCTAAGTAGATCCTGGGCAAGACTGCATTAGTGGCAGGTCAAGGTAGTGGTTTCCCATGATCTAGTCCAGATGTGGAGAATGCCTCAAATGGATCGGTTCACCTCCTTTCAAAGCAGACAGCTGGAGAAATTCTGTTCCAGACATTCTTGCAGCAGTGCTTGGATGACAGACGCATTATCGTTCTCTTTTATGGGCATGTTCCTGTATGCATTTCCACCCTTCCTACTGATTCACAAGGTACTTCGGAAGGTTCAGAAAAATGGCAAAAATCATTGAAGTGACACCCCCCCCCCCCCCCCCATTGGCCCAGACAGTCTTGGTTTGTCCCTTCTAATGGTATTGCCTAAGAGCAATTCTCACAGACTCCCTCACACTTTGAATTTGCTCACACAGTCTCAAGGGCAACTGTTGCAACCCTGTTTGGAGCAACTACAGCTAACAGTCTGGTTGATTCAGTCTTGACTCTGTTTAGGCACTTGTTTCATGAGGATGTGCAGGAGGTGTTAAAGGAGACCAGAAAACCTGCTACTAGAAAATCCTATGTTTACAAACGGATGAGGATTTCTAAGTGGTGCCTAAATGGGAACAGAGGGTCCCTTGATGCTAGCATCCCCTGGTCCTGACATATTTGTGTGAGCTACTTCAGGATGGTTTATCGTATGAGTCTATTAAGGTGCATTTAGTGGCCATCTGTGTTTGTCTGCCAATGGATCCCTCTTTTTCTTCTTTTTTTCTAAAACAGTTCATGAAATGAGTGTTACCCATAAAAACCTCTTACAAAGATTCCTCCTTTGTAGGCTGTCATCTGTGTTCTGGACAAATTGACCTTACCACCTTTCAGACATGCAGGTCAGGTTGATCTGAAGTTCTTAACATGGAAAATTGTTTTGCTTGTTGCTCTGACATCTCTGCAAAGCGAATGTCTGAACTGCAAGCTCTCATAGTGGAACAACCTTACCTGATTTTCCACAAGGATAGGGTTGTTTTATGCACTAATCCCTCTTTCATGCTGAACGTGGTCTCAGAATTTACCCTCAATCAGTCTGTTAACCTCCCTGTGTTCTTTCCGGAACCTAAGAATAAGGGAGAGAGGATACCTTTTACTTCAGACATGCATTGGCAGCTCAGGTACTACCTTGACAGAATGAAACCCACTAGGAAGGCTGAAAGGCTTTTTATTTCATTTGCAAGGACAAAGAGGGGTCAGCCTGACTCTAAGCAAACCATTGCACATTGGTTGTTGGTTGTCCTCTAGTGTTCATTCATTTTTGTTACACCCACCATGGCAAGATAAATCCAGGCAAGGTAAAGGCTCATTCCACCAGGGCTTTTTTGTCTTCAGTGGTGTATTAGAATGAAGTGGACACTAGAAGTATTCAAGAGGCAGCAACTTGGTTCTCTGTCCATACCTTTGTAAAGCACTACAAACTGGAAGCCTCTTCTAAATCTAGGGCAGGCTTCGCTAGGACCATTCTCCAGGGGCTACTAGATCCTTATTCTTCCTCCCCCTAGGTTTGATAAGATTTGAGAATCTACTTATATGCCAGTCAGGCAGTGAGTTTGTTGAACATAGTGCACTTGCTTAAGTCCTACTTAATTGTAAAAGTAGATGTTCATACAATACACTGCCTTACTGGCAGTAGCTATCCACCATCCCCCTGTTTTGGATGTGCATAGTTTGAGGTTGAGGTTGCAGTTTAGTTTTGCTCAGTGGCCTTTTTTGGTGTGTGTGAGTGTGTGTGTGTGTGTGTGTGTGTGTGTGTGTGTGTGTGTGTGTGTGTGTGTGTGCGTAATTTTTGGTTTGGAACAGTGAGATGTTTGCAAGATTGCTTTTTCACCTTCTGTTCCTACTGGACCCTAGAAAACTGAAAGGGTTCTGTTTGTGGGTCTGAAGGGCAGTCCCTATACTCACAGCTGATTGTTCTAGCACACCCACAGACAGACAGGAGAAGGAGCTTTGAGCATTACTAAACTGCCAAAGATAGGGTAGCAGGGCAGTACTACCCTAATGCAAGTAAGGCAGTGTTCTGTAGGAACATCTACCGTTGCAAGTAAGTAGGACTTATGCAGCTGCACGTTTTTGTCTTTATCAGTGCTGTTTTCCTTGGAGAGGGCTGGAAAACTATCCTGCTTATTTGCAGTCTCAGTAAATCGAGTTAGCACATTCGGCTGTAGTGCAGAATGTTGTGGGTTTTATTCCTATGCCATGTACTTGCATTAATTTTACACTACGGACACTGCAATGGTGCATAAGGGAGTTGCAGCACTCTGGGGTTTACTGTCCTTCAGATGAGACATTAAACTGAGGCTCCATCTGCCTGTGTTAGTGGTAGCTCTGGTGGATGTAAAAGATCCTGTGACACTTACCAAAAAGATCCTTTCCCTATTTCTCCACTGGTTTTGAGTGCTAAGCCACTTCATCCTACTCCACAAGGACAGCCAGCGTGTGAGAGCTTCCAGGCTGTTCCTATTCAGGAACATCCCATTTTGTCTGATACCTCTCCAGAGCATCCCACTGAAGAGGTTCCTTAGAAGAGATTATGTAAAACAAGGCACTTAGATTCCCCGTCAGTAATCTTTGACCGAAAACACCGATTTTGATGAGTGGGAAGGGTCCCCAAGGTCACCACCAGAGGATGTTGGTGTTCCTAAAAGACTTTCAGTCTGTGCCATCTAGGTTGGGTTGTCCCCCCTGTGGATGACCTTATAAGACCCTATCTCTCACTGGGCCTAGAAAAAAATGGGCTCTGTAGGGCCTATCCCCCGTTGACCACACATGATCCTTGGAGCCCCTAAAGACAGGCAGTTTTGGAGTAAGGCAATCCCTGTAGATGCTATGGTTGTTGCAGCAGCCACCAAAAATGAACTAGCTGAACAGAGTTCCACTGTCCATCCTCCTAATAGGGAGTCAAGGGCATTGGACAGATATGGAAAGAGCGTTTGAGTTTCAGCGACCTTTGCCTTGCAATCGCTTAACTACCTGGCACACCTTAATAGGATATAGAGTGACTTGATAAAATAACTCTAAGTCTACCCTGAGATCCATGTTAGCAGAGGAAGAAAAAACTTATTCCTCCCAACTGGCTACCCTACAATCTATATCAAATGTATCCATGAGGTTAATTTCTCACACAGATGAAGTTTCCTCATGGGTTGCTGGTTCAGGCATAGCCATTAGGAGACATGCCTGGATGAGACTGTGTGATTTTGCGGAGCCCTTTAAATCCTCACTCATCAATGCTCCCTTTGATGGATCTTCCCTGTTTTGGCTAACAATTAAAACACACTTTCCTGCAGTGAGAAAGATGGAAAGAACTTGTCTGCTGTTGGAATCTGTTTCTCTACCCTGCAGAGATCTTTTTCCAGGAATCAACACGGTGGTAAGAAAATGTAGTTCAGAAAATTTCAAGGACCTTTTCAAGACTGTGGGGATTTTTCTACCAGAAGCAGAGGGGGAAATAACAATGGAAGATGCCATCCTCATGGCAGAGGGAGTTGGTAGAACCAAGGGTCCCATGATTCTTTCTCAGGAAGTCCCTTTCAACATTCCTGAAAGGTGGTCCAACTCTTCTCTGGAGACACTTATACTTGCACCCAAATGCTTGGACAGCTAAAATAAAAGATTCTTGGGTGCAAAAAAATCACACCCAGAGGGTATTTCATTCTCTTTTTACACAGTCCTTTATAAAAGAGACCTCTCCCAGATGTTCCACCCAATCAGAGGAAGTTGGCAGCTCTTGAAATTCAAAAGCTGCTAGAAAAAAAAAGAGTCATCCAAGTGGTCCCACCAGACCAATCAGGATTTGTAGTTTACTCAAGATTCTTTTAAATGCCAAAGAAAACAGGGGACCTGACACCTATTCTGGATTTCAGTCATCTAAATCAATTTGTGAAGAACTCTAAGTTCAGGATGGTCATGGCTCAGTCTGTTCTCCATCTTCTACAGAAGGATGGCTGGATATGCTGCATAGATCTTCCAGATACATCAAACAGGTGCTCTCGGATATCTGTGCTTTTGGCTGAGAGGCAGTCACTACCAGTTCAGAGCCCTGCCTTTTGGTCTCAGCACAGCCCCCAGGGTGTTCATGAAATGCATAGCAATGGTGGCAGCTCATCTCAGACTGCACATTCAGTGGTTTTCCTTATTTAGATGACTAGTTCATTTCTGCATCAACCAAGCATCTCCTAGAGAAGGCCAGGGATTACTTACTCCAGTTGTGCCCATTCCTAGGCATCACAGTCAATGTTTCCAAGTTCTATCTCCAACCATTTTAAATCTTGGAGTTTATAGGAGCTCGCCTGAACACTGTCAGTCAGTTTGCGTTTTTACCCCAAAGCAGAATTCATACCCTAAGATTGCATGTCAAACAGATTCTAAAGCATCTCTCTCCTCCAGCAAGATTGGTTCTTCAAGCCTTAGGTTCAGTGACTGCAGCAATCAACCTGTTTGCCTTCACATGAGAGTTCTTCAATGGACCCAGGCAATACAATGGTCCATGCTTTGACACGCTTTGAAACATCCTATAAAAATTTTGTGAGCCTGCAAAGACTCACTACTGTGGTGGATGCAGTCCAAAGAGGTTTGTCAGAGACGACCCTTTATCCTTCCTTCTCTGAAGACAACGTTGACCACAAATGCCTCCTAACTGGGGTGAGGAGTATTTCTTGAGCTGGACAGTTCAAGGCATGTGGTCCCCAAAAGAGATCGATTTGCATATTAATGTTTTGGAGATCAGAGCAGTCCTATTAGCATTGCAGGCCTTTCAAACCTCTCTTTCTCTAGGAATGATTGCTATTCAGACAAACATTGTCAGTGGTTTGGGTCATCAACAAGCATGGGAGGAACCAGATCTTTACCCCTTTGCCAAGAAGCAATGTGAGTATGGCAGTGGGTGATCTATTCCAACTGCTTTCCTGTAGCAACACACATACCAGGGAAATCCAGTGTTTTAGCTCACAAGCTCAGCAGGACCATCCTGATGCTGCAAGAGTGGTCTCTTAATCATGCAGTGATGGAAATTATTTTTCCTCAGTGGGCTCAACCTTGCTGCAACCTTTTTGCCTCTTCCTTAAACAACAATTGCAGCAGGTTCTTTGCCCTAATTCCTCCTCAGGGGGAGAGTCACTGTGAGATGCTCTAGTCCATGATTGGCTCTCCTGTCTCCTGTATGCTTACTCCCCCATTAATATCCACATTTCTCCAGAAAGCACAATGGTTGACAAACAAGGTAATCCTCATTGCCCCTTTATGACCTTGGCAAATGTGGTTCCCATTCCTATGGTCCCATCTCCTATGTCCACCTTGGGCATGGGACCCCAGCCCAGATCTACTATCACATCTACTGGGAATGATTCATCCGGACATCCAAGGCCTCAAATTGACAGAATGGTTTCTCCAATTCCAATGATGGCTAGACAGTCCAGGCATTTTTCTCTGATTTGCAAAATCTTATTTTCATCCCAGAAACCTTCTACATGAAAAATTTATAAGAGTAAATGGAAGAGATTTTCCTAGTGGGCAGAACAGGGAAAGTTGGATCCTTCTACTGCTTTGATTTCTGTTGTGTTAGAATTTCTTGCTTCAGTTTTGTAAAGTGGTGCTAGTTTCTCCACATTAAAGTTTAGCTCACAGCCATCTCTAATTACCACATAAGATATAATACCTACTCACTAGCCTCTTCTAAAATATGTAAGGCTTTCCTAAAGGGTACACTGCTGCTTAGACCTCTGATAAAGGATCCTTCTCCACCTTGAGATCTTAATGATCTGTTACTAATATAATTGACTCTCCTTTTGAGCCTTCAACTAAGTCAGATCTAAACTTTATCTCTTGGAAAACATTTTTTCTTGTTGCTATTACATCTGTGAGGCGAGTTTCTGAACTCCAAGTAGTCTCTTCAAAATTGCCTTATTTGACTTTTTCACAGAGTGACTTTACCTACAAACCCTTTCTTTTTGCCAAAGGCTGTCTTTGAGTTAAATATGAATCAAGTAATGAATTTGCCAGTCTTATTTCCAAAATTTGACAATAAGGGAAAATACATGCTCCATCTTTTAGATGTACATAGACAAGTTCAATTTTCCTCCATAGAACAAAATCATTTAGAAAAACTGATCAACTGTTTGTGTCCTTTGCCAAAAATAAGTCATGAAAACCAGTATCCTACATTACCTTAGCCAAATGAATAACAGATTGTATTTCTGTTGTCTGTTCTGTGAGAGGATTGTCCTTACCTAAACCTCCAGAAGCTCATTCTACTAGCTTCATGGCTACATCATCTGCCTTTTGGGCCAGGGCTTCTATTGATATTTGTGCGGCGGCTACTTGGTCCAATTTTCATACTTTTATTGCTCTTTAAAAGTTGGATATCATCTCCAGGGACAGGGCTGCTTTTTGTTTCTACAGTTCTATGGAAGGAATATCCTTACATGAGGGCCACCCAAGATTATCATAGCTGGGGACTCTGTCCTATTCACTAAGGAATGAATGAAAATGATAACATCAGATATTAAACTTATGTACTCACCATAACTATGCATCTGTATTGTCCATTTTCATTCTTCCTCAACTTCCCACCCTTCCTACCATTATTCTTTGGGAGTGACCTGATGATCTGCATTGGAACCACTGTTTCCAGCTTGAGTGCCTATTCTGTTCCTACACTGTTTCTTATTATTAGTATGGATACTTATGTCCTAAGTCATACTTAGCAGCAGCAAACTCGATCTGAGATAATTTAGCAGTAAAGGGCATTGTGGGTAAAGAGAGGAGCTCGAGAGTCAGATCCAAGAATCTAAAGAAAATGGCCGAGTTGGATTCAGGGTTGGGTCCAAGACCCATTCATTGAGGAAGAGTGAAAATGGACAACACAGATGCATAGTTACGATGAGTACATAACTTTATTTTTTCTGCATTGTGAAGATTGCCAGGATTTGCATGATTATGGCATTAACTGTTTTTTTTTTTTTTTTTTTTTTAAGAAAATGGTCTTTCATGTCCTATGTGCCCCAGCAAGTAAAGGAACCTGGAGCTGTCACTGCTCACAGCTCAGGAGGAGGACAGACTAGAAATGGTGTGAGAACTGTGGTGAGGGTGAGGCTTCAGAAGACATTAACAGATGTCAATAGGATTAGTGACAGACTCCTACTAATCAGATTCCATTGTTTGCATAAGGCAGTATTCATAATCTCAGCCAATGCCCCACAGCAGGGTTGTAATAACAAGTAAAAGAGTGCATTTAGGCAGCAGTTGCATGATCTGTTATATAAAGTAGGACAACATGAGTTGATATTGATAATGGGGGACCTGAATGTGCACACCGGGACAACAGAACAGGATATGAGGACTGCCTAGATCAACATGAGTGGGACAACAGGAATAAAGAATGAGAGGTCATTATAGGCTTATAATTAGGAAATACTCAGGGCTCTAGCACCAGTGGAAGAAGAGGAAATGGGTGGAGTTAAAGTAAAATGGCAGTTCCTCAAAGCAGCATGTGTGAAGAACTATAGAACAGGTATGCAGCTGAGACACGTAAGGAAATAAAGTACATAAGGAAGGCTGGTGGTGGAATGCAGAAGTCCAAGAAGTCATCAAAAGAAAGCAGTGCAGTAAAAAGTATGAGATAGAAAAGACTGACCAGGCTAAGAAGGAGTACTTGTTGGCTAACAGCAGTGGCAATAGAAAAAAAAAAGGTTTGCAAGGCAATGACAGAAGGATAAAGAAGATGGTCATCAGACACCCTTCATAAGGGATGCCAGCGACAACCTGCTCACCAGGCCACAGGATATCTAAGGCAGATAGAAGGAGTACTTCCAGAAGCTTCTAAATGAAGAAAACCCTACAGAAGCTGTACTGCCCCAGAGACAGCCTATGATGAAAAAAAGAGGAGGAGCCCACCCTAGAAGAAGTAATAACAGTACTAAGAAAAATGAAGATAGGGAAACAGCAGGCTCAGATGAGATCTAGGCAGATATGATTGAGATGTTGGGTGTATTGGGGAGGCATGGTTCCTGGGGGTACTCATTATCAGTATGATGAGAAAATCATATCCAGATGACTAGAGATTAAGGATGCTAGCGCCAGTGTACAAGAACAAAGGGAACATTCACAACTGTGGGCAGTATAGACGTATCAGACTATAGCGGCATCAAACTCCTGTCACACTGTGTAAAAGTTCTGGAGAGGGTGATTGATAAATGAATATGCAGAGTAGTAGAAAATAAGACTGGAGATGAGCAGTTCTGATTCAGATCAGGATGCAGCAATACCAATCCAATGTTTGCAAATGGGCATTCTTAGACTTGGAGAAGGCATATTACAAGGTCCCAAGAAAGCTGTTATGGCCAGTCCTGTTGTGGATTGAAGTCACAGAATCATTAGTAAAATTAGTGGAAGCTATGTTCAAGTACGAGCAGTGTTCAGATTCATAAAGGGGTTCCCAGTGGGAGTGGATGTGCATCAGGCTTTAGCTTTGAACCCACTGTTCTTCATACTGGTGATGGGCTATATATTAGAAAACAGGTCGGAGGGGACAGATCAACAGTGCTGCTGTATGCACATGATGCAGCATTACAGGCAGACACTGAACAAAAACTTCAGCAAAGCATGGGGAAATAGTAAGCAAAACTGAAGGCACTCAGGATGAAATTGAATATAGATAAGACAGCTGTAATGGCAACAAATGGGGAAAATCAGAAGAAAATGAAAATTGAAATAGAAGGGAAAATAGTGGAAAAAGTTAGCAACTTTAAGTACCTGGGAGGGGTGGTTGATAAGCGAAGTCTGAATGAGGTGTTCAAAACTAGAGTCAGAGGGGATACAGCCAACTGGCACAGAGCATCAGGGGTAGTGTATGAGAGAAGAATGCTAAAGAAGCTGAAAAGTAAGATGTGGAAAACATTGGTGCAACCATACTGTATGGTACAAAAACCTGGACAGAGAAGATGGAGCTGTAGAGGAAGCTAGAGGCGATGGAGATGAAGTGCCTGAGACTGGGATGATAGGATGAACACTGTGGGACAAACAAAGAAATTTGGACCTCTCAGTAATTGGAGCTACTTGAGCTTCAGCTCTGAAGGTCAAAGTGAATGGTTTGTAGTGATTTGGGCACATGTGTAGGAAAGCAAAAGACAATCTGGTGAAGATTTGGGACAGACAGGAAGATGGCAAGAGAAAATGAGAGCATTCAACAAAGAGATGGTTGGACTGTGTGAGAGAAGACCTGCATCAGTCAGGCATGACTGTCGGAGAAGGTAAGAGAGTGGCATTGCATCAAGAGAGCCGGTGATAGTTGATGTGAAATCCTGACCCATGTACAAAATGAGAAAGAAGAGTGTTGATGAACCACCTTGATTCTTCCTTCTAACAGCCACAAAAAGAAGAAAATTGTTAAACAGCCGTAGCCACCACAGCAGTCTGCTAAAGTGCTCAGGTGCAGTTGAGTTACTCTGCTCTGACCAACGCTGGTTCCTCAGACCACACATTTACTTGGATCCTGTTGTTGTAGTCCCTACAGCAACTTTGGACAAGAGGGTTAGACATGTCCTCTGAGGCTGTTAGAGTGCTGCTCTTGTCAGTCCTGAGAGAAGAGGTAGTGGATGCCATACTGTCTAGCCAGAAAGTTGTGTCCATCACTTGGGAGGTCTTTGTTAGAGGTACTAGGTCTGTTTCTGTCTGGAGTTCAAAAAGAAACAAATACTTAAATGTATGCCTTCTTTTATCGCATTTTCTCTAGACAGGAGTTATTTTTTGGGGCTTAGCTCAGGGTTCATTGAAGGCTTTTGACCCTTCCTGTATGACTATTTCTGGTAGAAAAATGGTATTCTGCATTTTCTAAAGAGGTTAAGGCTCTAAATGATTTTTAAAGGGATAGTTTGTGTTTTATCTCCACAGATTTCAGTTTCTGATTTTGAGAAGAATATGACTATAGCCAATCCCTTTGAAGGATTCTCTTTCTCTGTATCTGTTTCCAGATTGAAACAGATTTTTCAGTGGGAAAACATTGATGTTTCTCAGTCCCTCAGGAAGCATTATGATTTGTTGTAAATGGAATTTCCAGAACCTTCTCCTACTCTTTCTGCCTTGGGGAATATTTTGCCACAGCCTATAACTTGCCTGACAGCCAGCATGCTGCCCTGTAGAAAGCAGACTGTATAAAGTTGCTCATTCTTTCAAGTTTTTATACTCATCCCAGATCAGACCCAACAGCTATTGTTTTTTCTGAACCCTGCTGCTACTATATTTGGTTAATACAACTCCTTTTTCTGGCAAAGATGGGAAGGCTTTTGGTAGATTTGGCGAAAAAGTGTATTCTCTTTCAACACTTGATGTTATTCATATTGATCACTGCTGCAGTATTCTATACTATATGGGTTATACTCTGCATAGAATATAACCCATACAGCTTAGGCTACTGCAGCAGTGACCATTCAGTCATCTACAGTTACGGTAAGTTTACTTAGACAACTGTACTTTTTTAGAATTCCCACATGTAATAAATTTATGTTTATGCTTGCTTTGAGAATTTGAGGAATATATTTAGCTTGTTTCCTCTTCTGAGGAGAAATCTGTTTGTGTAATGTGATTGTTTCTGTGTCTCATGCGGCTGCTCACTGCTTGAAAGATGCTTATGATTTTGCTGATGTCAATTTCAGGGCTGTTGCCACTGAAACTTTTTTGAAGAGGTTTACTTGGTGGCATTTTCAAAATCTTCTAGAAGATGTTAAAAAATAAATGAATTCTCCCTTGTATAAAGAATTAATTTTGGACCATCTGCTGCAGAAGTCCTTATGTTGTGAAGTTTGATGAGAGAGGTATGCTGCTTATTGGGTTCTCTTATTTTTTTCAACTTTCCTTTTCCAAGTTTGCCAAGGGATTAAATCTCCCCTTACTAACTTCTTTTAAGGCAGATTAAAGAGTCCCAGTAAACTTTTGGTAAGTAAACATTCAAAAAAGCCATAGCAGAGAGTTTTCAAAAAGTACTGGATCCCCCAGAACTAATGACATTCTAATATGCCTATTCTAGTATGGCTGTTTACAAGACCCCACCCCCCCAGTCCTGGCTAGCCCTAAATCCATCAAAGTTATTTTTGGCAGTGGGAATTTCTCCCTCCCTTTTGAGGGATTCACCATCACTTATTAATCTTAACTCTTCTTTCTTCTCTGTCATGGAACCTGCACTGTCTCAGGTAGGTATTAAAAGCTCTCCTTCCTCCTCATTTAGGAAAATGATTTTACTCAAAATAGCTTCTTATACCATGTTCTAGATGTTATCTTTTAATTTCCTTTGGAATTTTTCTAGTGACCCTGCATTTTAATGTATGCATATCATCATATCCCTAGAGCTACATGTCAGAAGTTTCTAAAGGTTTTCTGACTATGGAGAATGTTAAATATTCATCATTCACAAGAAGAAAGGGCAGGAGGATAGTGGCATATGGGTTCTGCACCTGCACTGGCAGCTTTCCAGAGCTCAGAATCCCCTCCTCTGACTCCCAGTGATAGGGGGTTTACTAAGCCCCTCCAATAAGGTGAAGCCTAACCCCTGTCACAGGAAGATACTTATTCAGTCTTTGAGTGCCAGTTGTAGGACTCACACAGTTGAATCTTTTCAGCATTGGTGGATTATAGCATCCAGACTCAGGTTAAGATCCCTTGAGGAACTTTCCTTTCTACAATTATATACTCTGGATTTATTTCTGTTTTTAATGTGTATATATATATATATATATATATATATGTGTGTGTGTGTGTGTGTGTGTGTGTGTGTGTGTGTATATATATATATATATATATATATATATATATATATATATATATATATAGTCATTCTGTTATCTGGCCTACTACAATATCCATTCTGTAGTGGGTATACTGGGCTTGTGTGATTTTTTTTTTTCTTGCACTGTGCTATTTCGTGGTCCTTCCTCTTTGACCTCTCTTTAGACAAAGCTGTTCTCCAATTCATGTCCATCTTTTTAAACACTTTAAACTCCCTAGCTCCCCACAGAACTGTCAGAGTCAAATCTTGATGTTCACCCTGGCTCACTGAGACAACCCATTCTATCATCCAAAAACAGAGATTCTGCATGGAAACTCTGGACAAAAACAAAATCACTTGCTCAGTTCCAAAAATATAGGGAACTCCGTAACTTGGCCAAAAAAAACACATAAACATTGACAAGTAAACCTTCTACCATATTTTCCTAACCACACAATCTAGAAACCCCCAGAAATTCTGGAATTCTGTCAACCAAATTCTCCACCCCGGTAACCCTTCTACACCCAATACCTGCCCCAATAACTCTCCCCAAGAAACTGCTACCATCTTCCATACCTGCTTCATTGATACCATTAGCAAACTTATGCCAACTTTCAATCCAACCGATCACTCACCTCCCACGACCCCCCACCACAAAGTCACCCTTTCTCACTTAATACCATCCCCCCACTAGCTATATTAAAAACCTGCTTCTGAAACTTAAAATATGTTCTCCATCAGCCTAAAAAGGCAAAATTCCTCTTTCACCATCTCTTCTAGTAATAACACTACTATCTCAACTGAACCCCACACAAAGCTCCTTGGAGTAATCATTGATAACCAACTTAAATTTGACCTCCATGTACACCGCTGTATAAAGAAGACCCACCAAAAAACTGGCCTACTGTATAGAAACCAAAGGTTCCTCACCCCAGCTCCAGAATCTCACTTT
Organism: Protopterus annectens; assembly: GCF_019279795.1. Taxonomy (NCBI): domain Eukaryota; kingdom Metazoa; phylum Chordata; order Ceratodontiformes; family Protopteridae; genus Protopterus; species Protopterus annectens. The sequence goes on from NC_056739.1 coordinate 915,488,527, forward strand.
CCAAGGCTTATCTTCTCCCTAACTTCTTCTACTGTTCTCAAATTCTTAATAACTTACAAGCCTCTTTGCTATCCAAACGTGAAATCACATACAACAAAGTAGCTAGATTTGCAGCTAACATGCCACCAAAATTACACCACTGTCTTGCTCTACAAACACTCAGTTGGCTGCAGTTTCCTAGCCAACCCCTACTTACTCAACTTTTCATCATCCACTGTATCCTAAACAAGCCATCCTCCTGCCCTAGCATGTCCTCTCTTGCCTGCCTATATAACCTACTACACTCCCTAAGAACCTCAGACCACTGTCTCTTACAGATTCATAAACCCAAAAAATCATTAGGACAAAACTTTTATAGCTACCATCCTGCTCTAGCATGGACTAAGCTTTCCATGTCCCTCAGAAGTATCACTCATGCACATGAATTTAAGACAACTCTCAGAAATCACCTATTAAGCGCTTGGAAACATAACTGCAATCACCTCACTTAAAACTTCCCTTCTCTCTTTACTCCTTCACTACCCCCCCCCATTTTCCCTAGCCACTTCTTCCTTTCCCATATATATGCTACCTATTCTAATTTCCTGTGTATTGCCACTATAATCAATGACTGCTCCCTATACCCTCCAAAGTCCTGCCCCCCTGTATTATGATACTCATTTTCTCTCTTATATCTATCTCTCTTACCCCCCCACACTGTTGCTTGTCAAACTTACTTCTATGAATCTAACACTAGATCTTCAATAATGTTTCTTCTGCTATTTGCCACTTTGTTCTCACTTACCTCCTAAATACTCACTTCTAATTAGTTTTCCCCACTTGCAGAGTTCTTTAACATGCTCTACTATTGTTCACTTGTTAAAATTTTTGTATATAATTTTTACTGTACTTATTTTATTTTACTTTACTTTCACAAGGTGTATTGTGAGTTTTTTACATGCAAAATTTAAACTGTGTATTTCTGTATTACTTGTATAATTTGTACTGACTGCGGTGGTGGTGCTGCGGTAGCGTTGTCGCCTCACAGTAAGACGTTGTGCTGTTCGATTCTCAGCTAGAGCATCTTCTGTGTGGAGACATGCGTGAATGGGTGTAACTTCGTTGAAGGTTGTGCGTCAGAGCTGGCAACTCGGCACGTAAAAATCTACTGCCAATCATTAGCGGACCGGAGTTCCACTGTGGCGACCCCTAACCAGGAAAAGCCGTAAGACACAAACAAACTTGTATAATTTCTACTGCAGAGCTTTTCTCCCCAGGCCTCCACTGAAAAAGGTTGCAAGCTCAGACTGACTAATCCGGTCAACAAATGTCAAAAAAAAAAAAAAACAATATATATATATATATATATATATATATATATATATATGTATATATTACTTTTTATTTGAATATTCTTTCACCTTAGTACTCATTACGCTGGGAATTCTAACGTATTATTTTGCTTGTATGTTTAATACTGCTTTTATGCAGTTATGGGGCTTTTCTACTTTGAAATTGAGTTCTGTGGTGTCAGTGGAACACAAGGGACTGACTTGTGCATGTAGAGCTGCAGTTTTATTGCTCCTTTTGTTTCTGTTGTTTCAGCTTTATTTTAAATTTCTGACTGGTAAAAATTCTATTTTCCACTTTCTTCTAAATTTTTGTGATATTTACTATTGATGTAACATTGCTATAGCAGTTTTTATCATTAAACTGCAGTTGTGCCGCAAATTACTTTATTTTCATTTTCTCTGGAGATTTTTTTTTTTGCATTTCTGACAAGGGAAAATGCTGTTTTAAAATGTTTCTGTTTGATTTAAGAGTGCATATTTAATTTTTGTCACTTTTTGGACAAGTGAATTTTACTTGGTACTGCAACTGTGTTTGCTGCCTTTTACTACACTGTGCAGTTTTTAGAACAAGGCTTAGCACAATTTAAATTGTTTTTACTATATTTTATGCAGTTTAGCCCTATTTGCTCTGTGGGAAAATAGTTTGTATTTCCTATAATTCCTGCCCTTAGTCATTCATTAATAGTGTCAATGTATTGTTCTGGCTGGTGTTTTATTCTCTGACTTGAAGGATTCTGATATGTTTGAACCCACCCCATCAAATTCAGTTGCAATTTGAAAGAAAAATCTCCAAAGTAACATGCCTCAGGCTATGGTTTGTGAATCTGTTGCTGCCTTAAGGTGGCCCGCACACCACTTAACTTTTCCCCATGACTTTCTGTTGTGAGCCAGCAGCCCACTATGGTATGGGGATGAGGCACATCCTCCAAAGCTGTTCAAGTATCTGGTTCAGGTGTAGGGGAACCAAACCCTTTAGGTGCAGGAGTGGTCTGTGGTAAAAAAAAAAACCTTTGCTAGACATAATAATCTGTCCCCAGAAATTATTGTTATCTGGTGCAGCTGATAGTAAGAAGAAACAGAAACTTCACCAAATGTCAAGTCAGCTTATTAACATGTATAGGGCTGATGTGGTTTCCTTAGCTATGAGTATTGTTGTTTTATTGTTAGTTAATATCAGAGACTATCATCCTATTCTAAATGACTGTGGGGCTGCCTTCTCTAGTGATCAGTCTAGGGCCGCAGATTTTGATGGAGACTATGTTGCAAAGAGTAGTGAACACTCCTGAGTCCATCCAATCTGATTATTCAAAAATCCAAGCTAGTGTTCCCCTTTCCACAGATGCTAGCTAGTTTTAGAAATGTATTTGGCTGGAAATAACATAGAGCTGTGCCAGAGATTGGCAGAGTTTATGATCTTATTGAGGATGACATTCCAAATGTTTTGGCTGTTCCTTCTATTACCGGCCTTAGAAGATGTCTGTAAAACTGCATGTAACCCCCCCCCCCCCAATTGGCTAGTGAACCAGTTCCCAAAAAGTCTATTAGGAAATACAAGGTATACTCTGATCTTGCAAATCTCTTTGGTCCCTTATCTGCAGACACAGCTGCCAACTCTAACAAGACAGACTTGGCTTTTTCTAACCATATCTTGCAGGATAAAATTGGCAAGTGGTTAGAGTCTCAGTAAAAAAGTCAGCTCAGTCTAATAATTTAGTCTTTAGAATTTTAAATTATCAGGGCTTCATGTGGAAATTTATTTTGCAATGTGCTTACAGGTTAGATAATTTTGCTGTATATATTTGCCTGCTGAACAGCAGTGTTATATGAATGAGATTGTTTCAGATGTGTCTCAGGTTTTGAAACTTGCTTTGACGAGTGTCTTGGAAGGTATGGATACAATTTCTAGAAATGTAGTTGCTTCTGTTGTATTAAGAAGGTATGCTTGGTTACGTAAGGAGAATTTTTCTGTAGATTTAAAAATGAGATTTTGAATGCTCCTTTAAGTTCTGAATTTGTGTTTGGTGCTACTGATACCCAGATTGCTAAAAAATGGGACAATAGAGGTAAATTGATACATGGGGTATCTTGAATGTCTCATATTTACAGGTTCTCCACTAACAAAATGTCCAACTTCAAAGGGCAAAACAAAATACCAGCCTAACAAGAGTCAGGGTACCACGAAGAAAGGGTAGGAGGATAACGCTTGCAAACCAAATAAAAAGGTTCCTTTCCCCAAACATATTATTCCCTTTGTTAAAGAATGACTATGCCAAGACTCAGGGCATTCTATCCCTTTCTCCTGTCCCTCTCACCTTCCCCTTCCCAGGCTTTCACTCAACTGAGAAACCTGGTCACAAATTAGTCTCAGACAAGGGGGTGCTGAGAATAATTCAGTGAGGAATCTCTTGGGAGTAGACAGAAAATCTTCCCTTCAAGGCAATCCCCTGCATCCACCAAACCAGACACATCTATTCTCTCTGGTACTCTTTCACAGTTTGCAAGCATCTGTTATATAACCAGTTTCAGCACGACAAAAAGGAAAAGGATGTTACACCAGAATCTTTTTTGGAACTACATAAGGAGCCATCATGGAGACCAGTGTTAGATTTGATGTACCTAAAATACATTTCTGAAAGTACCCATATTCAAATGCTTACCTTGCAGACCATCCTATCCCTTTTTCCAGACCACTGTTTTGTGGTGTCTTTACATCTGAACGATGCTTATCATCACATTCCAATTGCTCCCAATTTCAAGTTGAACCCACAAGAGTCCTGTCTCATACACTCATGAAAAATTGTTTTCCTCAGGTGTATTATAAACACAGAAAAAAGTATGGCCTTTCTACCAGAACACAAGTTACTGATGTTTCAGAACATTTCAGGAATTTCTCTGTTCAAGAAGCTGCCTCCACAAGACAGTTTCTTAAAATTTTAGGCTTTATGGTATTCATGATCCTGATGACACCACTGGCCAGACTCCACATGAGAAAGATTCAGTGGTAATTAAAACAATTTTGGACCAAGCACCTGCATCCCTTGAAGTTCCAGTGCTGCATTTTGTGAAATAAGACGTACAGTGTTGGAGGGATCAGATGTCTCTCAATCCAGACCTACCCTTCTCCCTCCAAACCCCAGTTCAGTCAGTCCTGACAGAGTCATCAGCTTTGCATGGAGGGCATGTCCAGGAGAGTTCAAGTGCAAGACGAATGGCATCCTTTAGACATGACAAAGCACACAAACATCAAAGAAATGGCAGCAGTGATTCAGATCCTTTTTATTTGTCACAGATAACACCACAGTCAACAAACAATGGGGTACAAGATCATACCATTGTTGAAAGTTGACAATGATGGCCTGGGAGATAGCCTTTCAACATTCTCTGATGCTGCAGGCCTCATACATCCTATCAGAGCAAAACCTAGTGCTGGGAGGCAGACTAATCAGGTCCTGAATAGACCCTCACAAGTGGAAACTCAGGACAGAAGTCTGCCTGGATTTGGCCCAGATGTTGAGAACACTTCAAATAGTTCTCTTCACCGCTTTTTAAAACAAAAAGTTGGACATTTTCTGTTTGGGACATATTTGCAACCATGCTTGGAGAACAGATGCATTCTCATTCCATTAGATGGGAATGTTCCTTTGTGCATTTCTACCCTTTCTACTGATACCCATGGTACTTCTGAAGATTCAGAAAGAATTACCAAAGATCAGTATGGTGACCACCTTTTGGTCCAGGCAAAGTTGTTTCTCCCTTTTAATGGAAATGGTCAAGGGCAATTCCACAAACTTCCTCACACTCTGGATCTGCTCACACAGGGGCAACTGGTCCACCCAAACCTAGAGCAATCGCTACTGACAGCATGGATGATTCTATATTGATACCTTTTAGGCACTTATTCCATGAGGATGTGCAGCAGGTAATGAAGAAAACAATAAAACCTGCAACTAGGAAATGTTATGATCTAATGATGTTAATCTTCACCTAATCCTTGACGGTAGGTTCAGGTCCAAACCCTCGGAACTGACTTGGCCATTATTTTCCAGCTCACTCTCTCCATACTCTTGAGCCCGGCTCTACTGATAATGCTCCTCACAGAGATTACCTCAGATCTTGTTTGCCGTGTCGCAGACCAGATTTGCCTTCCTTATCTCTCGACCCTTGGCGAATAATTGTGAGTTATAAAACTTATTTTATATATCTTTTACCTTAAAAATCTTCTAGTAGTTAACTTTATCTACTTTCTTTAAGCTACCCGCTCCTCTTAGTATTTTTTCTCTTACTGTGAGGTATTTTCTTCCTGTTTACCATTGCCGGTAACTTCTTCTCTTTACCCTTTGGGTATCCCTGTTACCATCGCTGGTATTTTTCTTCTCTCGCCCTAAAAATAAATAAATCGCTCTTTTTTTGAATATGTCTGAAACCTAAGGGCTCTTCAGGTTTCGAGAGATGTACCAAGTGTGAAGGAAAAAACCCAACTCAGACGGGCATACGCTGTGTGTTTATTACTTAGGCATAATTCATTTACAAGAGAATTGTGCTATTTGTCATGGATTGTCCTCCCCTACCTTAATGGAAAGGAAAAATAAGCTTTTGTTGAAAGGCCTGTTAAAACCTCCTTTCGACGAGGCCGTTTCTGGTTCAAAAGAGAAAACTGTGGAAGCGGGAACTTCTTCCCACAGTTCTAAAAAGAGGTCTTCGGTTTCGAGGTCTTCAGAACTGATGAGAAAAGTTTCTAAAACTTCCTCGGCTCCAAAAACTTCTTCGGCACCGGGAGAATTGTCGGTGTCTAGCAAGACACTTTTGCAACACTGATGCCTCGGCCTCGGCTCCGACTGAACCATTGGTACCTAGGACTTCAGAAGTACATATCGCACCAAGGATGGTGTATTCTCCTTCTGTGGACTCTTTTAGGGACACCTCATTCGTGGAAGTCAGACAGTCCAGATCCCCTTCCACAGTTTTGGTGATGTCTACCAAAAGTTTATTTGAACAGGACATTATGAGGTTAGTGGACCAGCTTCTAGTGCCAAGAGGAATAACTTTGGATGTTATGTGATCCTATCTCGCCTACATTCTGAATGATGGGTTCGGAGCCGATCCCTCGGCTCCGACTCGGCACGCTTATGCCAAAGAGCGAAGTCTCTTACTGGCTGAGCTTACCATATCCCAGGATGCACCACTACCAGTCCCCCAGATCTCGTTTGCCGCTAACAAGTGAAGACGTGGTCTCGAGCTGGCTGAGTTAAGTAGTGATTATTTCACTAGTTTTTCTGTCAGGATTTTCTTCATTCTCTACAAAAAGCTGTTTTAACAGCTATTCTTGTGTTTTGAGTGTGTTTGACAAAATTCACTTGGTGAATTTTTGTGTTGTGAGTGTGGACTAGGAGTACCTCTTGTCTGGAAAGGCCTTTCCCGGTCTTTTTATTTTAGATGACTTCGGTTCTGTTTCACTTATATTTCTCTTCCTTAAAGAGGAACTACCGAGAGAAATTCTTACATTTACAGAGTTTGTACCTGTGTTTAACTAACTCAGAGTATTGCGAGTGTAAACTGTAAGCCTATTATAGGTCTATCACCAGTGTTCTTTACAGTTACTTTCTGAAAATTTCTATAATGTCTCAGAATCCTAGGCCTTCGGGCTTCAAGAAATGTGTAAAATGTAGCTTCAAAATGTCCCTCACGGACGATCACTCGCTATGTGTGTATTGCTTAGGGGCAAAGCATTTACAGGAATCATGTAGTGTATGTCACGCTTTTTCCTCAAGGGTCCTCCAGGAGAGGAAAAATAAATTAATTCTTAAGGGATTAATTAAACCTTCTTTCGAAGAAGCTTTGGCATCCTCTCCTTCTCCAGCCAAAAAGAAAAGGGCGTCGGCTCCGACCAGTCCGTCGGATCCGATCGCTAAGAAACAAAGGCAGGCCTCTCCTTCGGCTCCAAGGACTTCGGAGCCGAGGTCGGAACGGTCTGCCTCGATGCCACCAGTATCGACTCCTCTGGCTTCGGAGCCGATAGCTGGGGCATCGGGAGGCGGGTCATCTTCGTCGGCTCCACTGCTCTCGGAGCCGACAAAGGTTGCCCGCTCAGACACTTCCTCCTCGGCGCCGAAGTCCACATCGGCACCGATGGAATCTGGTGTGTGTATTCCCTCGGCGCCGATACTCATCGAGTCGCCTCGGAGCCGGTCCCCTAGCCCTTTGGGGCCGTTGGAGAGGCCGTCTCGGACCCGTTCTGTTTCCTCTCGGTCTTCGAGGATGTCAGATTCTGATATAGATAGGGTGCTCCAAAGACTGTTCCAGTCCCCAGTCTTCCAAAAATTTGTTTCGGTTCCGACCCAGTTGGCTTCGGAGCCGATGACCTTGGCCCACCCCATTGCCATTCCTCCTCCGACTGCTTGGCTCCGCCGAGCAGGTGCTGTTGGAGCCGATGGAGATCTCAGGGTCGGCTCCGACCCTTACTCCAACCCGGGCCTTCGGGTCCGAGTTTGGTACGCGGACGTCTTCGGCTGGACCCGGGGGTGATGTTTCGGGACCTATGCTTTCGGTTCCGAGCCTCCCCCTCGGTGCTTCGGCTGCGGGTCTTCCGTCGACTATCACGGCTCAGAGGACCGGACACTCCCAGGATTCTGGGGGTCCGGCTTTCGGAGCCATGAGGAGTGCCTTGGCCAAGTCCTCTTCGGCCATCTCCCCGGCTTTACCGGCACCTTCCCTAGGAGTGGAGACTGGGTCTTTGGCAGTTCCCCTGTCCGTAGCCAGCGGAGCCCCGAGGCCTGAGGTTACCCCCAGTGGGGGTTCCCCTCCTCCTGAGGGTTCTTCGGAACTGTCTTCAGAGGAACCCCCAAGGAAGAGATCGTGCAAGAGGAAGCACGTGGACTCCCCCGAGTCTATTACATCGGACACTGATATGGATGATGCGGAGGGGTCCCCTAAGTCGTCCTCGGATGATGTCTCTTTTGCAGACATCTTAGAGATCCTCAAACAACGAGGCGGCTGGATGTCCAAACCCCCCTCTGCGGACGAATCAGTGCTCCTCAAGGCTTTTGGGGCTCAGCCCTCCGCCTCCTGGGTGTCTCCGCCCTTCGACGAGCTTCTGGATTTAGTTTGTCGAAGGCGTGGGAACACCCGGATACCATGGAACCAGTCCCTTCTCGTCCAAATAAATTCTTATCTGCTCCCCCCGAGAAGGAGTTCCTTACTAAAGGCGTGGCTGTAGATGCCATGGTGGTGGCATCTGCTACACAACAGGACGTGGCAGAGGCTTCAACGTCCATCCATCCTCCTAATAAGGAGTCTAGGAGTATGGATAGGTACGGGAAGCGCACCCTGACTTCAGCGGCCTTTACCTTAAGGTCTCTGAATTATTTGGCACATTTTACCAGGCTTCAGAGAGATCTGGTCAAGGAGTTGTCAGACTCCCTCTCGGGTAACCTACCTGAGCAGCTAGCCCAGTCCGTTAGCTCTCAGTTGGCTATCCTTACGTCAATTGCTAACTCGTCCATGAGGATCATTTCCTATGCGGCCGAAGGGGCGGGTAGAGCGGCAGGCACAGGCGTGGCTCTCGTGAGACAAGCCTGGCTCCGCTTGTGTCAGTTTGCGGAGGCCTTCAAGTCTTCCTTCGCCGACGCTCCCTTTGATGGGTCCTCATTGTTTGGACCCAAGGTGAAAGGCACCCTTACCCGCTGTGAGCAAGAGGGAAAAACGTTATCTGCCGTAGGGGCCCGTTATTCCACTCCCTTTCGGCCTTACCCCAAGGCCAAATGAGGGGAAAATGTGGTTCGAAAATCTCGCAAGTTTTTCTCCCAACAGCAGGAAGATTCCCGTCCAGAGGCAGAGGGCGGGAAATTTTTCAGGGAGACGCCGTCCCAGAGGCGGCAGAGGGCCCCGCAATTCTGGAGACCATGAGTCCTTTCGTGGCTCTTCAGCCTCCCACACGACATGAGGGATTGCCCGGCTGTGCTGCTCCGGAGCCAGTCGGGTGTCGTTTTGCCAAGCACCTAAAAGCCTGGGAGTCAATCACTCAGGACAGATGGGTGCTTCGGATAATTGCCGGAGGTTACACCATCCCATTCAAATACTCGCCCCCTCCGTCCAAGAGAATCCCGGACCCACCACCCAGTCAAAGGGAAATAGCAGCCGCAGAAGCTTCAAAGCTGCTAGGAAAAGGAGTCATCCAACCGGTCCCCACAGACCAAATCGGATCAGGAAATTACTCCAGGTTCTTTTTAGTGCCAAAAAAGACAGGGGACCTGAGACCAATATTGGATCTCAGCAGACTGAACCTATCCGTCACGAAAACCAAATTCCGAATGGTCACGTTGCAATCCATTCTCCCGTTGTTGGAGAAGGATGTTTGGATGTGCTCCATAGACCTCAAGGACGCCTATTATCACATACCGATACATCAGGCGTCCAGAAGGTATCTGCGCTTCAGCCTGGGAGCCAGTCATTACCAATTTTGTGCTCTGCCCTTTGGTCTCACCACAGCCCCCAGGGTGTTCACCAAGTGTTTGGCAGTAGTGACGGCTCACCTGAGGAGTCTTGGATTCCAAGTGTTTCCCTATCTCGACGACTGGCTCCTGACTGCCACCTCCAGGCATCTACTTATGGACAACCTCAAAGCCACCATCTCCCTGGGTGTTTCCCTAGGGATTACATTCAATTGGTCAAAGTCTGTCTTGCTGCCCTCTCAGCGCATAAAGTTTATAGGAGCAGAGATAGACTCAAGATTGATGCGCGTCTTTCTTCCTGCCGAAAGGATCCGAACTTTACAGGGCCAAGTTCAAGCTCTGATCTCGAGATCCAAAGCCCCAGCCAGGATGGTCCTACAGGTTCTAGGCTCAATGTCTGCCACGGTACTTTTAGTTCCTCTAGCAAGGTTACACATGAGGATTCTTCAGTGGCTCTTGTCAACTCAATGGTCCTTTCAAGACCTTCCCCTCAGTACTTCTATCCCTACAGGCCTTACACAAGTTTCTCCCTCAGGGCATCATCGCCATCCACACAGACAACATGTCGGTGGTTTGGTATCTGAACAAACAAGGAGGGACCAGATCGTATCCCCTTTGCAGAGAGGCCATGAGAGTGTGGGAATGGGCTGTAGCTACCAACCGCTTCTTGGTAGCGACCCACATCCCGGGAAAGTCAAATGTATTGGCGGACAAATTAAGCAGGTCAATTCTCTCTCCTCACGAATGGTCTCTAAACCGCACAGTAGCAGCCCAGGTTTTCAAGAGATGGGGGACGCCGTGCTGCGACCTATTTGCGACTCCACAAAACACCAAGTGCCAAAGGTTCTTCTCCTTGATTCCACATCAGGAAGTACCAGCCATGGATGCTCTAGCACAACCTTGGCCAACAGGGTTACTTTATGCTTTTCCTCCAATTCCACTCCTTCCCAAAGTTATTCAAAAAGCTTCTCAGCTAGGGTCTTCAATGATTCTGATTGCCCCATACTGGCCTCGTCAGATATGGTTTCCTTACCTGAAAAAGCATGCAGTGGACGATCCGTGGACCTTAGACCTGATCCCGGATTTGCTAATCCATCAGTCGGGACATTGGCATCAGTCCCTTCAATCTCTGAAATTGACAGCTTGGCTCCTCCGCTTCCAACCTTAGTTAGAAGTCACTCACTAGACCCGGAAGTTGTTCACATTTTATCTTCGGCCCACAAACCCACCACTAACAAATTGTACCTCAGTAAGTGGAAGAGGTTTGCTATCTGGGCTCAACTCAAGGGCTTAGACCCTATCACTGCTCCTGTCCCAGAGGTTTTGAAATTCTTAACATCCCTATTTAATCAGGGATCTTCTGTCTCAACTATTAAAGTTCAACTAGCTGCTATCTCTAAATTCCATGAATCCACGGATTCTCCTTTGATGAGCAGCAGACTATGCAAAACATTCATTAAAGGTGCGAGTCTGTTAAGACCACCAGTTTTTCATCCTGCACCTCCGTGGGATCTTGATTTGGTGCTTCGCGCATTAACATCTCCCTCTTTTGAACCGGCTGCTACATGCGAATTAAAATATCTGTCATGGAAAACGGCATTCTTAGTGGCTATTACTTCGGCAAGAAGAGTCTCAGAGCTTCAAGCCCTGTCTATTAAACCACCGTATTTGATTTTCCACAAAGATAGAGTATCACTTAGGCCTAATCCATCCTTTGTCCCAAAGGTCTGCTCTAGTTTCTGTCTTCAACAATCTCTAGAACTACCAGTTTTCTTTCCAAAATTCTCTAATGAAGCAGAATACACTCTCCATAAATTGGATGTTCACAGGCAATTACGCTTCTATTTAGACAGGACTCAGCAACTTCGTAAGTCAGACCAGTTGTTTGTGTCCTTCTCAGATAATAAATTGGGCCAAACCATCACAAAAGCTACAATCTCAAAATGGATCAGAGATTGCATAGCTCAGGCCTATTCTTCTTCGAATAAGCAACTTGCATCATCTATCAAAGCTCATTCTACCAGGGCTATGGCTACTTCTATAGCTTTTCATTCCAAGCTCGCTATTTCGGAAATTTGTGCTGCGGCTACTTGGTCCAACCCGCACACTTTCATTTCCCACTACAAATTGGATGTGGCATCTAAAGGACGAGCTTCATTTGGTTCCACGGTACTCAGGAGTGTTTTCCAGTGAGCCACCCAGGATTCAGGTGCTAGGGACGCTGTCCCATCATTCAGAATGTAGGCGAGATAGGATCACATAACATCTTTTAGTTATGTACTCACCATAACTTCAGATGTTTGGGATCCATCTCGCCTACATTCCTGATACCCACCCTCCTTCCCCCTGCCTTGCAGATCAGAAGAGATTGAACGGTTTTGAGTTCCACTGTTTTTATCTTGTTTCATCTGATGATGTTATATAAGCAGGGTATGCATGTGTGCATGTATGCGGACAAACTAGATCTGGGGGACTGGTAGTGGTGCATCCTGGGATATGGTAAGCTCAGCCAGTAAGAGACTTCGCTCTTTGGCATAAGCGTGCCGAGTCGGAGCCGAGGGATCGGCTCCGAACCCATCATTCAGAATGTAGGCGAGATGGATCCCAAACATCTGAAGTTATGGTGAGTACATAACTAAAAGTTCTGAGCCGAGACTAGATTCCTGGATGTGCTTATGTGACTTCGCAGAGCCATTCAAAGCATCATTCGTCAATGCACCTTTTGACTGATCTACCCTTTTTGGCCCAAACGTTAAAGAAACTCTGACCAGAAGTCAGCAGGATTGCAAGACCCTATCTGCCGTGGGCAGATGTTTTTCTACTCCTCAGCGACCCTACTCAAGGAATCAGAGGAGTGGGAGACTGAGGCTCAAGAAATCCAAAGGGCTTTTCTATGACTCACGTAGTAAAGATTTCCCCAGGGCAGAGGGGGAAACAAGGGAAGACGCTGCCCTAGGTGCCAGAATGGACTGCAAAATCAGGGGTCCAGGGAATCTTTCTCTGGTACTTCCTATCAGCATCCCCGAAGGGATGCCCAATTGTCTTCCTCTGGAGGCAGTCGGGGGGGGGGGGCGATTATCCCTGCACCTACCTGCCTGGCAAATAATAACCTTGGACAAATGAGTGCACAGAATAATATCCACAAGCTACCAAATCCCCTTGTTCATGAACCCCAACCTCAGAAAAAACTCCCAGATGTTCCACCCAATCAAAGGGAACCAGCAGCTTTAGAAATCCAAAAGCTGCTAGACGAAAGAGTCATCTAAAAAGTCCCACCAGATCAGACAGGATCCGGAGTTTACTCAAGATTCTTTTTAGTGCCCAAAAAAACAGGGGACTGGAGACCGATTTTGGATCTCAGATGATTCAACAAATCAGTCCACCAAACCAAATTCCAGATGATCTTGGTACAAACCATAATTCCTTTATTGGAAAAAGGTGGCTGGAGGTGCTTGATAGATCTCAAGGATGCTTATTACCACATAAAGATGGGGAAAAGCTCCAGGAGGTTTCTACACTTCTGGCTAGGGGTTATTCATTTCCAATCAGGGGACTGCCCTTTGGACTCACCACAGCCCCCCAGGGTGTTTACCAAATGCATGGAAGTAGTTGCAGCTCATCTCAAACTGCAAGGTTTTTGAGTATTCCAATATCTCGACAACTGGCTCCTCACTGCTACCACAAGAGACTATGTCCTGTCTGTTTGCACATCCTTAGGTATTTCAATAACTCTCAAGAAATCCCAGCTGCTACTCACACAACATGGATTTCATAGGGGCGCAACTGAACACTGTCTCAGGAATAGCTTCTCTCCCTCCAGAAAGACTTCTAAGTATCATGGCTCTGGTGAGTCAGATTATTCAAAATGACAGAGTCCCAGCAAGATTAATTCTTCAAACCTTAGATTCAGTGGCCGCCACAATCACTCTGGTTTCCCTAGCAAGATTTCACATGTGGATACTACAGTGGTTACTAGCAACACAGTGGCCTCTAACTCATCAACCAATGTCTTATCAAATTCTTGCAACCAATCTCTGCAAACAAGACCTCAAATGGTGGCTTCATTCAGATCAGATTCTCCTGAGCTGGCCCTTCACTGTACCTCAACCCCAAGCCATAATGACCATGGATGCTTCCCAGATAGGGCAGAGGGTGGGGGCATTATCTGGGAAAGACAGTTCAAGGCACATGGTCCCAACTGGAGGCCAACCTGCACATCAGTGTTCTAGAGATGAGGACAGTGCTATTAGCTTTGCAAGCATTCCAGGATTCCCTTCCTCTAGGAACAGTTGCAATTCAAACAGACAACATGTCACTGGTCTGGTACATCAACAAACAAGAGGGAACCAAGTCATATCCACTATGTTGAGAGGCACTCCGAGTGTGGAAATGGGAGATTTCTTCCAACTGCTTTCTCATAGCAGTACACACTCCGGGAAGTTCAAATGTGATAGCAGACAAATTAAGCAGGACTATTCTCATGCCTCAGGAGTGGTCCCTGAATTGAGTAGTGGTGGAAAAGATTTTCCGTCAATTGAGCCAACCTTGCTGCGACATTTTTGCTTCACCCCTAAACAACAAACGCAGAAGTTACTTTGCCCTAATCCCTCTACTGGGGGAGTCACCCAGGGATGCTCTTCTACACAATTGGCCTCCCAGTCTATTATATGCCTTTCCACCAATTCCGTTAATCTCTCAGTTCCCGAAAATAGCAAAAATGACGAAGAATACCATAATCCTCATTGCCCCATTCTGGCCTCGACAAGTCTGGTTCCCCTTCCTTTGGCCTTGTCTGTTACAGGAACCATGGACTCTGGACCCAGCTCCAGACCTGCTAACTCACCCAGAAGGCATGGTTCACCCAAACTTGCAGCACCTCAAATTGACGGTGTGGTTCCTCCAATTCTCATGATTGCCAGGCAAGCCCCTCTGTCATCACCAGTCCAACGTATTGTTATTGCACATCAGAAACCTACAACTAGAAAACTTTACCTGAGCAAATGGAGAAGATTTACCATATGGGCTTTAAATAAGGGACTTGATCCCTTCAATGCCCCAATTGAATCCATATTGGACTTCTCGAATACTCTCTTTGAGTCTGGTTCCTCTGCTTCAACTATAAAAGTTCAGCTGGTGGCAATCTCTAATTTTCATACTGGTCACAATGACTCTTCAGTAATGTCCCGTAAGCTTTCCAGAGCCTTGCTGAAAGGGTTGTCCTTCCTCAGACCCCCTTTTAAATATCCGGTTCCTCCATGGGGTTTGACAACAGTTCTACAAGCGTTAACTTAAAGCCACTTTGAACCAGCTGATTCTTGTCAATTAAAATTTTAACTTTGAAGACTTTTTTCTAGTAGCCATCACATAAGAAACAAGAGGTTTGAGAGGTCACTCATTGTAAGTTCCAGCTTGGATGGCTGTTTCATTTAGTTTTTACTGATTGTTTTTTCTGAGTGACCTCCTCACTCATTAATTTAGTTTGTTATTTGGGATATTTTGCAGTTACCCTAATGATAATGGGCATCAGCTGGGTATAACAGCCCTGTGTTTCTTATGCTTAGTCAAACACTCTGCTTGTGGTGTGGTGATGAGGTCATCTGGCCGAAATATGCATATCCACAGCTAGTGGGGTTTGGCTTTATTGGCCTGAAATTGTCCATTAAAATGATGAAACAAGTAATAGGCATGCAGAATCACCAATTAGCTGAAACACCTGATGTTCATAAGGGTCATTTCCATATATCCCATGTAAGCGGTTTGAGAGGTCACTCATTGGATGTTCCAACTTGACTGGAGTTTTCATTTAGTTTTTACTGATTTTCTTCTGTGTGACCTTCTCACTCATTGTTTTAGTTTGTTATTTGGGATATTTTGCAGTCACCCTAATGATAATGGACATCAGCTTATATAACAGCCCTGTGTTTCTTATGCTTAGTCAAACACTCTGCTTGTGCTGTACTGATGAGGTCATAACAAGGCTGAAATATCCATATCTACAGCTAGTGTGTTTGGCTTTATTGGCCTGAAATTGTCCATTAAAATGATGAAACAAGTCATGGGCATTCAGGATCGCCAATTAGTTGAAATATCTGGTGTTCATAAGGGTAATTTGCATATATCCCATGTTCCACTGATTTAATAGGTTTGAGAGGTCACTCATTGGAAATTCCAGCTTGGCTGGAGTATTCATTTAGTTTTTACTGGTTGTTTTTTCTGTGTGACCTTCTCACTCATTGTTTTAGTTTGTTATTTGGTATATTTTTCAGTCACCCTAATGATAATGGACATCAGCTCGGTATAACAGCCCTGTGTTTCTTATGCTTAGTCAAACACTCTGCTAGTGCTGTGGTGATGAGGTCATAACAAGGCCTAAATATGCATATCCACAGCTAGTGGGGTTTGGCTTTATTGGTCTGAAATTCTCCATTAAAAGGATGAAACAAGTTATGGGCATTCAGAATCACCAGTTAGTTGAAACACCTGGTGTTCATAAGTGTCATTTGCATATATCCCATGTGCCTCTGATTCAAGACGTTTGACAGGTCACTCATTGGAAGTTCCAACTTGGCTGGAGTTTTCATTTAGTTTTTAGTGACTTTAGTAGTATCCAAAATTATCTTTAGTAAAGCTAACTTTCTGTCTCTCTTTATTTTTATCCATATTGAAATCATGGTGCACTGTCATGTGATGCAGATAGACCACCTTCACCTGCATCAGTGCAAAAGGAAAAAGGATAGGCATATATATATATATATATATATATATATATATATATATATATATATATATATATATATATATTTTAGTACAACTCATACCACACTGACTATACCCACTGTAACTGTAGGATTACACAGAGAACAAGATTAAACAGATTTATTTTCAGTTTTCACTGCTTAGTGTACACAGACCAGAAAAATAAGTATATTCATCAACACAGTAATGAGCTAACTTGTCTAATGAAGGTATGGAGTAGATCTCTACTTTAATTTCCTTCTTGGGGTAATGTAGGTATGATGTAAAGATAGAGAAATTAGTTTTAATAAGAAAATATGGTTTTATTGTAGATAGATTCAAAAAAATTGACCTCGGACTTGGAACTGCAGCTGAGAAAGAATTCATTGCTGTGACATTTGCACATCATGCTGGATGAGTAACAGGGAAGAGGAAAAGCTCAGTGTGTGACAGTAATTTTAAGGCTGAGTCAATATGTCTATATGTCAATGTGTCTATGAGTGTGGGTGTTCTTCTCTAATGCATCTTAAACAAAAGATCCTAAAAGTACCTTCCTTGTACTGCCACAATGATATAGTCAAGATTTTTAAATGGGGAAAAATGATATGTAATATATATAGAAAGTACTATCAATTATCTAAATGTTGTGTAGGAAGTGATTTGTGGTTTGTATGCTGATGGTGGCAAAATAATCTGTTCAGTGCAGTAGTATTTCTTGCCTTTTCACAATGCGGCCTTCCAATATTTTTTGTTATTCAAGTGTGTTAACCAGATAGAGGAATTGGTGACCTGTTTTAAACATGACCTGGGCAATGGACAAAACAAAAACATAAAATAAACAACAATTCAGACTTGAAAAAGTGCATTAAAAAATCCAGTTAAAGTAGTGCTCACTACAAGTAGAGCTGAACAACATCAATCAAGACCTCTATAATCACTGCAGAAGACAACACCTAAAAGCAGACTGTTTACCAACACCATAGGTTGCTTGCATACACCATATACTGATACAATGTATATTACAGGAAATACCCCAATGAAAAAAGTCCCAGGATGCACGAAAAATACTAGTAACCAAAAGTAATGCACCCAGAATGTTCTGATGAAGTCATTGTCTATGATGAAAGTGCTCAACAACTGATGGATTTTGCTGGTGTTTGTTTCCAATAAAGTGGAGTTTTCCTTGATGGCTACTGGGTGCATTACTTTTGGTTACTTATATTGCAGGAAGTACATACCAGAAATGGATATTACCATAATGATGGATTCTTATTGCCCTACTTTGTTCACCTTGATTTATGGGTGTTCTACATTTGTAGCAGATCCTAGCTGGCAATTATCCATTACAGAAGCCTTCTTCAGCATTCAAGCTCCTCCCAGAATGCACCTGCATCTCACAGTCTCCTAGATTAACTATGTCCCCAAAAAACAGAAAGCTTTAAACAAATGATCAAGGAAGAACTGCAGAACATCATTTGGGATTAGATCTACCCAGCAGTAAGGAAGTAACAGAATGGGGGGCTGTGGGGAGGGAGGTTGTCAAACTGGGCAGAGTGGGACAGTAAGGATATGGCATTATGGTAGGCACATAACTTCCATATCCTGTACTGTCTCCTCTGTTTGCCTTGACTTGTGGAACATAATGTCCAGCTACTTTGCTTCCTGTGTGACATCACCGAGAGGATACCCTTCAGGATGGAAAATCCTGTAGAAGACCTTGATTTAGAAATAATACCCGATTTATACTGCTTGATGAGGGTATGCATTGTTGACCAGACAGCACAGGTATCATCTATGAATTATTTGCTGAAGAAGGCCTTAGAAGTAGCACTGTGACGTCCCTCCTGTGGGCCAGTAATCAAGGAGCCTCAATCCTCACCACTCACACCAGTGGGGAACGTTCACTTAGAAAAAAATGGATACACACAGTATTTTCAGATGCGGCCCTCTGCACCAAGCACGATTTCCTTTAACACAGTGAGCACACTCCATACCTAGGGCTGGGTTTTCATCTCCAGGCTCCAAATATGACTTTACCTTTCTCTCTGCAGAAATCAGTGCCCTGTGTCCCTTTTCCAAGTAGCTGACACACACACACACACTGTTTGATCTTTAGAAAAGGGAAAGAGTGCAGTACATAGAAATAAATGGAATTTGTGAGAATAACACATGCAGAATAATGTTCAGGAGGAGGAGTGAAATTTAAATTTTAATTTCATGAGTTCTGAAGAAGTACAACCATGGGATATGGAAGAAAGTGCTTAACTCACATTTAATACAATTTTCATATGTCAGTTCAGATATACTTGGATTTGTTTACTTCCTGCACCCTTTTCTTTGTGAGGGCAACACTGTGGACCACACTTTTTTGTGTTATTTGTTTATCTGCATGATTGAGCCTCTGACTTTGTTAGAGAAAGCAGGTGTAATACAGTGGGATAGCTATCTGGACAAGGTGACTTTGGAAACTTTAGAACTTAACTTGACCACTGAAAAGGAAACAAATAGCTAATTATCTTTACAGAATTCCTTGGTAATGTGGAAATAAAAACAAAGTTTTCTGTGAACATCTATAGACTGGAGCTGGAATTCTCATTTGTTAGTACAATTTGGAAAGAAGACTGGTGAATGAATGTTCTGGTACAGAGTTATGGTAGTGGCAACCATGGGAACAAAGGAAGGGTTATGTCAGAGTGAAACTCTGTTTCTAGGATAAATAGATGCAGGGAGTTTGCAAAACAGAGCATGCAGTTCTGCTATCCTTCTTGTGGAAATAACAGTTAAGAATAGCGTTTTGCATGATGGATGTTTTAGACTTCAGGAAAAAGCAGGCTCAAAGTGAGCTTGAGTAAGAGCTTGAAAAAGTAAAATTCAAAATTCCATGGTAGAGTCTGAAAACAATGGTTTGTTTTAGGAAGGATTCACAAACATTCTGAGAGGCTAAGGAAATAGTTTAATAAAGTCTTTGTGATAATTGGATATGGTTACTAGCTGAATTTAGTAGAATAAGTGGTGCAGTAGTTAAAAAGCATTGCTAAAATTGAAGGAATAAGAGCTGGAAAAGGGTCTAGCCCCTGATCTGCTATCCAAATAGAGAACCTCATCAATTTGCTCTTGTAAAAATTTCTTGTCTCACCTTTCTGAAAGGCCAAGATAATCTGAACAACTCTATTGGAGCTGGATGAATCACTGGCTGTCATTGGAATTGGAGAAACAATGAAGTTTGAGCGAGCCAACATCTGGGTGAGACTTTTTGAGGTGAGATGAGATCTTGTTGGGGAGCTAACAGACAGGGTTGTTTCTTGAGATTGAGGCCAAGACATAGTGGAACCAAATTTGCCTGGGACAAAAGAAGGCTATGAGAATGACAGAGGTTTTGAACAGAGAAGTTTTTGTAGGAATTTCATGTGAAAAGGAGGAGTGAAGGCATAAAGAAGACCAGGTGGCCAGGGATGGGCCAAAGCATCAGTAGGTTTCTGTCCTTGTAGAATGATGGGGAGATTTGTTGTATTTAGCATTAGTCAGGGAAATCAAAGGTACCGTATCAAGGCTGGCCCCAGTAGTGAAAAATCGTGTGTGCTGCTGTTAGACTGAGAGAAAACTTTTCAGGCATCATAATGCAGTGGTTGAGCTTTTCTGCTAGAAGGTTGGTCTGATCTGGAATGTGCTTTGCTGAAACTTCCAAGGACTTACACAAATGAAACAAGTAGCCCATTTGAGTTAAGGGATTCCCTTGTGTAAGCAAGGAGCCAATCTTCTAAATACAGGAACACCTGGAACACTTTCACCCTCAGGTGAGCTGTGACTGCTGCCATACACCTGGTGAACACACAGTGTATGGTAAGACCAAATGTTGGAAATCAGAGCTAATAAGGATTGGCCCCAAGCTGAAAAAGGTGGTACCTTTTGGATGGCTTTGAAATTTTTATATGGAGATAAACTCTTTCAGCTTGGAGCCAATCCCTCTCAGCTCTGATTCCTGACATTTGGTCTTACCACACACTGTTGGGCACATTTAGTCCCCTTGTGAAGTTATGGAAGAAACAACTGCACAGTGACCATCTGGAACATTCCATTTTTGATAAACTTGAGGCAGCTTAAAACCAAAATGAAACTGATTTCTTTTTTACTAATATGAATCTGAATAAACACTGGTCTGGTGGGATCTCTTGGATAGCTCTTTTTTGCAGGAGTTGGTATACCTCCTGGGCCACTGCTATCTTTTGTCAGGGTGACATATCTGAGAGAGGCGGAGATGATTGTTTGGGGATTATGAAAGGAATAATGTAACTCTTGATATAATGTTCTTCACCTAATTATGGTGATTGATGGCCTGGAGAAATCCAGATGAGGCAGTTAACTCCGACTGCCTCCATAGTAGAGCAGTTTGAAAAGCTCTCAGGGCATTGTTGAGATTTTCTAGAGAAAGACCCCTGAATCAGCTGACCTACTTTGCCCCTCTGTTTGCTGAAGGATCTCTCCCTCTATGGAAGGTCCTGCCTGAAAAGTAGTCTAATAAGAGATGTGCTCTTTTTTGAACCACAGTACCTTGTTAGCCTTTTGTTTCCCAGAAAAAGACGTGAGGGATCTCAAAGCAAACTCTGAAGGCAGACAACATTTTCTCTTCCTGCTCACGTTTTAGCAACTTCTTCTTGACTATGAGACCAAATAATAAAGTCCCATCATAATGGGTGTTAAGAAAGGTTACCTTGAGGTTATCTGTGAAGCATAGATACAACCAGGCATGACAGGACATCTCATTGTGAGTACCCATTGCTCTAACTGCTCCATCTTCTGCATTGTGAAGCAGCCTCATGGAGAGGTTGGTAACAACAGCAGGGCTGCTGTTTGCGGTTCATTTGCTAGTGTCCAGGGTAGGATGCTGCCTCAGACTATCAAGAGCCTGTTCTACCAGATCTCTCTGGAACATTGTCATGTGTGTAATGTAATTTAACCCCGATGGGAAAATGCTCCCAGTGTGTAAGCAAGCTTCCCCATCAGGTCTATCATCCTTGACTCTCTGAAAGATGGACTGTGAATCTTTCCTCTGAAAATGTCTTAATGGTCACCACAATAGTGTAATCAACAATAGGGTCCTTATTGCAGTGAGGTCTGTCCTTGAGTGGGCAAAAACTTTGTCAGGTTTATGAGAAAGTTGATCCAACACATAGTGTTCCCACCATGCCCTCTCTGCCAGCAGATTAATCATCTGGTCTGCAGAAGAACTACCCAGGAAATAGAGCATACTTGAAAGCCTTGAACAACACTTCTGATGAAGAAGGGGACTTGCTGGCCAAGTACCCCTCTGGTGAATCAATTTCATGATCTCTCCAAATCTGTTGTCTTCAGGAGAGAATTTGATGGGTCTCCTTTTACACCTGCACTTTCTGGATACCTGAAGAGAATCTTCAAAGATCCAGCTCTGTATCTTGGGCCAATGATGAGGTCTCAGTGACTCAGGCTTAAGAGATATCCAAACGAGGAGCTGAGACAGAATGCATTCCCTTCCTGTGTCAATGGATGAGTGATGATACTGTCACAAAACCTGAATGCTAATGCGGATCCTGGTGGCACTGAGAACATCCTAGTCAGTATGGACTCCATCCTCAAGGAAGTGGAGGCAGACAGTCCCTACACAAGTGCCCCAGCATTAACAGGATGGTCCTCCCTGGCAGTGACACCTAGAAGGCTGAAGTCCCTAACACTGGGAGTGGTGATAAAAATGTGTCCCAATTTGGCACTTGTCTGCCCAACATAAACATTCACATACTTCCACATATAAAATCTGCTACTTTATTGTCTTATCATCACATAGAGAACACCACTACATAACGCTAGAAGACCAAGTGACATCCTATCATAGCTTACCCTTCCTACATCTGAACTCTCTAACTTTTAGGCTTTGCACTTCAGCTACTGTCCTTTCCTTGCCTCAGAGCTTCTCACACAAAAAGCTGATAGCATCTTGTGGTTCATCCAGTGATGATGTACTCACTCCAGTTAAGCTAACTTTTAACAAAGTCCTTGGTGAGAAAACTTGTCAAAATTAGCATCCACAGCAGGAAACTCATTTCCCCAGGCAAAAAAAAAATGAAAGAGTAAACCTAACTCTCAAAGGTTAATAATGATTTCATAAGATCTGCTAGCATGAGGAGTTGATGCCATCTCCCAGGCTGGATTAACATAAATTGTTACAGTAAAACAGTGACAACATTGAATTGTGATCATGTTGCATTATCCATGTATTAGTTTGGCTAATCTCAGGTCTTTATGTTCCTGGACACAAGCAGCAGTGTATCGTTAAGATTCAGAACACTATCATTTATAACACCTCATTAACTTAATATTATTCTGCATCTTTGAGATGGCTGAATCAAAGAATAGTGGTACTTGATGGATTCCTTAGAACAATGCACTCAGCTTGCATTCTTTACTGAGATATCCAGACACTGTGGAGCTTGATCACCCTAAGAGATATTCAGCCAAACCAGCTAACAAAGCATATACCCAGATTAGCTGATCAGACCATACAGAGACAACCTTAAGTGAAGTTCTACTACAGTAGTGAACCTATGTAAATGTCAGGAAGTATTTATTCTGCATTCATTCAGGCATAATATATATGCATGGTATATTGCATATAGGATCATAAGTTTACAAATAACCATTAGAAATTAAAATATAATGCTTGGGAAGATGAAAATACAATCAAGACCAATTAAATCTAATGCTTAGGTACAAATTTTCCCTTCTTTGGGAGGCATTCTCTTCTCCCCGTTTATCTTTCTGTTTACTTTTATTGACTAAGTTAGTCACACTAAGTATGGCCTATGTTAAGGGTTACCTGAAGTTGTACTCTTAGTGACTATTAGTAGTTTGGCCAAGACACCAGGGACATTCCCTTACTCTTTTTTTGACAAGTGTCGTGGAATCTTTTTTACATACCTAATCAACTGCAAATCGTGCAGGTGGACATCAGTTCAATATCTTATCTGAAGGATGACACCTTAGGAGTGCAATACTCCCTTATGCTGCACTGCATTGTGAGTATTTGAAACTGATACCACATGCTTGCTGTAGGAATAGAACCTAAAGTCTGCGGGTCTTCTCAGCATCAAAGGTGAATGTAATACTTGTTGACCTATGTCTTGTCGAGGCCCAACTCAGTGAAGCCTCTGCTCATCAATTTCAACCCATCAGGGACAAAACTGGATGAAAACAAAATTGAGAAACTGCTGAGTTGCTCATGTTTACTGTAGTATGCTGCATATTTGTGTCTGCAAAATCTATCAGTATATGGCAATTGAATCAAGTGTTCTAGAAGAACTGAATGCCATAACACATAGTAATAGCTGTTTTGCTCTGAATACAATCTACTTGCAATATTCTTTACAAAGGTAGTAATATTATTGTGTATTTCATATGTAAAGATCAAAGACATTTTAAAAGTGCTAGACTTAGTTGTTTTGAAAGAAACAGCAATAATTGTTTCTCTAATACTCTATTTGGCAGTACACCAGAGGGACTACATTAACTCACTAATTTGTTATTCTTTCAAGTAATGTAAGACAACTGTATTATTACATCTATTTAGTATTTTCATGCACTATGATTCATATGGTTCAGAAACACTGCACTCTCCTTCTCAACTACTGTCTCTATATGCTAATTTTTATACCTCTTAAAATAAAAAACACTGGATGAACTAACAGGTAATGTTTATTGAGCCACCAAAGTGAAAGATCAGTGCTATAATAAATTGTTTTCAAAACCTGTAGACTTCTTGAGATCAATCAGTTGATAATAGAACATGTAGGCTATATAGAGTGCAAGGTATTTTTCCTCTTGCATCTAAAATAAAACATTAAGCTAATCTAATTTAAAAGTAAACTGTTCTTAATCCACTATCTATCCTTTTTTCTATTTAGACTGACTGCAAGTCGAATATTTGTCCTGTTTACCCTTATTGTATCTTGATCTTTCACACTACTAACACTGCAAGAGATTTACTGTCTCGCTAACAAAATTATAAAGGGGCTACTGAATGTATCATTTAATAAATGCATATGGTTGAAAAGGTCTCTAATACAAGTGTTCCCTTGTATATCAAAAGAAGAGTTATCAAGATTGATGACCTCACCAGTGAAACACTGATGTATGTAACAGGATAGAGACATAGCAGTGTAGTTTGAAGC
Source organism: Protopterus annectens (assembly GCF_019279795.1). NCBI lineage: Eukaryota > Metazoa > Chordata > Ceratodontiformes > Protopteridae > Protopterus > Protopterus annectens. The sequence continues at coordinate 915,513,235 of NC_056739.1, forward strand.
ATATTTTGGTTAAGAAAATTCTGTAAAATCCAGTAAAATTGAGGAGGCTATCAACAGCAGACACTGGAAAAGGTGAACCAGGAGCAAATATGGGTTGAACGACTATGTAAAGTGAAGCACCAGGAGCAATGATGGAAAGGGTTTGACTGATCATTGGGGATTATAGAGGTGGTAATCTAACTGATAAATCCACAAATATGCATTTGTGGGAGTGAGTGGAAGATACTGTTAACAGTCTGCCTTTGTATCTGTCTTAATCACAGTAGCATCGAGATAGTCAATAATGTGCACATTTGACTAAGGCGGCCTTGGAGCAAACATAGCTCATTTTCCGGTGCATCCTGAATAACATGAATTAATCAGCGTTAAAGAAACAAGCTTCACTGCAGAGACAATCATACAGATGCTTACTGATTATCTAATATTTTGAATTGCCCCCGAGACATAACTGTTTTGTTCTGCTGTGGCACTCTAGGATAAATCTAACAAATGGAAAAAAAACATATTGAGTGCAATTTTCAACACTTGAATATTAACTCAGGAAAATATGGAACATTAAATACAGTGCACATAATTAAAAGCAGAAATAAAGCAGAGCAGAAGCTGTAAAAATGTAAACACACTATAAATTCATTAGTACAATTAAACAGTAATTAGCTTTTTGAAGTAAATGTAGCAATAAAAAAAAAAAACAGTTTTCACAACTGAGTTGCAAAAGTACATACTCACCATATAGGATATCTTAGAACAACAGATCCTTTATATAATAATAATTAATTGGTATTCTGTCAGCAGTCTGACATTTAGCTAACCAGATCTGTTCTTCATGTTCACTACCACAGTAGCCTCTGGTAATGTCCTGCAAAGGACATGGCACCTGGACAGCTTGACAAAGTTGTAGCTCTCCTCCTCACTTACTTTGGTTTTTGATAGGCTGCATCCTTTATGGAGGAAAGTATATCAGCAAACAGAGTGAGATAAATCTTCAGAGGTTTCCTGCCACCTTGAAGAGTAGCATCTCTCTATCTTCAGAGGAACAGCTGTTGGTCAAAAGGTTTTTCTTAATAGATAGGAACCCATATGGGGACTCCTTCCTTGCATAAATATTTTAGTGAATATTTGTGATATTTTTTCTAATCTACCTAAGCATTAAAAGAAATAGCTATTGTGATGTCCCCACTCTGGGCCAGTGATTAAGGAGCCTGAGTACTCGCCACTGACACTGGAGAGAGAGACATTCACTTGAAACAAAAATGGATACACCCAGTATTTCCAGATGCAGGTCTCTGCATCGAGCACAATTTCCCTTAAGAGCACACAGGGAACACACTCAGTCCAGTGTCTGGGTTTATCTGTCTCCCTCCAGGTCCCCAGTAAGACTCCCCACTGACACAGCTGTAGAGCTGAGACCTCAGCTGAGTGTCCAAGCCAAGTTTTCCACCACTCTGTCTGTGAAATCAGTGCTTCATGCCACTGCTCCAGGCAGCTGACACACACACACACACACACACACACACACTCACACACACACACACACACACACACACACACACACACACACACACACACACACACACACACACACACACACACACACTCTCTCTCTCTGAGATTTGATTTTCACACACGCACATGGGAAAGGCTGGCACAGATTAACTAGCTATACCCCCTTCTGCCCAGACTATAAGGTAGTTACACCAGACACTGCAAAGCCAGCTACTCTAAGGGTCTTGCAAGGATACCCAATTATGCTGAATGAAATTAATATTAATACAAATGGTAATGCTGACGAAACAGCAAGGCTTTCAGGAGTGGCTGTAGTACAACCAAATAAATATAAGCACTCTCAAAGGTTAAAGTATTCTCTGAAGGACCAGCCACAATGGAAGTTTAAATATATTTAATAATAAATAATAAAAGAACATGAGAATACTAAGTATCTATTTACAATAAATACCAGAGTTTCAGTCACAGGAAATATTAAAATAACACAGATGAATAGAGTCACACAGATGCAGAAAAACAGTACTTAATTAATCTTGCTATATTTTCCTGACTGATCTAAAGAATTACTATTCCCTGGTTGACTTACTACAACAAGATGAAGTAGGTGAGGGGTCCTTCTTTGTCAGGTTAAAAAAGCAGACTGCTCTGAGACTTCAGTCTCACCCAGTATTAAACATTATTTTAGTGATGGATTACAGAAGGACATCACATACATCTGGTCATCTGACTTCACTTTCCCATGCAACCCCCCATTGCTAGAAACTGCCAAGATTTAGCACATATAGGTTCATAGGTAGGTACTAGGCTATCTGCCCTAGGGCATTTATAAGCCTAGCCAGAATGTCTTTGCTTTCGCCTCCCTTTTAGACTAGATTCCTGAGCCTCTGTCCAGCAGTGCCATAGAAGTGATCCCAGGAGTAAATTTACAATATCCCATCCACTCATCAAGATTTCTCTTGAAGACGATCAGCGAGGGGCTCTGCCTAACATGGACTGGGATTCTATTCCAGAGCAAGGGAAGCCTTTGGGATATGAATCTATCCCTCCAGCATGTCCTATTTATTGTTGTGCTAAGGTTTAAATCCCTGGGGCGTGTAGCTCTAATGAATTTGATTTTCTTGAGGTGGAGCATGTCCAACAATTCTGGGTTAGACATGGCCTTGTACGTCAGGCAGATGTCGCCTCTGAGTAGGCGGTAAGCAACTGAGTAGAGCTGGAGTTTCTTTAGTCAAGCTGCATAGGGCATCTGTTTGAGGCCCATGATCCTCTTGGTGAGGTATTTTTGAGGTCTCTGCAGCTGTTGCAGGTGTCGGGTAAAGTTCATCCCAAATGGGGCATTGTACTCAATTATGGGCCTGATGAGCGATGAGTAGAGGGGCACAATGACCTCTCTTGATCTAGATGTGAACCCTTTTGTGATTAGGTGAGCTATATAGAAGGTTTTCTAACCACTTTGGCAATGTGATTGTCAAAGGAGAAGTTACTATCTACTTGGGTCCCCAGATCCCTAATTACTTCTTCTGTACTTAGTGCATTACTTCCTATGTGGTAGTTTGTGGGCACTTTGTTTTTCCCAAAGGGGATGACTATGCACTTTTTGGCATTTAGCTTGAGGCCATGGTTCTGACACTAGGTATCCGTTTCCATAAGGCCCTTCTGGAGGATGCTTGTGTCAGCCGGTGAGTCGATTATGGCTCCCAGTTTGCAATCATCTGCAAACTTGGTAAGCCACAGTCCTCCCGTGTTTGTCTGTACCTCAGAGAAGTATATACCAAACAAGAGGGGTCCCACGACTGAGCCCTGTGGGACGCCACTTGTAACCGGTTTAGAGTCGGACATGGCACCCAGGACTCGGACCATGTGAGTTCTATCCCTGAGCCAGTTTGCAACCCATCGTGTGACCTATGGGTTAATATTTAAGCTGGTAAGCTTATTTATGATGCCAGAGTGGGTATTGTGTCGAAGGCCTTTGCGAGGTCCCGGTAGGCTGTGTGGACTACCTTTCCCTCATCTATGGCTTTGGTTACTATTTCAAAGAAGTCAACTAGGTTAAAGAGGCAAGATCTGCCTTTAACAAAGCCAAATTGGGTAGGGTCCAGTGTTTGGAGGTTCCCAATGTCTTTGTTTATGAGATCCATGATGATGCGCTCCATAGCCTTGCAGACCAGGCTAGTCAGGCTTATAGGGTGATAGTTCCTGGGATCCATTGTGGTGCCACCTTTGTGGAACGGGATCACTTTTGCTGTACACCATTCTTTGGGTACATAACCTGTGGTAAGGCTGAGTTGGAACAGTGAATTTATGTGAGGGGTTTAATTAATTTTGGAGCTCATGTAAGACGCAGCCTGGGATACCATCCGGTCCCACTGATGCTGTGCTTTTTACTTTGGAGAGGGCTGCTTTCACCTGTGTGTCTGTGATGTCTGGGGGACTGCATTCTTCTGGGATAGACACTGGCCCTTTTGGGGGGGAAGGGGGGTAAAGTTTGCACTGAGCCTGTCCGCCAGAATGTTGGCAATGTCAGTGGGTTCAGTGTATTTTGTGCCATTTTGCACCAGCTCAGAGCAGATCTGAGAGTTGCCACCCAGATTCTTGACGTTGCTAAAGAATGCCTTGTGATTATCTTTAGAGTCTTTGGCAATTTTTCTTTCAAAGCTAGCCTTTGATGATTTTATGAGGGATTGAAGTTTCTTGCTAGTACTGATCAGGGATGCCTTCCCTTTTTGGGATTTTGCCTTATCATGTAATAGTTTCCTCCTTCTGTTGTATAGCTTATTTATGTCCGGGGTCCACCAAACTGGTCTTCTGTTTTTGGAGGAGTGAGTCTTGGTTTTAGTTGGGCTGGCACGATCCATGCATTCCTGTAGGTGCTCATAGAGTGCATTTGTAAAGGATTCTGCGGTTTGGGTAGCATTTTCCATTAGCCCGGGGGCTTTGAAACTTTCCACCTCGGTCTTGAGAAGTGTGAAGTTTGCTTTTGAGAAATTTTTCACAGTGGTTTCCTTGGCTGGGGGTGGGGTCGGGATGTGGATGTCCATTGTGATTAGTTTATGGTCTGATCTTACCAACGAGGGGTTTACCTCTGGTGTGGAACATTGAGCCCCCATGTTGGTGATGACCAAGTCCAGTATGTTGTCCCCTCTTGTGGGAGTGGTGACAAGTTGTTCCATGGCATTTGAGTTTATATACTCCAGGAACCATTGGGCGAAAGAGTTGGGACTTGAGTAGTTTTCCTAGTCAATGTTTGGGTAGTTGAAATTCTCCAGTATCATGGTGTTTGGTGAGAACTTCATATTCTCCAATTTTCTCAGGAATGCTGAGTGGGGGTCCTGAGAGAAGGTGGGTGATCTGTAGCAGGCTACAAACTGAAAAGCAGTTTTATCTACTGTTAGTTGCACATGGATGGTTTCCTCTGCCTCATGCAGTGCCACTAACCTGGAGGTGTGTGTATCTTTGATGAAAATGGATACTCCCCTGCCTTTAGTATTTTGGTCCGAGTTCTGGTGCTGAAAAGAATGGTATGAGTTGAATCCTGGTAGTGCTGGGGTGCTCTCTGGGGCCTTGAACCAGGTCTCTGTTACTGCACAGATATCGATTTTCTCCATACTGAGGAGTGCCTCGAGTGCGTGCATCTTGAGGTTTAGACTTCTGGCATTGAGTAGCATTACCCTTAGTTTTTTGTTTCTGGTATTTTCTATGGAGGTGGATTTGTCTTTTGAGCCTTGCCTAAAAAAGGCACTATGGGGGTGGCAAGAGCCTTAGCCAGTATTTGAAAGCCTAAGGGTGACAGGTGCAAGCCGTCCCTGGTGAAGCAACGTGGCTTGTCGAGCATGTCATCCCAGGCTGACAGACACTGGATCCCCTTTGAATGACACCAATAGCTTAGCCAATTGTTAAAATTGATCATTTTGTCTTTATACTGTGGCATCATTCTTGGGAAGGGCAAGATGCTACTCAGGGTCAGGGTCATACCGGCCTGGGCTACATGATCAGAGAGCTCCTCTATGTCTCTTTTCATGTAGTCTAGGGAGCTACGTCTCAGGTCATTCACACCAACATGGACAATGACAGAGTCATATTTGTACATGCTGTGGAGTGACCTGAGTGCTTGTGTTATGTGGCGGATCCTGGCACCCGACAGGCAGCTTACAGTGACCTTCTCCTTGTTCAGTCTGGTGAGTGGGACGTCAGTGTGCCTGACAATAGAGTCTCCAATTACTAGTGTATTAGGTGTGTTATTTAGCCTTAGGGGCTGCGACTGCATGGCACACTGACTTTGTGAAGTATATGATACGTGAATGTTGTTGTGGGGTAGCGGTTGCTTGGATGTCTGCTTTGGAGGTCTCTGTTGCTTTGGCAGATTTTTATTTAGAGCCTCTGAGTATGTTTTTGTGAGTTTATGTGTCTTGTTTGCTAGTGCGATTGGTCTATGTGAGACTGTTTGTGTGGTGCGAGTGGTTTCCTTCTCCTCCTGACTGACTGTGCCAGTCTTGGGTTGAGAGAGCTCGGCCTCCAGTTTGGCTGTATAGTTGCACCTCTCACATATATTTGAGTTTGTTGGAAGGAGGAGAGGGTTGTCTGTGTACATAAGGCAATTGTAGCATTGCCTCAAGATTCCCAGATTCACCAGCTGGACTGGAGAGTATACCTGAAACTGCGCTTTGGACATGCCTGCGTGGTTTAAAGAACTGATTTATTGATTGTTTGGAATGGATGAATAGGGAGCCTTGTACTTCTGGATAGTATAAAGGGGTGTAGTGCTAAAGTTTGTTAGTGATTACTGAGAAATTTGAGCAAGTGCTGGGCTGTAGAACGAAGGTTGAGTGCTTATTTTGAGAGTTTGACTAGTTCTATGGGAAAAATTGAACAGCAGACTTTGTGGAGCCGGGAATAGTTTAAAACAGATTAAACGGCGCTGCGCAACATTGCGCAATGCGTAAAGTCACGCAAAACCGTGCAAATGCGGGTTTTAATGCAGGGAACTTGAAAGAGATAGGAATTAGCCCAAAACAGCCAATAAGCTACTAGTTGCTGGCCTGAGACCACTCCTCCAGGGACAGATAGGCTGCTCAAAGCTCCCCACTCTCACTGGTGAACAGAGAAGCTTCCGCCTATCCAAGTAAGGATATGGACAACACAGGAACTTATACCACAGCCCAGAATTCAGCAAAACCTGAAATCTGGACTACTCTAGTTCAGAAAAGGCGGGAAACCAGGATATTTTTTTTCTTTTTTCAACAGAACAACAGTAACTTAACAGAAAAACACTGTAAATACTTTAAACAAGCTAGCGCACTTGAGTGTGTAGCCTACAATAGTTAAACAACACAAAAACGATTTAAAGAAGTGCAGGAACAGTAAAAATGCAAATACAAGCTTTTTTCAGATATTAGAATATCTAGAAACTCGCTTTTCGGTGAGAATATGCAGTCGCAAGTAGAAAGGCAGAGAAAAAATACTTAAATCTGTTTAAAGTCTCTCTTTTTGTCTCTCTGCTGCTTGTAACACTCTGCAGGACCACGAGGAGCTGTGCTGAGTCTGTCAATAATACACACACATAGAGCTTGCTGACCCTGAGATGTGATGTAGTGTCTGGAAGTCATAAAACAATTTCAGACTTCTACTCTGGTTCAGAGTAGCAGTTAGTTCACTGCTAAAGACAATATAGAAGGCTTCCAGTACTTGTTTTCCCAGACATTTTGTCTCTGGCTGCAATCAGAACTGTAAGATACAACCTTTATTGCCTAGGCCCAGTAATTTAATTTAATTTCAGAACATTTTTCAAAGTTAGCTGCAGCTGGACTGTGATTCACCTCTTCTTCTTCAGTATTCTCTGTTAAAACATATACATTTAATTCAGTTAGAATACAGTCAGGACCCACTGTTGATACATTTTTAATAGAAGCAACTGTGCAAATACATTTTCAACTCAAGCATCTGTACAAATCAGTTTGCTATACAAATGACATACAATTCTTTACAAAATTCCAGCTAGCTGTGCTGGCATATGTTACACATCAACTTCCCTGCTTCTCCTGGTAAGGTGAAACCTGGCCAAAGGCATTTGGAATGGGGTCCCTCCTAAAGCTCTGACTGCAGTGGACTGCCCAAGCAGGTTTTGCTCCTCTTTAACCACTGCAGGCTTCACAGTGGTTATGTCAGAGGCCATGTCTCTCTCAGCACTGGCCTGTTTTCCATCCAGTAAGATAGAATATAATAAGAAGTTATGTACCTACCATAACGTTCCATGTTAGTTGTCTTCTTCTCGCCTTCTTTCTTGCTGGATGGGTTCGGAGCCGATCCTTGGCTCCGACTCGGCCAATACTAAAGCTTGAGAGCTAATTCCACCGGCTCGAGGCTCCCCCATATCCCACAATGCTAGGCGGTAACTCCTCAGATCTTGTTTGAAGGCTAGGCCAAGCAAGAAAAAGGGGCTCCATAACATGGAGAAGGGTAATCCACCTCTATAGGGCTGAATGTGAGGTGACTTAAACCTAACAGAGGAAAAATATAGAGGTGGTAAAACAGTGGGAGAAAATATTATAGAGGTCACAAAATCATCTCCTCTAGGTCTGTCCAGGCTAGGGGGAAGGAGGTGGGGCCAAGAAAGAAGCGAAGAAGACAACTAACATGGAACGTTATGGTAGGTACATAACTTCTTAATGTTAAGTTGTCTATCTCGCCTTCATTCTTGCTGGATGGGACCGCGTCCCTAGCACCTTGTCCCAGGTGGCCTATCGGAACAGACTCTTGAGAACAGTGGAACCAAAGTTGGCACGGTCTCTGGAGGCTATGTCCAACTTGTAATGAGAAATGAAGGTATGAGGTGAAGCCCAAGTTGCTGCTGAACAAATAGAATCAATAGGAAGCCTATCCTGAAAGGCTATGGATGTGGCTAATGCCCTTGTAGAGTGAGCTCTAGGCTTAGAGGACAATTGTTGGTGTCTGATCTCATAAATATAGGTAATCGTAGAAGTAAGCCATCTCTAAAGTGACACTTTAGAGACTGGAAGACCCATCTTGCCTTCCGCATAGGAAACAAACAGTTGGTCTGTTTTTCTGAACTGTTTAGTCCTGTCTAAATAATACCTTAGTTGGCGATGAACAGCTAAAGAGTGCAATTTTTGTTCTGACCTGTTGCCATAATTGGGGAAAAAACTGGAAGATCAATAGTTTGATTCAGGTTTGTTTGAGAGGCCACTTTAGGCAAAAAGGATGGATTAAATGCAAGGAAACTCTATCTTTGTGAAAAATTAGATACGGAGGACGACAGCATAGAGCATGAAGTTCCGAAACCCTTCTAGCCGAAGTGATGGCTATTAGAAAAAGTGTTTTCCAAGACAGCAACTTCATAGAACATGAAGCTGCAGGTTCAAAGGGGGGTAGAATCAAAGATGCTAGAACCAAGTTCAGATCCCATGGAGGAGGTGGATCCTTGACAGGGGGCTTAAGAAGAAAAACTCCTTTCAAAAAGGCTTTACAGAGTTTGTGGGACATGACAGTTGACTCAATGACACTCCCACATGAAAATTAGATATAGCCGCCAATTGTACTCTGATAGTTGAAGGAGAAGAACCTGCTTGGAAAAGTTCAGCTAGGAAATCAAGAATGGACTGAATAGGAGCAGTAAATGGGTCTATTTTCTTGGACACTGCCCATAAAGAGAAACGTTTCCATTTGCTGCTATAAATCTTCCGGGTAGAAGACTTATGAGAAGCTATCAAAATATCTCTAACTGAGTGAGATATTAAGGGAAGCCTGGCTAAAGTTGGAATTGGAGGAACCACGCTGTGAGGTTCAGAGAAGAAAAGGATTGGTGCAGTTGACCCGATTGATGGATCAAGAGATCTGGAACTGGGTCCAGATGCCATGGTTGCGCCAAAAGGTAACGATGAAGAAAGGGAAACCAAACTTGTTGAGGCCAATAAGGGGCAATGAGGATCATTAAGGCCTTCAGAGCAATGGCTTTCCGAATCAGCTGAGGTATCAGTGGGAAGGGGGAAAGGCATACAGGAGCCCCGGAGGCCAATCGTGAGCTAGACCATCTCTGATGGAATGACCTGGTAGGGGAAAGAGGGTGAAGAACTCGGTACACTTGCTGTTTTGGGGAGTGGCAAAAAGATTGCAGCAAGGATGGCCCCAAGTTCGAAAAACTTCTTCCAATACTGATTTCTTCAGAGACCACTCGTGAGGCATGAGGATTGCTCTGCTCAATCTGTCTGCTATCACATTGGACTTGCCGGGAATGTGCGTTGCTATCAGGAAGCGCTGAGAAGAGATCGCTCATTGCCACAGTCTGAGTGCTTCTCGACATAAGGGGTAAGATTTGGTTCCGCCTTGTTTGTTGATGTACCACACTACGGACATATTGTCCATCTGAATTGCTATAGTTCCCTTGGGAAGAGAGTCTTGAAGGGCTTGCAACGCTAGAAGCACTGCTCTCATCTCTAGAACATTTATGTGCAAGTGGCACTCGATCGGCTGCCACGTGCCCTGGACTGTCCTGCCCTGGTAATGCCCCCCCCACCCTATCAGGGAGGCGTCCGTTGTCAGAGTTGCAGCCGGGGGCGAGGGGGTGAAGGGTCTTCCTAGAAGAAGTTGGGGGGATGTAACCCACCATAGAAGATGATTCCTGCATGACTGAGTTATGCTGATAGTGTGGGACATTGGTAGAAGTTGAAAGGACCACTGAGTGAAAAGCATCCACTGTAGAATCCTCATGTAAAAGCAGGCTAAGGGGAGGAGAGGAATAGCCGCCGCCATAATCCCTAGGATTTTCAAAACCAGTCTGACCTTGATCTTGTTCTGTCGTAAGAGAAGGGAAACCTGCTTGTGAATGTCTGCTTCTCTTTGCTCTGTGAGTCTGGCTGACAGACTGACTGTGTCTAATCTTGCGCCTATAAAAGTAATAGATTGACAAGGCGACAAGACAGACTTTTCATAATTTACCGAGATGCTTAGAGCCTGACAGGTTCGTAAGGTGTAGTCTCTGGCTAAGAGAAGTAGATGCCTGGTGGTGGCAGTCAGTAGCCAGTCGTCTAAATATGGAAACACCTGGAATCCCTGGCCCCTCAAATGAGCGGTGACCACTGCCATGCATTTGGTGAACACTCGGGGGGCTGTAGTGAGACCAAAGGGCAGGGCCCTGAACTGAAAATGACTGGCCCCTAGCCTGAAGTGGAGAAATCTCCTGGATCGTCTGATCACTTTGATGTGATGGTACGCATCCTGGAGATCTATGGAGCACATCCAGTTGTCCTGGCCCAGAAAGGGCAGGATGGACTGCAGCGTGACCATCCAAAATTTCGTTTTCTTGACAAACTTGTTCAAGTTGCTGAGATCCAAAATGGGTCTCCAGTCCCCTGTTTTTTTTTGGAACCAAAAAGAATTTGGAGTAAATTCCGGATCCTTGTTGGTCTGCTGGAACTGGTTGAATGGCTCTTTTTGCTAGCAGCTTTGAAATTTCTAGTGCTGCTTGTTCCCTTTGAGTGGGTGGAACGTCTGGAAGGGATTTTCCGGACTGTTTTGGGATGCGAATAAAAGGGATTCTGTAGCCTTCGGATATGATAGACTGTACCCACTTGTCTTGAATAAGGGAAAGCCAGGCTTTTGGGTACAGAGATAATCTTCCCCCGACTGCCTCCAAAGGTGGACAGTCGGGCAACCCCTCAGGGGTGCTGAAAGGGTTTGTCAGAGAAAGTTTCTCGACTACCCTGATTCTGCGGGCCCCCTCTGCCTCTAGGACGGCGTCTATTATTATTGTTCCCCCTCTGCCTCTAGGGGGAAAACGACTCTGTGCATCCGGCAAGACTCCCTGTGGTTGTTTGCAGAACCACATCTCCCCCCCCCCTTCTGACCTTTGGGGTAAGGCCTAGAACGGGTAGAAAAACGGACTCCGACGGCAGAAAGAGTCTTACCTTCTACCTCGCACCTTGTCAGAGTATCCTTCACTTGTGGACCAAAGAGAGATGATCCGTCAAAAGGGGAGTTAGTGAAAGACACCTTGAAAGGGTCCGCAAAGCTACATAGCCGCATCCAGGCATGGCAACGTAAAGCCACCCCTGTACCTGCGGCTCTGCTCGCTCCATCAGCCACGTACGAAATCAGGTGCATGGAGGAGTTAACCACTGAATTAAGGGTAGCCAGCTGGGAGTTCATCCTATCTTGAAAACCCACAGCTGATGGGTCCTTCAACACTTCACTCATTTCCTTGAGCAAGTCCCTCTGGAGACGAGTGAAATGACACAGGTAATTCAGCGAACGCATGGAAAAGGTCACTGATGAAAACATCCGCTTACCGTACCTGTCCATGGTCCTAGATTCCTTATTAGGAGGATGAACAGGCACAGAAGGATCCGCTAATTCCTTCTTGGTGGCAGCAGCCACCACCATGGCATCCACAGAGACACCTTTGGACAAAAACTCCTTGTCTTTGGGGGCAGTGATAAATTTGGCCGGCCTCCTAGGGGTGGGTTCCACTGAGTCAGGAGCCATCCAAGCCTTCCTCGCAACCACTTCCATGAGTGGGTCAAAGGGAGGGGACACCCAGGAGGTGGAAGGTCGAGAACCAAACGCCTCAAGGTACACTGATTCGTCCTCTGAAGGGTTAAGGGCTGGCCAATTCCCCCTCTGCTTCAGGATTTCCAGTATGTCTGCAAAGGAGACATCTTCAGAGGGGGAACAAGGGGAACCCTCAGAATCTTCCAAATCAGTGTCAGAGGTGACAGACTCAGGGGAGTCAATTTGCTTCCTCTTGCACTGTCTCTTCCTAGGGGGTTCTTCTGCAAGATCAGGAGAGGCCTCGGAAGAGGAGGAAATTCCCACTGGGGAAACTTGAGGCGCAGATTCTCTACGGTCCGAAGCAAGGGGGTGAGAAGAAATCACCGCAGGCACTGTAGAGGGAGGAGCTGTTGGAGCCGAATGTGGAGTAGAACCAGGTTCTAACACGCTCCTCATTACCTCAAAGGCACCCCTATCAGGCAGGGCCAGAGGTCTCCGCTTTGAAGAGCTGAAAACCTCCCCCGGCACCGACAAGGATGGCTCTGAAGCTGATGTCGGAGCCGAACTAACCAGCGCTGAAGCACCGAGAGGGAGAGCGGGGTCGGACAAGGGTCCGATGCCACTCGCCCCCTCGGAGCCGATGAGGGAAGTCCGGTGCCGAGATTCCTCCAAGGAGGAGATCGGAGCAGATGATGGCACCGAAAGGAAAGGTATCGGTTCCGACGCTCCCACAGTCTCAGCTCTGAGCAGCACCGGCTCCAAACTTGATAGAGTCAGAGGAGGAATGTCTAATGGAACAGGGGCAGCCATCGACTGTTGAGTCGGGCTGTGTAACAACTGGGCCAGTGCCTCGGACTTAAGAAGTCTACTCACCACCCTCTGCAAATCATGGTCCGAAAGTCTGGAGGACCTAGAGGAGTGTGACCTATGGCTCCATTCAGACAAGAGCGGTGAGGCTGGAGCCAAATGAACGGAGCCGATAGAAGGAGACCTGGACCTCTTCCTAGTAATCAGTTCCGACGAGAGTGTCGGAGCCAACTTAGATTTGTCTGTCTCGGCTCCAGCCGGAGCCGAGGACACAGTATGTGTAGTAGGTCTAGAATCATCGGCTCCGGCTGGAGCCGATGGTTGAACCGTTAAAACGGTCTTAGAACCCCCGGAGGACAGCTCGGACGCTGGAGCCGACAGCCTGGAGGACTTAGAAGGTTTCCCCGACATGGACTGTGTCGGGGGACCCTCAGGCTTCAATAAGCCTCTTAAAATTAGCTTATTTTTACATTCCTGCAGGACTCTAGGGCTGAAACCATGACAGACAGCACAAGAGTCCTGCAGGTGTAAAGGTCCCAGGCAGTATACACAAGAAGTGTGACCGTCTGTCAGAGACATCTTCTGACAGCACGAGTCACACTTCTTAAAGCCTGAGACCTTCGATTCCTTAGACATCTCTAAGAAAAACGGTAGTGCAATCACTCACACTACACACACAGATTACACTAAATTTAATTAAAATAAAGTAATTATCTTAACAAACAATTCCCTAAAAAAAAAAAAAAACACAGTCACTCCAACTACTAGGAGGGGAGGGAAGGGGCCTAAAGGCCTAAGGGAAGAATTCTTGAAAAATTTTTTTGAAAAGGGGGAGAAAATTGGTAGGGAGTGTAACTACTTAATTAACTCACTAACTATTATTGAAAAAGTAACTTAAAGGGGGTCTATTTAGCAAAAAACTTTATCTAAGCAACTAACCTGCAGAGCTGGTTGGAAAGAGCAACTCGTCAGCGAAGCGGCAAACGAGATCTGAGGAGTTACCGCCTAGCATTGTGGGATATGGGGGAGCCTCGAGCCGGTGGAATTAGCTCTCGAGCTTTAGTATTGGCCGAGTCGGAGCCGAGGATCGGCTCCGAACCCATCCAACAAGAATGAAGGTGAGATAGACAACTTAACATCCTCTGTTTCGAGACAACGTATCACTGGCATACCTCACATCATCACAGCTATTTGCAGTGTTCCACCTTATAAAATACCAGCTTTTCTCAGGAACATTTTGTACCTGCTTCTGCATGGTTTAAATGGCTTATTTTACAATTTTGTGTGGAAAACAGATTTTTATGAAAATATTAAGTATTCGATCTGTACATTTATAGTCCGAATATGTGTGTTTCACATCTATTACTTTTTTTAACAGAATTAGAACTTTTTTAATTTCTGAAGTAATAAATGTTCTGTGATGTTACTAACAGTTTAAGGTCTGGTGATACAATTTTAAGTGTATTTATTAATGTGGGGAGTTTATTTTTGGTGGGGGTGGTATTGTGCTTACTAGTCAATACTTAACCTTTTTCAAATGTTATTGAGCTTACTGTACTGGCAATCAGGTTTCTTCTCTGACAATATCATAGATAATATTCTTAGTTCTGCTCCTCCCATACTGCTTATATCTAAAAAGAAAAAAACAATGACTCTGGCATACTCAAAGATGGTTCCACAGACCACTTGCCTATTGCATTGACTCCCTGTAATGTAGCTATAATGGCCATTATGGAGCAGGGGTTGGGCATGTCCTCAGGGGCTGTTCCAGTACCATTTTCAGGTATGGGAGAACCAAGCACTTCAGATCTTCTGCCAGCGATAGTGGACTGTCCCCTGACCACTTTCCTTGTAGAGATACTCATAGAAAAAGAAGCAAAAACTTCATTACATGGCAGATGATCAAGTTGTTTCTGTATACAAGTCAGATGTCATATCTTTGCCTAAGACTGTGTTGCAGTCAGTCAGTTATGGAGGCTGTTTGCCTTTTCACAATTCAAATGTAGGTATTGCCAGAGAACAGTATGTGTTTTCAGATTATAAGGATTCTGACTGAAACAAGGGTGATTCTCTTCAGGAATCCATCACCCAGAACTCTGACATTTTAGATAGTGAACCTGAAGTTAATCTTAGACAAGTTTTTCCTTTCCTGGAACTGTTGCTAGACTCAGGGATGTTTTTCCTTTCCTGGAACTGTTGCTAGGCTCAGGGATGTTTTTCGTTGGGAGCAAACAGGGGTTCCCCCAGAACTGGGCAGATTTTATCATCTATTAGAGGATGAGGTTCCTAATTCTGTACTTATTCCTCCCATTTTGCCAGCTCTAGAATACACGTTTAAAGCTGCCTGGAAGATTCCTGACTTACAGGGTGTAGTTCCAAAGAAAACTCATAAGCAGTGTTAGGGTCTCTTCAGAATATAAATGTCTTTATTCTCACCTGTCAGCTAACGCTGCTGCAGTAACTTCACCAGCAGCAAAAGCTAACAGGAAATATTTGGCTTCCTCTAACCCAGTACCCTCTGATAAGGAGGGTATGTGGTTAGAGAAAGAAGGTAAGAAACTGCTTCTACTATATTCGTCTTTAGGATCTTAAAGTATCAGGGCTATATATGGAAATGTATGCTTTAATGACTGTCATATAAGATGACTCAGGTTTATAAGCATGCTCTGAGAAGTGTGTATGATTGTGCTGGCACTGTGTCTAGAGCTTCTGCTTCTTCTGTCTGGTTGAGAAGATTTGTAATCAGATTTTTTTTCTGATGATTTGAAGTCTGAAATTAATTTTCCAGTTTGCCTGGATCTGGTATTTGGGCCTGTGGCTACACTGATCCTTAAACAGTGGGATTACACTGGTAAATTGATGTTGGAGTTTCTAGTATTTATCAGATACCCAGGTTCTATCCTAACAAGGCTACTTCTCTATCCTTTGGAGGACAGAACAAACAGAAATCCCAGCCTAACAGCAATCAGGCCCACAAAAGAAAAAGGCAGCAGGATAACTGTTCCAAACCAAATAAAAGAAGTAACTTCCCCCAAAAGAGTCAAGCTCCAGCTAATGAATGACTATGCCAGGAATCTGATCACCTTACCCATACCACCTGCCCCAGTTTCCTTACCTCTCTCATGCCAGCTGACCCTCACCCCCTTAGCGTGGGGTCAGATGGTTTCAGGCAGATTAATATTGAAGGTGGTTCAGAAAGGATTCACTTTACAGTGGTTGGACTCTCGTCCTTTCAAGGAAATCAATTGTCTTATAACACTAGATCTCAAGGATGCTTACATATTGCTCACATTTTCAGGAACTGTCTAAGGTAGGCTGTATCTGGGTCACATTATCAGTTCTCTACATTACACTTTGGGCTCTCCACTACACCTCAAGTGTTCACAAAGTGCCTAACCCAAGTGGAGGCTCACTGCACATTGCAGGGTATCCACATTTTTCCTTTATTAGATGACTTATTTGTGCAGTGGTCTCCTAGATGTGCAGTGTCCAACCTCCTGTCACATCTGAGAATTCACTTGAAACTACAAAAGTCATGTCTCACACATGCTCACAAAACTGTCTTTTTGGGATTTTCTGATAGATATACTTGGGTAAAAGACTTTCCTTTGAAGAAAAAAAGAGGTGATAGCTTACCAGCAGATCTTACTTGAGTTTTTTTCTCAACAACTTCAGGCGCCTACAAGAGATTTTCTCAGGATTCCATGCTTCCCATGATATGACTTGCAAGATTACACATGAAGAAAAAATGGGTACTTAAAAAATTCTTGAATCTAGCACCCACACCACTTGGACTTTCAGATTCCCATGTTAGGGTTTGTAAGGTGAGAATTGCAGTGGTGGAGGGATCGAGTAGCTCTCAGTCTAGGACTTCCTTTTTCTCTCTCTCTTCCAACCGCAGTTTATCTGTCTGGGTGGACACTTCAGATTATGCTTGGGGTGCAGTTTCTATTTGAGTAAAAGTACAAGCTCTGTGTGATTCTTTGGGCAGGCCAGAGTGCATAAACATCAAGGAAATGCTAGCAATGATTCATGCTTTGAAAACTCTATGCCATCTATGGGCTCCAAGCCCTTAACAGGTGGTTATAGACAACAACACAGTGATGTGGTATCTCCACAAACAAGGGAGTACAAGGTCATACCCTCTTTGCTGGTTAGAAATTATAGCTTGGGAGTTGGCTGTTCAGCATTCTGTGAATGGTCAGGCCTCCTACATTGTGTCAGAGCAAAAAATTGTGGCAGACAGACTCAGCAGATCCTGGGCATTAGTGCAAACTCAATTCAAGCATGTTCCAAGGCTTGATCCAGGTGTGGAGAACACCGCAAGTAGATCTTTTCATCTCCTTACAAAACAAACAACTAGTAAAATTCAGTTTGAGACATCCTTGCAGTCAAGCACGGAGAAATGATGCTCTGTCATTCCAGTGGTGAGGAATGTTCCTACATACTTTTCCATCCTTTCCAGTGATTTCCAAAGTACTTCTAAAGATTCAGAAAGATTTATCAAAAATCATTGTGGTGAGTCCCTTTGGCCCAGGCAAAATTGGTACTCCCTTCTTATGGAATTGGCCAAGGGCTACCACAAACATTTTTGCAACCTGGATCTAGTCACACAACGCAAGGAGATTTTGATACACCAGGACATCAGTCAACTACAATTGATGACCTGGATGATTCAGTTTTAATACTTTTTAGGCACCTTTTTTTTCATGAGGACATGCAGCAGCTACTAAAGGAGGCAGCAAAACCTGCCAGTAGAAGCTCTTGTGTTGGCAAATGCAAGAGGTTTTCTAGTTGTTGCCTTGATAATCACAGGGGTCCTGAAAGGGAATTACTACCTCTGGTTCACAAATATTCATGTGAGTTACCTAAAGATGGCTTGTTGTATGCTTCCATCAAGGTGCATTTTGCAGCCCTTTCAGTTTGTCTGCCTATGGATCCCCCTCTTTCTTCTATGTTTGTGGTCAGATAGTTTCTGAAAGAAGTGTTGCACATAAGACCTCCTTGCCAGCAAGTTCCTCCTCCTTGGGATCTCAAGTTTTATTGTAGAAAAACTGACCTTAACTACTTTTAAACCTGCCTTTTAGGCTGACTCGTGGTTCATTACATTATATTACATTATACTTGTTGTTCTGACATCCACAAGGCAGGTATTTGAGTTGCAAGCTTTCATAGTGGGTGAACGCAACAGGAAAGGGGTAGAATTATGCACAAATCTTTCACTTATGACTAAAGTTGTTCCTGATTTTACCTTGAATCAAGCCACCAGTCTCCCAGTTTTCTTACCAGAGCCAAAAACCAAGGTAGAACAGAGTCTTCTTCCATTGGGTATAGATAAGCAGTTCAGGTACTACCTTGACAGAACCAAGTCCCTTTGGAAGGCCAAACAGTTATTTGTTTCCTATGCTAGAAATAAGAAAGACAAACCCACTTCTAAACATACTTTATCCAAATGGATGTCCTCTGCTATTGCTGTTTGCTGTTTTCACCATGGAATAACTATGCCAGGCAAAGTTAAGGTACACACTACCAGGGCCTTATCCTCTTTGATAGCATACTGGAAAGGGGTGAACTCTAGAGGTATTCAAATCTTCACAAAGTACTATAAACTGGATTCCTTCTCTAGGTTCAGGAGTGCTAGGACCATTCTCCAGGGGGTTTTGGACCCTTATCCTTCTACTCCTAGGTTGGATAAACTTTGAGAATCTACTCGTAGACCACTGCAACAGTGAGAATGAAGAACACAGTACAGTTGTAAGTCCTACTTACCTGTAACAAATGTTCAAATTTCTTCACGCTGTAGTGCCCCCGCCCCCTTGTAGATAGTTCAGATGGGACACAACCTCCTTTGCTTTAGTTGTTACTATTGTTAATGTTCAGCATTCTCATTGGCTCAGTGGGATTTTGGGTTATCTGACCAGCTTTCTAAAGCTCAGACTCCCCTCCCACTCTTTCCCTCTGATAGCTGATTCACTGCACATATCCTGAGAGGGAACACTTAAGCTGTCACATGAAATGAATGCTCAGTCTTTTTCTGCCTTCCAAAGAAGAAAGTCTTCTGACCTCTATGGTTGGGAATGTTCCTGTATGCATTTCAAGCATAGTGATTCCCAAAGTACTTCTAAAGATTCAGAAAGAATTACCAAAGATCAGTGTGGTAACCCCCATTTGGCCCAGGCAAAGTTGGTTCACCCTTTTAATGGAATTATCCAAAGGCAGTTACCACAAGCTTCCACACAGACTGGATCTGCTTACACAGCATCAGTGGTTAATGGTACACCCGAGCTTAAGAGCAATTGTAAATAACAGCCTGGATGCTTCTATTTTGATACTTTCAGGCACTTGATCCATGAGAATGTGCAATGGGTATTTAAGGAGGCAAGAAAACCTGCCACTAGAAAATCTTATGTTTACAAGTTTAAGAGGTTTTCTGGGTAGTGCTTAGCCAATGACAGAGGCCCAAAAGGGTTTTGACCCCCTCTGGTTTTGTAATATTTGTGTGCACTATTTAGGGATGGTTTGTCATATGCTTCTTATCAAAGTGCATCTTGCAGCCATCTTGGCTTGTCTGCCCATGGATCCCCCACTTCTGTCTCTTTTTTGTGGTCAACAGTTTATGAAAGGAGTGTTCAGATGTGACTCCCTCAAAAGTAAATTCCTCCTCCCTGGGATCTCAAATGTGTTCTTAAAAAACTGACCTTACCTCCTTTTGAATTTGCCTCTCGGGCTGATTTATGATTAATTACTTGGAAGACTGCTTTACTTATTGCTCTAACATCTGTAAGGTCAGACTCTGAGCTGTAAAAAATTCCATTTAACTAAATCTAAGCATTGTCCACAGTTAGCCAATCTGAAAATGGCATTACCAAGCAAAAAAAGACTGGTTTCACTGTATTAAACTAATGAGAACTGAGCTAATAATCTTGAAATAACACTCACCACACTAAAATGCATAACATGTGAACAGATTTTATTTATTTATTTTTATTTATTCCAGTTTGATGACCGGGGAGGTCCACTGGGCTCAGAGACCCCGTTTTCAGTGGAGGCCCGGGAAGAAAAGCTCCACAGTACATAGAAAATATAAAGAATACAAAGTATAATGAAAAGAGTTGCAAAATACATATTAAATTTCAAGTTAGAGACATGAGTTGTTCATTGGGTACATATATTCTAAAATCAGATACTAAGAAGGAAAAGATTGCAAACTATGTCAGAACTAGAAGACTACAAGGCTGTTGAGAAGACACTCTATTCTTAAAAGCTTGTCCAGACTAAAGTCATTTTGAGTTAAAAAAAAAAAAAAAAACTAGGCAATTAGCCTAGCTCTTTGAAGTCAGTGGACAGCAGTATTTCAGTCTAAAATGCAGAAAAGTTTGATAAATAGAATAATCAGATATCTTTTTTGTAATACATGAAATATCCTCTCCTGCAGGATAAAGGAACTTGGTTTGTGGCTTAGAAGTTTAAAAAGCATGCGCCACAAACCAAGTTCCTTAAAACTACGCACACACACACACACACACACACACACACACACACACACACACACACACCAGTCTTAAGCATTATGTGTGTTTGTGTGTCTAATATATATATATATATATATATATATATATATATATATATATATATATGTATGTTGTTGTCTTTCGGCTTTTTCCCAGTTAGGGGTTGCCACAGCGGAACTCAGGTCCACTAATGATTGGCAGTAGATTTTCACGAACGCCGAGGTGCCAGCTCGACGTTCAACCTTCAACGAAGGCACGCCCATTTACGCATGTCTTTCGAACACCCACCCAACCGCGGGGAGGACATGCAGACACCACACAGAAGGCACTCCCCGCACTCCAGCCGAGAATCGAACGGGAGAACCTCTTGCTGTGAGGCAGCAACGCTACCGCTGCACCACTGCGGAAGTCCTAATATATATATATATATATATATATATATATATATATATATATATATATATATATATATGGATCTCTATCTATCAGTTGATCAAATTTTCAGAAACTTGAACTTCATATGGTCAAGACCATATGATCGAGTTTTTGAAAACTCAAAGCTTTTGAATGGAGACTGCGGTACAGTGAGGACTGGGAAATGTACCCTTTTCTTCACTGTAGTGGCATCTCAAAGTTGGTATATATATATATATATATATATATATATATATATATATATATATATATAATTTGCAGGGGGTGCCGGCCCTACAAAAAAATTAAAAAGTATTTTTTTGTGTGTGTGTTTATTTATTTTTTTATGTTTAAGTTTTTGTTGAAAACTCAATCATATGGTCTCTTGGATTTTTTTCGAGTTTCTGAAAAGTCGATCAGCTGACAAAGATACACACACACACACACACACACACACACACACACACACACATATATATATGTGACACACGTATTATTACATTTCATTTTTTGTGTGAAAAAATATTGATAGTGCCACTAAATATATCCTGTGTTACTACATTCTCATGAAAGCAAGGCAGTTATTGTATTACAAAGAATAATGATTGATATTTAAGTTTGTATATAACAGTGTAACTTTGAAGCAAACAGACTGAAAGTTGTTTCCTCTGAATAAAATGTTCATCATGGGTGAGATCAGGAGCTTTGACAAAAGGTTCAGGTTTCCAGAGATGAATGGTCCAGTCAGCACTGATTGTGGATGTTGCCTGAGGTAAGATCAAGTGAAAACATTTTTTTTTGTTGTTGTTTGGTTGAAGCTGAAGGGACGGGAACACTTATCACAGCTAGGAAATACTGTTCGAAGATGTCCTGTTACAGTGAACACCTCCGGCTATACTGTTTCTTAAAGTTTTTACATTCCTTGCTGGAGAACTAATAATCTGTGGTTAGATTGCATAGCGGTTTGTACTCAGTAAAGAGGAATCTATACCGGACCTCTCAGAAGTGCTGTGGCAAAGTCGGCTCTAGCCCTTTATGTTGTGGTGTAGATATTAAAGCTTGCTGAAGGCACTGATATTATAAGTGGCTGTCTTTCATGTTCTGAATAAAAAATAGCCCTGAAAATGGAAGCAGTGGTAGAAGTGGACATACATGCACCACAGTTCAGAACTTTCTTGCTCTTGAAGAGTTAAGTCAGACATCTCAACTACACTGCAGTTTCAGTTTTGGTGTTTGGCTTTATCTCAACTTTCTGGGCAAATAAGTACCCCTTTGGTGGCTTTCTTTTTTGTCTAAAAGTTGTGCTACTTTTTTTTAGTATGTCTAACAGAAGGGGAAGATGCATCTGTGATAGATAAATCCCGTACAAGGGTTCTCATACAACTTGTGACTTTTATCTGTGAGAATCATAATGTCCATTTCTGCAGTATTTGTCTTTCCTTTATCCCAAAGACTGTTTGTAATTAGTTTAATAGCCTTAATCTCTGTTTAGAAAGCCAACACCTCAACGCTTTCACATCGTCCTTCATGGCTACCAACTCCTCTTCATCAGAATTCCCCCTTTGAGCACAGAAAAACTACTAAGGAGGGTACTGACAGATTCCTTCCTTTGATCTCACTTTCTTGGTTATAGAAACAAATACTCTGGACTTCATGGAGCCCTCGGACTATCAGTCCTATCTTCACAACCCTAATGACATTGCTCCACAGGAAACTGCTGTAAGAAATCCAGCAATCCCACTAAGACCAGACATCAGACACCTGCCAAGAAGAGAAAACACTATTTTCTTTTATGAGAAGGGTTGGTCGGTACACCTCGAGTTTTAGTAAGTGAGGTGCTAGCAGGCTCCTTCATGGATGACTGGACATTTAGTACCTTCAAAGCAATTAAGCTGGATGCACCAAAGGAAAAAAAATCTCAAAAAAGCAAGCACCTCTCACTCCAACTAATGTCAAGGGGTTCTGAGATGACTGGTACTATTTTACAAAAAGGCTTTTTGGGTTTTTCATTCTCTTCAATCCTCAACACCAGTTTCCTCTCATTTTAAAAGAAAAAAGTCCCCCTTTCTTTCAGACTCAGAAGAGGAAGGGTTAGATTAGGCATCACAAGTTTTCTTTCCAGTCCTATATAAGTCAGAATCTTAGGATAATATCCCCAGTGATTCTCCTGTTTAGGAGATATCTTTCTCTGTCTTTATTTGCAAAATTAAAGACCTACTTAAGTGGGAAGTAAGGGAAATTTCAGAAGCTCTTAGCCGATTCCACTAAACCCCTGGAAACACCACCTATTCTTGGGGCTTTAGAGAGTACCTTTAATTCTACATGTTCTTCTTATGGTCAGTCCCCTGCATCCAAGAAGCCCAATATGCTATATAAGGTATCTGAGTCACAGAAATATATTCAAAAATCCTCTGGTATATCCTGCTGTTATCCCTATGGATAAGGATAGAGGTTCTAAACCATATCCTCTTCCAGCTCCAATTCCAGTGAGAAAGATAGCATGGCATCTAATAAATATAGCAAGAAGGTCTACAGATCTTCAACAATGACATTTGGTGCTATAAACTGCCAAGCAGATATGGCCAAATACCTCCTTGCCATCTTTTCACATACAACAAGTAATTCTAACTTGCCTGCTTCATATTCATAATCTTCCTTGACTGATATGCATTCCTTTGTATCTCAGGTCACAAAACATACCATAAAATGTTCCTAGTTTATACAGTTTCTAGACTGTAGCCACAGGATCAGTAATGCATAAACATGCCTGGCTTAGGCTACAGAGTCTCCCTGAGGAAGTTAAATTCCAGATTCTCAATGGCCCCTTAGAGAAAAATATCCCTTTTGGTAGCTCCTCTGCTGAGCTCTTAAAATGCTTAGAGGAAAGGGGCACATTAATGCAAAGATTAAATAAGCCTTTTCTGTCACCAGTCCCTATATATAGCAGAACCTATACCTCTAGCTATGGGTCCTTCTTCGGGAACCCTTTTAAACCAGGGCAGCAAAAATCAGGAAAGCAACAATTCAAAAAGAAATGGCAAGGGAATGCCAAGAAAATGGGAGGTGACACCACAACAGATTTGGCACCAGAATGGCTTTGTCTATTAAATACAAGTTTGTGTGTGTGCACGATAGGGCTCACCACAAACATCTTTAAGAAATGTTTACTTAGGACTGTTGCACAGTCACTGTTGTCACTTGACATACCACTCATTTCTGCACATACAAGTGCATACAGTGCTATGTGTACTCACTGCAAAGCCAGGGAGTCTGCTGAGACCTGTAGAGTTGTACTGTTTGTGAAGATGGTACTGCTAACATATAGACATTTGTGTATAACATGCACACACATACATGCATACATGTATGATACCATTTGCACACACACACACACATACATGTAGATACACTTACATATGCATCTACACATACACATTTATTCATTCATACTAACTCACAGCAAGAGGTTCTCCCGTTCAATTCTCGGCTGGGCTTGGGAGTGCCTTCTGTGTGGAGTCTGCATGTCCTCCCCGTGGTTGGGTAGCGTTCGAAAGACGTGTGCATAAATGGGCGTGCCTTCGTTGAATGTTGGGCATCAAGCTGGCACCTCGGCGTTTCATAAAAATCTACTGCCAGTCATTAGCGGACCGGAGTTCCGCTGTGGCGACCCCTTACCGGGAAAAGCCGAAAGACAAACAACAACAACTGTACATTCACATGTATATATACACACACACACACACACACACACGCACTGTGGGTAGTGTGTGTGTATGCACACATTTGAGTAGATGTCTTAGTACTATGTTTCACAGATTGTACAGGCCTATACTGCAAAGCTGTACAACAGCAGTCAACCTGCAAAACATGGCTCTCAGGCTTCAGCTGTGCTGGTCAGCAAACCATTAAAGTGTATGTAGCTCATTACCTTATTCCGTGTATCAGGACCAGTTTTGCATCTCATTATGCCATTGTACTGATGTTGTTATCTAATGCTTCGCAGCTTCTGTTAGGCAGTGTTATGGAAAGTTCCATTGGAACAACTATGGAATAACTGTGCTCTGTCAGTAACAGTAGCAGGTTACAGCACCCCTGCGGTATATCTTGGAAATATGTGTATATTAGTATTTATGTCTATACAGTAGAGAGTCGATTATCTGAACTAATTTGGACGTAGGGTAGTTTGGATAATCAAACTGTTCGCATAATCAAACATATAAATGAACTGGATAAAAAACATCTAAAATCGTTTTTTTTGGCATGCAGGAATATACTTTTCAACCATTCAGCGATTCCAGTGGACAATAAAGAGTATTTTTCACACATGAGCTGGCTACAAGCTCAAAAAACATGCTCAAGTGACTACGTATAATGTTTACATATTCAGACTTTACGATTTTTCCTACCCAAAAGCTATGGAAGGCCAGATCTGATAATTGACTCTTTACTGTAGTTATACTAAACAATATCTATCTGACAATCAATATATATATATATATATATATATATATATATATATATGTGTGTATACACACACACACACACACACACACACACACACATATATATATATGTGTGTGTGTGTGTGTGTGTGTGTGTGTGTGTGTGTATATGTATGTGTATAGATGGAGCTGTATGCATTTAGGGATAGCCTTGCAGTTTGAGTACAGAACACCTTACCACTGATGGTTTTTGTACCTCACCTGACATCCTGTGTAGAGGCATGTGTCCCATTGTTAGACATCTGACATTTTTACTACAGTACTGTATCTAATGGCGGATTCCATGCACAGTATAGCACTTAATGAATCTACCACTATTGTTAACGGTGACCTATTCATTTGCATATATTCTGTCTATGACTGGCAGACCTGACACACAATAACCTATCACAGATGCAGTCCTAGTAGTCTTTTGTTTCTGAATCATGTCAACTTTTTCATACATGTTTTCAGGTACACAGCCCTCTGTACTAGATACCTTGTTTATGAATTCCATTCACAGTACAAATACAAAGCAAAGCACGACTAGTAAGACCAGCAGTGTGCCGTTAAGAGAAACAAATGACCTACTGCAGTGAATTTAAGTAAAATATGCACACTAAAACAAAAAATGTGTATGAATTATGAATTAATGTTCAACACAAACTGGCAAATATTATCATATCAGATGAGAAGACAATATAGTGCACATGATGTTATTCCTTATACTGTCTGACACCTGTAGAAACTAGCCATCCAGATTTAGAACTGAGGAGGGAGAGGATCCAAGGTAGGTAATGCTGGTGATGTGCATGAGGAGACATACATACAGTGGATATAACAAGTTTACACACCCCTGTTAAAATGCCAGGTTTTGTGATATAAAAAAATGAGACCACAATAAATAATTTCAAAACTTATCCCACCTTTAATGTAGCTTATAACCTGTATAATTCAATTGAAAAACAAACAAATCTGTTAGGGGAAAAATATAAAAATTAAAAAAAACGTACAAAACGCTGGTTGCATAAGTGTGCACACCCTTAAACTAATACTTTGTTGAAGTACCTTTTGATTTAATTACAGCATTCAGTCTTCTTGGGTAGGAGTCTATCAGGATGGCACATCTTGACTTGGCAATATTTGCCCACTCTTCCTTGCAAAACCACTCCAAATCTGTCAGATTGCGAGGGCATCTCTTATGCACAGCCCTCTTCAGGTCACCTCACAGATTTTCTATTGGATTTAGGTCTGAGAGCTGGCGGGACCATTCCAAAACTTTAATTTTCTTCTGGTGAAGCCATTCTTTTGTTGATTTGGATGTATGCTTGGGGTCATTGTCATGTTGAAAAGTGAAATTCATCTTCATCTTTCTAGCAGATGCCTGAAGGTTTTGGGCCAAAAGTGACTGGTATTTGGAACTGTTCATAATTCCCTCCACCTTGACTAAAGCCCCAGTTCCAGCTCAAGAAAAGTAACCCCAAAGCATGATATTGCTACCACCATGCTTCACAGTGGGTATGGTGTTCTTTTGGTGATGCAAAGTGTTGTTTTTGCACAAAACGTACCTTTTGGAATTGTGGCCAAAAAGTTCAACCTTGGTCTCATTAGACCATAACACATTTTACCACATGCTTTTGGGAGATGATGTATTGTTTTGCAAATTTTAGCCGGGCCTGGTTGTTTTTTTGTGTAAGAAAAGGCTTCCGTCTTGCAACCCTACCGCATAGTCCAGACATATGGAAAATATGGAAAATTGTTGTCATATGTAGTACACAACCCGTACTTGCCAGAAATTCCTGCAGCTCCTTCAGTGTTGCTGTAGGTCTCTTGGCAGCCTCCCTGACCAGTTTTCATCTTGTCTTTTCATCAATTTTGGAGGGATGTCCAGTTCTTTGCAAAATCACTGTTGTCTCATATTTTCTCCACTTTTTGATGACTGTCTTCCCTGTGTTCCATGGTATATCCAATGCTGTGGAAATTTTTTTGTACCCTTCTCCTGACTGATACCGTTCAACAATGAGATCACTTTGATGCTTTGTAAGCTCTCTGTGAACCATGGCTTTTGCTGTAGCAGGCAACTGAGTAAATGTCAGGAAAATCTTACTAGGACAGCTGAACTTTATTTGGGGTTAATCAGAGTCCCTTTAATTGATAGCAGGTGTGTACCAAAGAAGATTGAATGCTGTAATTAAATCAAAAGGTGCTTCGACAAAGTATTAAAAGTATTAGTTTAAGGGTGTGCACACTTATGCAACCAGCATAATCTACAGTTTTTATTTTTTATATTTTTTCCACCAACAGATTTGTTTGTTTTTTAATTGAATTGTACCAGTTATAGGTCACATTAAAGATGGGAAAACTTTTGAAATGATTTACTATGGTCTAAATTTTTTATATCACAAAACCTGGCATTTTAACAGGGGTGTGTAAACTTTTTATATCCACTATACATACACAATGTATCCATATGGGTACACAGAGTACATGGGTGTTTATTGATGATATGCTGTATTGGTAAAGTAATATGTTTTGTATGAAGGTATATAGGAGAGGGAAGAAAAAAATAAAGAAGAAATGAGCAAGCAAACTACACACAAAGAGGATGAGATCAGTTAGTGAGATTACAGCACCTGAAGCCAAGGTGATAAACAAAGGGGTCATAGCCATATGAGCATAGGAAGTAAATGTGTTTTGCAACAGAATATGCTCTGTATGTGGACAAGACAGTAAATATTTAGGTTCATAGTTTGTTACTAGGCTAATGGCCACTAAGGCCCTTACAAGCCTAGCCACGCACCCCAAACCATTTGGGTCCCGAGTATCATGGGGGTCCATACTGTGCGGATCATGTTATAACTAAGAATTTATATGGGGGGATGTTAGGATAATAATTTTCTTATTGGTGGCCTCTGTCCATAAGGGACGTTGGGGCCAAACCCGGGGTAAATTTATGATTTACCATCCAGTCGTCAAGGTTTTGTTTGAAAAGGATCAGGGATAAACTGTTTTACACAGATCAGAAGCCTATTTCATAGTGCAGGGATCCTTTGGGACACATACCTGTTTCTCCAGCATTCTGTTATGACACAAGCAAAGTTCAGATCGCTGGATTTAATGCTTCTAGTGCTGTTTTTTTTTTTTTTTTTTTTGCACATCTGCAGCAGATTCATCAGGGCTGAGTCTGAGAAAGCCTTGTAATCTACGCAAAGATTTCCGCTCAGCAGCCTGTAGGAGACTGAATACAGGGACAGAGTCTTTTGTCAATTAGTGAAGGTCAGTGTATTCATACCCTAAATTCTCCTGATAAGAAGTATTTGTGGGTGTTCCATCTGTTGCAAGTGTCTGGTTAAATACATGCTAAAGTGGGCATTGTATTCAATGATAGGTCTGATAACGGCTGAGTAGTGTGGTAATATAACATCTTTGGCCCTGGATGTCATACCCTTACCTATAAGTTGGGTGACATATAATAAAATGTGAAGTTGTTCTATCTCACCGTTCATTCTTTACTGATGGGCTTGGAGCTGATCCCTTTGCTCCGAGTCGGCCAATTGCAAAGCTTGAGGTCTTCAAATAGCTCGAGGCCAAGTCCCTATCCTATGATGCACCTAGAGTTACCTCAGATCTAGTTTGCCACTGCAATAGAGCGGGGGTTCTGCTATTAGCTCGGGCCAGTAAAATTTTTTCTACTTACTTATTTACTTATATTTAGATAGTTTAAATAGTTTATAAAGCTCTTACAGCTTTCTGGTGTGTGTTACTACATTTTAGTCCCTTCCCTTAGTATGATTAAAATTTTCCAAGTTGGCCTTTTGTTTTAGGCCTAGTTTAAAAACTTTTCTAATTAATAGAGTGTGTTTAGTCAGTGACCTTTGTCACATTTTTTGCTAAATATTTAGATAGTGTATAGTTATTTGCTGTGTGGTGTGTTTAGCCTTTTTTTTTTTTTTTTTTTAGAAAGGCTTGAATTTATTAATTACTGTTACAGTTTTGTAGTTAACAGTAATCTGATTTGGCATAGATATTCCTTGGAATATTTAGACAGTGTGTTGTACCTTATAGCAGCTCTCTTTTTTCCTTGCACTGCATTTACAGGATAGCTGTTCTGTATGCCATTCCTTCTCCTCCAGGGTCCTAAAGGAAAGGAAAAGAAAGCTGATTGAGAGATGGTTGTTGATACGGTTGTTTTAAGAAGCTTTGAGCGACCAAGATGGATCCAGCAAGTCCTCAAAGTCTTCTAAGTCTTCAGACTCTAAGAAATCCAAAAAATCTTCGACTTCGGCTCCACTTCCATTGGAACTGACAGTCTTTTCTTTTCGGAGCCAGTCCCCAGTCTTTAAACCGGTATCCGAAGCTCCTAAGACGCCGTTATTACAGTCGGTACCACCTTCGGTGCGCTCATCTCGGTCCTCTATCAGCTTTTCTGATCTGGATGTGGATCATGTGGTGCAGAAGCTGTTATCAGCACCGGCCTTGACAAAAATTTTATCAGCTTCGGAGCCAAAGACCCTTGCACCAGCTCAAACTATTACTCCTCCGAGCCATGCTAGTCCTTTGGAACCGGAGGAGTCGGACGTGTTGATCGTGCAACCCACAGAGTTGACCCCTGCTCCAGTGTCTTCGGCTCCATTCACTCTGACTTCCTCGGTGTCGATTGAAGACTCTAGGAGCTGACATTCTCTGGTCGGGTCCGGGGAGGATAGTTGGACCGACTTTTCGGTTCTGACTCTGCCCCTCGGGGCTTTGGCTCGGATGAGCTTGACTCCTACCTCTGGTTTGGAGCCCACTGTCCCGGTGCCAGGGGTATCAACGGTTTCCTCGAATCCGGCGGTTCCCCCACATTGGAGCAGAGGTGCTTTCGATGCCATGAGGAGAGTCATCTCTCCTAAGACATCCTCGACCTCAAGTCTGGCTTCCTCCTCCTCCCCTAAAGCACATGTGTCTGCTTCTGCCTCACACATCCTGACCAAGGGTAGAGACCCAGAGCCTCAGGAAGCCCCATTTGGTGGCCATTGCTCTTCCGAGACCTCACCAGAAGCTCCCACTGATGAGGTTCCCAGGAAGAGATTGTGTAAGAGGAAACATCTAGACTCCCACCAGGAGTTTTTAACATCTGATACTGACTTAGATGAGTGAGAAGGGTCCCCCTCTGAAGATATCTCATTCGCTGAGATACTTGAAATTCTTAGGCAGAGGGATGACTGGAAGAACAAAAGCTCTACTGAGGATGAGTCAGTTCTCCTGAAGGCTTTCGGATCTCAGCCCTCCACCTCTTGGGTGTCTCGGCCCTTCAATGAGCTGATGCAGCTGGTCTCACGAAGGGGGTGGGAGTCTCCGGATACTATGGAGCCTGTCCCTAGAAGGCCTAATAAGTTCATTTCTGCCCCCCTTGACAAATCTTTCTTAACAAAAGGTGTTCCAGTTGATGCCATGGTGGTGGCAGCAGCCACCAAAAAGGAAATGTCTGAAACTTCCTCGTCTATCCATCCTCCTAACAGAGACTCCAGGATCATGGATAGATATGGGAAGTGCATGTTTAGTTCAGCGACTTTTGATCTTCTTTCACTCAACTATTTAACCTATTTTACCAGGTTACAAAGATAACTCCTTAAAGAGCTAGGAGATACTCTTCAGGGTACAGTAGCTGCAGGAGCTATCGACAAAGTTGTCGCCCAGCTTGCTACCCTCAGTTCTATAGTAAATTCATCCATGCGCCTCATCTCATATGCAGCTGATGGAAAGAGTAGGGCAGCAGGTACAGGAGTTGCTCTTAGGAGACACTCTTGGATGCACTTGTGTTCCTTCGCTGAGACCTTCAAGTCATCCTTCGTGAATACTCCCTTTGATGGCTCATCCCATTTTGGGCCTAAAGTGAAGGAAACCTTAACCAGGTGTGAGCAGGACGGAAAGACTCTGTCTGCCGTCGGGGTCCGTTTTTTCACCCCTACCAGACTTTACACTAAGGGTCAAAGGGAAGAAAAATGTGGTTCCGAAAAGCCCAAGGAACCTTTCAGGACACACGTGGTGAATCCCCCTCCAGAGGCAGAGGAGGGGACAATAATGGAAGATGCTGCCCTTGCAGCAGAGGGGGTCCGCAACACCAGGGCCTCAGAGATCACTTCTCTGAGAAGCCCTACCAGCGCTCCTGAAAGGAGGCCTGACTGTCCTGCTCTGGAGGCAGTTGGGGGTCGCTTAAATAACAAAAGACAGCTGGGTACAAAGTATCATTTCCAGGGGATACTTCATCCCATTTGCCACACCTCCTCCACCCATAAGAAAAATCCCAGACGCTCCACCCAGTTACAAGGAACAACAACAATAGAAGTCCAAACGTTGCTAAGAAAAAGAATTATCCAACCAGTCCCAGCAGACCAGACAGGATTCAGAACTTACTTAAGATTCCTTTTAGTTCCAAAAAAGATGGGGTACTGGAGACCCATATTGGACCTCAGCAGACTGAACAAATATGTAAAGAAAGAGAAGTTCTGGGTGGTCATGCTTCAGTCTATACTTCCTTTTTTAGGGAAAGACACTTGGATGTACTCGATAGATCTCAAGGATGCGTACTACCACATAAAAATGGCCAGGCCATCCAGGATCATCTGCGCTTCCGGCTGGGAGCCAATCATTACCAGTTTCGAGTCCTGCCATTTGGTCTCACTACAACCCCCAGAGTGTTCGCCAAATGCATGGCAGTGGTCACTGCTCACCTGAGGCATCTAGGATTCCAGGTGTTTCCATACCTAGACGATTGGCTCCTTACCTCCACCACCAGGCATCAACTCATTCAGGCCAGGGAGTCCACTCTGTCACTCTGCA
The DNA here is from genome assembly GCF_019279795.1 of Protopterus annectens. NCBI lineage: Eukaryota > Metazoa > Chordata > Ceratodontiformes > Protopteridae > Protopterus > Protopterus annectens. The sequence goes on from NC_056739.1 coordinate 915,545,276, forward strand.
ATCAACTGGGCATTACAATCAACTCAGAAAAATCTGCCTTGTCGCCATCGCAGCATATCGTTTTTATTGGGGGAGAACTGGACACCACCACCACATTAAGGCTTCCAATAGAAAGAGTCTTTCTTCTTCGTCAGCATGTCAGCGTTCTTATATCCAAATACAGAGCACCAGCATCAGAAGTTCTGAAATTGTTAGGCATGATGGCAGCAGCAATTCTAGCCATACCACTAGCTTGTATGCACATGCAGATACTACAATGGCTGTTGTTCACTCAGTGGTCTTACCAAGAGCTTCCCTTGTCTCACACGATAATGATCACAAATTCCTGCAAAAAGGATCTTCAGTGGTGGTTGACCTCACTTCATGTCACAATAGGATGCCCATTTGTGCTACCCCCTCCAGCGGCCACAGTGACCATGGATGCTTCCCTGATAGGGTGGGGGAGGGGCATTTTCAGGGAAAGGCAGCCCAAGGTACATGGACCGATCAAGAGACACACCTGCATATCAATGTCTTGGAGATGAGAGCAGTACTTTTGGCATTGCAATACTTTCAGGATTCTCTTCCTCTAGGTACGATTGCGATTCAAACAGACAGCATGTCGGTGGTGTGGTATTTGAACAAACAAGGAAGAACCAGGTCTTACCCCCCTTTGTCATGAGGCTCTTAGAGAATGGCAGTGGGCTGTTTCCACCCAGCGCTATCTGTTGGCAATGCACATCCCGGGGAAATCCAACTTGATAGCAGACAAGCTGAGCAGGGCAATCTTGTTGCCCCACAAGTAGTCCCTCAAGAAAGAAATAGCGGACAGGATATTCTGCAGGTGGGGCCAGCCTTGCTGTGACCTTTTTGCCACTCACATGAACACAAAATGCAGAAAATACTTTGCCCTGATTCCCCCTCTGGGAGAAGCCCCAAGGAATGCACTCGTACATGATTGGCCTCCGGGTCTCCTCTATGCATTTCCACCAATTCTGTTGATACCCAAGGTTCTACAGAAAGCAAAAACCCTGGGAAGGACCATCATTCTAATAGCCCCTCATTAGCCTTGTCAGATTTGGTTTCCCTTCCTTCAACTTCATCTTTTGGAGGACCCTTGGATTCTGGACCCATTTCCGAACCTTCTGACGCACTCACCAGGGGAACTTCATCCCTCTCTGCAGTCCCTGAAGCTGACAGCTTGGCTGCTCCAATTCCCATAATAGCCAGGTTCCATAATATCTCCAATGGGACAAAACACATCCTCTTATCCTCTCATAAATCCTCTACTAGGAAGCTATATCTTAGCAAATGGAAACAATTTTCTATATGGGTCTCTAAAAACAATATTGATCCTTACCAAGCCCCTATGGCCTCCATTTTAGAGTTCTTAACCATGATTTTTAACAAAGGAGCTACAGCAGCAACAGTTCATGTTCAACTGGCTGCTATTTCTAATTTTCATCTTGGATTTGAAGGATTGAATATTATGTCTCATAAGTTATCCAAAGCCTTTTTTAAAGGGACCTTTCATATTAGACCACCTGTGAAATCTCCCTATTCTCCATGGAATCTAGATTTTATGCTTTCCCGCATAATTCTTCTGCCATTTGAACCAGCTTCCTCTTGTGACCTCAGATTTTTGTCAAGGAAAACCATCTTTCTAGTAGCTATTACTTCTGCCCGCAGAGTGTCAGACCTTCAGGCTTTATCCATCAAGCCTCCTTATTTGATATTTCATGCTGACAGTCTCTCACTTAGAACGGACCCCTCATTCTTGCCCAACGTTTGCACTGAAACCAATCTCAACCAAATTATTGATTCAAACAATATAAAGTATATGCTGCACAAACTTGATGTTCACAGACAGCTCAGATTTTATTTGGATAGAACAAAAGACTTCAGAAAGTCAGACCAGCTTTTTGTTTCATTTTCAGACTCCAGGAAGGGTAGACCACTGGCTAAAACAACTCTGTCTAAATGGTTATCTGATATCATTACCTTTGCTTATTCAGCTGCCAATATGCCTTTGCAGCATAAAATTAAAGCTCACTCAGCCAGAGCAGTTTCTACATCATCTGCTTTTTCTGCCAGACTTCCTATTCATAACATTTGCGCAGCAGCCACTTGGTCAAAACCTTATACCTTTATCACTCATTACAAAGTTGACAAGGCCTCCAGGGACAGGGTCTCCTTTGGATCCACGGTCCTGAGAAATATACTCCTGTGAGCCACCTGAGATTGATGGTGCTTGGGACGCTAGCCATCAGTGAATGAACGGCGAGATAGAACAACTTTACATAAAGAAGTTATGTACTTACCATAACGTTCCATGTGAGTTGTTCATCTCACCTTCATTCTTATGTCCCTCCCTACTACCCCCTGCTGGGCTGTTAGATGACCGAGATGCTGGATCCATCCTGGTTGCTCATTCCTTCTATACCCTTTCTTGGGAGTGAAAGAATGACATATGGTATTATTATACGCAGCAAACAAGATCCGAGGTAACTCTAGGTGCATCATGAGATAGAGACTTGGCCTCTAGCTATTTGAAGACCTCGAGCTTTGTAACTGGCTGACTTGGAGTTGAGGGATTGGCTCCAAACACATCAGTAAAGAATGAAGGTGAGATGAACAGCTCACATGGAACATTATGGTAAGTACATAACTTCTTTATGTGAGAGTGTTCAATCTCGCCGTTTGTTCTTACACATGGGTGTCGGAGCCGATCCTCGGCTCCGAGTCAGCTGCTTAGCAAAGCTATGCATCTAGGAGAAGCTCGAGACCAACCTTCCTCCCACAATTCCCTCTGCCTGTACCTCAGATCTAGTTTGCCGCTGCAATCGATCGCATCGAATTTTGAGAGCTCTGACCAACTTTGGGAAGATAAGATACTTCTAATTATATTTCTTGTGAAATCTTATATTTGTTTTGAGGAAACTTTTCCTTAGTGCGTGTGTGTGTGTCTAGTTCAACTTCGCTTTTCTATATATATAATTTTTATAGTTATATACTTTGTTTCCTTCAGGCCTACCCTTCATAGTTTAGGGTTGATATTGACTATTGATAGTTTTCTGTGTTTGTGGACTTGAGTCCAACCTTTTCAGACTGTTATTTGCTATAATTGTTTGCTTTTTCTTCAGGATATGTCTGAAAAAGCTAAGTCGGGATTTAAGAGGTGTCAGTGTGGGCAAAAGATGTCTGTCACTGACAACCACAGCTCCTGTGTCTACTGTCTTGGCCCTCTCCATCTACAAGAAGACTGCTTTATTTGTCATTCTTTTAGTGGAAGGGTCATGACAGATAGACGCAGGAAGCTTATGGATAGGGGTCTTTTGAAGCCTTCCTTCCAAGAAGAGCTTGACAAGTCGGACCAGGCTTCTAAGTCCTCGAAGGGATCGAAGACATCGGAGCCCATGTCATCGGCTCCGACTTCTTCGTTTAAAGTTCATTCACCGGTTCCACAGGCTTCGGGGCCGAGTGTCGAGCTTCTTACTGTCACCGAGCCTCGAGTCTTGGAACCGGTGTTGGAGCTTCCACCTCCTGCCTTATTGAGGTCGGTACCGTTTTCGGTTTCTTCGACCTGTCCTTCCAGGCCCCTCTCCAACACCGACGTAGATCGTGTGGTGCAGAAGTTAATGGAGAACACAGCCTTGTCCAAGCTCATTTCGGTCTCCTCCCAGTTGGTGTCGAGACTCGAAGGCCTTCCCTTATCTCCATCTGATCCTCCTCCGAGGCCTACACAGCTGTCGGAGCCGAGAGATGTTGATCTGATGATTGTGGAGCCCTTGGTGCCGGAACCATCCCTTCCTCAGTCGGCACCGTTGACCTCGACTCCATCGGAACCGTTGGCGGACTGGCGGAACTGACGATCCCTCCTTGGCTCCGGGACCGAGAGTCGAACCGATCTTTCGGTACCGACTCTCCCCCTCAGTGCCTCGGTACGGATCACTTCGGCTCCATCCTCAGGGTCGATACCCTTGGCCTCTGCGTCGGAGACACTTCCGCGTTCCTCAGAACCGGGGGACTCTTCGACTCGGGGTCCGGGGGCCTTTGACCTCATGAGGAAGGTGTTGTCTTCTCAGACAACCACGTCAACAGAAACAGCTTCTCTCTCCCATAAAGGTCCGTTGTCTACTTCTGCACCCACGGCTACCCACAAGCGTAGAGCACCAGTGTCTCAGCCACTCCCAGAGGGAGCCCCTTCTTCCTCAGAGGCCTCATCGGAAGCCCCTCCCGATGGCGTTCTGAGGAAAAGGTTGTGCAAGAGGAGCCACTTAGATTCTCCACAAGAATCTTTAACATCGGATACTGACTTAGATGAGTCAGAAGGGTCCCCGAAATCACCCTCAGAGGATGTCTCCTTTGCTGACATCCTGGAGATCCTGAAGCAGAGAGGTGATTGGCAGGCCCTACCCCCTTCTGAGGATGAGTCGGTTCTGCTGAAGGCATTTGGTGCTCGCCCTTCCTCCTCCTGGGTCACTCCGCCCTTCGATGAGTTAATGGAGTTAATTGCTCGAAGGGCGTGGGAGACTCCTGACACAGTGGAGCCAGTTCCCAGGAAACCTAACAAGTACATAACTGCCCCTCAGGACAAGTCTTACCTTACTAAGGGAGTTCCAGTGGACGCTATGGTGGTGGCCTCAGCCACTAAAAAGGAGATGTCCGAATCTTCCTCTTCTGTCCATCCCCCTAACAGAGACTCGAGGACCATGGACAGATATGGGAAGCGCATTTTCAGTTCAACGACTTTCTCTATGTGATCGTTGAACTACTTGACGCATTTTACACGATTACAGAGGGATCTAGTCAAAGAGTTGGGAGATACCCTCCGGGGTAATACAGATGCTGCTGTCTCGGACAAAGTGACAGCACAACTCAACACCCTTACATCCATAGTGAACTCGTCCATGAGGCTCATCTCGTATGTGGCCAAGAGGTCGAGTAGGGCTGCAGCTTCAGCGATTGCTCTTCATAGACAATCCTGGATGCGGCTGTGCTCCTTTGCGGAAGCCTTCAAGTCTTCCTTTACTAACGCCCCCTTTGATGGTGCCACTCTTTTTGGCCCCAAAGTAAAGGAGACCCTAACCCGGTGTGAGCAGGAGGGAAAGACTCTGTCTGCTGTCGGAGTCCGTTTTTCCACCCCATCCAGACCGTACCCCAAAGGGCAATGAGGTGGAAAGATGTGGTTCCGTAAACCCCAGGGTTCTTTCCCAGGCACACAGGGTGATGCCCCCTCCAGAGGCAGAGGGGGGGGCAGAGGTGAAAGACGCCGCCCTGGTGGCAGAGGGGGTCCGCAGAACCAAGGTGACAGGGATACCATCCCTGGGAAGCCTTTCCAGCACTCCTGAGAGGAGGCCCAACTGTCCTGCTCTGGAGGCAGTCGGGGGTCACTTAGCTTTATACCCTCAGGCCTGGCAAAGCCTTACTTCAGACAATTGGGTAAAAAGCATTATTACCAGAGGTTACAAAATTCCCTTTGTATTTCCCCCATTACCACAAAAAAGATTCCCAGATGTACCACCCCATCTGCAAAAACCTGCAGCTATAGAAATCTCAAAGCTGCTAGAAAAAGAGTTATCCAACCAGTCCCGGCGGACCAAAGAGGATCCGGAACTTACTCAAGGTTCTTTTTAGTTCCAAAAAAGACAGGGGACTGGAGGCCAATTCTGGACCTAAGCACTCTCAATACATTTGTGAAGAAAGAAAAGTTCCGGATGGTCACGCTTCAATCGAGCCTTCCGTTTTTGCAGAAGGACGACTGGATGTGCTCAATAGATCTCAGGGACGCCTACTACCACATCAAAATGGCCAGAGTGTCCAGAGATCACCTGCGCTTCCAGCTGGGAGCCAGCCACTTTCAGTTTCGGGCCCAGCCCTTTGGTCTAACCTCAGTCCCCAGGGTTTTCACCAAATGCATGGCAGTGGTAGCGTCTCACTTGAGACACCTAGGATTCCGGGTGTTTCCGTATCTGGACGACTGGCTCCTTACTGCCACCACCGAGCGTCAACTGATACAGGCCAGGGACTACACAATCAGCCTTTGTGCTCAGCTAGGGATTTCGATAAATTTTGAAAAATCTGCGTTACAGCCCTCGCAACATATTTCATTTATAGGCGCAGATCTAGATACCCGTTCTATGCTACTAAAACTGCCCCTCACAAGAATAGCTTCCCTGCAAGATCACGTATCTCATCTGCTACTGTCCAAAAAGTCCCCAGCCAATCTAGTCCTGAAAGTCTTAGGGCTCATGTCAGCTTCCCTCATTGCAGTTCCCATGGGGAGGCTACACATGAGAGTTCTCCAGTGGCTGCTGTTCGCACAGTGGTCATTCCAGCAGTTACCCCTGACACACGAGATTCACATAACGAATACCTGCAAAGCACACCTGTCTTGGTGGTTACAGAATCACAACTTCTTCAGCGGCCGTCCGTTTGTGTTACCCAAACCAACAGCCACAGTGACCACGGATGCTTCCCTGATAGGGTGGGGGGGCATCTTTCAGGGACAGACAGTCCAAGGCGAATGGTCCAGCTTAGAGTACAACCTGCACATAAATGTTCTAGAGATGAGGGCAGTGTTCCTAGCGTTGCAACACTTCTCCCCCCTTCTACCTCTAGGGACCATTGCAGTACAGACGGACAACATGTCCGTAGTCTGGTACATAAACAAACAAGGAGGAACCAAGTCTTACCAGTTGTGCAGAGAGGCCATGAGAATTTGTCAATGGGCAGAATCCACGGGTCGCTTTCTGATAGCAACGCACATCCCGGGGCTATCCAACGTCATTGCGGACAGGTTGAGCAGAGCCATCCTGTTACCTCATGAGTGGTTCCTCAATCGGAAAGTGGCGGAAAGGATTTTCCGCAAATGGGGCCAGCCTTGCTGCGATCTGTTTGCGTCTCCAATGAACACCAAGTGCAGAAGCTACTTTGCCCTTTTACCCCCTCCAGGGGATGTCCCCAGGGACGCTCTGATTCATGATTGGCCCCCGGGTCTCCTGTACGCTTTCCCTCCTATACCACTGATCCCGAAATTTCTTCAGAAAGCCAAGGACCAGGAGAGGACTATAATTCTCATTGCCCCATTCTGGCCTCGATAGATTTGTTTCCCCTTTCTTCAAGCCCACCAAATGTGGGAGCCCTGGATTCTGGACCCAGTGCCAGACTTGCTGACTCATTCGTCAGGAGCTCCTCACCCGTCGCTCCTATCCCTCAAGTTAGCAGCTTGGTTGCTCCGCTTCCCTACTTAGCCAGGTCTGATCTTCTCTCTCCGGCGGTTCAGGACATTCTGGTCGCCTCTCATAAGGCTTCCACTACCAAAATCTACTCCAGTAAGTGGAAACGTTTCATCTACTGGGTGACTACACAGCACTTGGATCCCTTAGTAGCCCCTCTGAACAAGATTTTGGAGTTCCTGTCCATGCTATTTCATCAAGGAGCATCTACTGCCACTTTAAAAGTTCAGTTGGCCGCTATTTCCAACTTTCATGTAGGAGAAAACGGAGCTCCCATTATGGCTCATAGACTTTGTAAAGCCTTCATGAAAGGGTCTTTTCATCTCAGACCAACAGTTAGGTTACCTACAGCTCCTTGGAATCTAAATTTGCTCTTATCCCAACTAATTTTACCGCCCTTTGAACCAGCTTCTTCCTGTTCCTTAAAGTTCTTGTCCTGGAAAACTCTTTTCCTAGTAGCTATCACTTCAGCCAGATGAGTATCAGAACTTCAGGCACTTTCCATCAAGCAGCCATATTTAATTTTTCACCCTGACAGGGTATCATTACGCACCAACCCTTCCTTCCTCCCTAAGGTTTGTTCAGTTAACAACATTAATCAGTCCATTGAGCTTCCTACATTTTTCAAAAACCACTCCAACAAGCTGGAATATATGCTGCACAAATTGGATGTTCATAGACAACTTAGATTCTACCTGGATAGAACTAAGGACCATAGAAAAGCGGACCAACTCTTTATAGCCTTTGCGGACAACAAAAAGGGCATGGCAGTGACGAAGCGCACACTTTCTAAATGGCTAACTGATTGTATAATCTTCGTTTATTCTGCTTCAAATCAGATTTTGCCCACTAAACCAAAGGGACATTCTGCTAGGTCAGTTTCCACATCTCTAGCTCATGCAGCTCGTCTACCATTGGATACTATTTGTGCAGCCGCCACTTGGTCTAAACCGCATACATTCATCACTCATTATAAAGTTGACAGAACTTCCAGGGATAGAGCATCTTTTGGTTCCACTGTGCTCAGGAACGTTCTTCCGTGAGTCACTCAGGGTAACGGAGCTAGGGACGCTACCCATGTGTAAGAACAAACGGCGAGATTGAACACTCTCACATAAAGAAGTTATGTCCTTACCATAACGTTCCATGTGGAGTGTTCATCTCGCCTTTGTTCTTACATCCCCACCCTCCCACCCTTGGATCTGGAAGAACGTACAGATTTAGAAGTCTGGTCTGTTTGTCTCCCACTAGTGGTCTCTCTGTTGTTCCTACTGGCTTGAGCTAGTGTCTGGTCCTTTGTATACTTATGTATTCTCTTATACTCATAACCTGTGTTATTGCTGGATCTGGTTTTGTTTGCAAACTAGATCTGAGGTACAGGCAGAGGGAATTGTGGGAGGTAGGTTGGTCTCGAGCTTCTCCTAGATGCATAGCTTTGCTAAGCGGCCGACTCGGAGCCGAGGATCGGCTCTGACACCCATGTGTAAGAACAAAGGTGAGATGAACATTCCACATGGAACGTTATGGTAAGGACATAACTTCTTTTTTCTTACTATCTTAGCTACATGCTGATTAAAGGCCAGATTGCTGTCTACATATGTTTCCAGATCCCTTACTACTGGGTGATCTCTTAGGCGTGTTTTAGCAATGGAGTAATTAACTTGGGTGGACAGTTTCTGAAAGGGGATTATAATGTATTTTTTGTCATTGATTTTTAGGCCATGGCTTTGGCACTAGTCATTTGTCTGTGTTAAACCATCATGCAAGACGTTGGTGTCTTGGGGGAATCTGTAATAGTTCCAATTTACAGTCAGCAGTGAACTGGGTGAGCCAGAGTCCTTGAACATTAACCATGACTTCTGAGAAGTAGATGCCAAACAGGATGCGGCCCAGCATAGTCCGCTGGTGACCAGTCTCTTGGTGGAGGTGGTCTCACCAATGCTGACTTCTTGGATCCTGTCTGGGAGCCAGCTGGCAATCCAGCAAGTGATGTAGGAATTTATGCCCACTTCAGAGAACTTGTCAACAATGCCTGCATGGGATTTTGTATCAAATGCCTTGGCTAGGTCAAGATATGGAGTATGCACTGTTTTACTCTTCTCCATTGCCTTGGTGAGCCCCTCAAAGAAGTCTACAAATTTAATTAGGCATGACCTTCCCTTAACAAAGCCAAACTGGGATTGGTCCATTATCTATCTGTAGGTTGCCAACGACCTTGTTTATCATCCATGGCTTTGCATATTAGGCTTGTTAGACTGATGAGTCTGTAGTTCCCTAGGTTGGTTGATGGTCCACCCTTGTGGAGGGGTATGACTGTTGTGGTCCTCCAATCACTTGGAATGTAGCATATTTCAAGGCTGCAGTTGAAGCATGCTTCAAGTGGTCTTGATAGGTCATGTTTTTGACTGTTCAGGAGGCAACTGGAGATGTTGTCTCGACCCAATGGGTGGTGTTCTTGCATTGTTATCCCGCTAACCTTAAGTTTATGTTGGTACTGACCATTTCTTTTGACAGCTGACTACTTTGTTTTCATTTTGCCAGGAAACGTAAAAAAAGAAGTTATGTCTTACCATAACATTCCATCTGTGTTGTAGATTTTTGTTCATTCATTACCATTAGGACCTCGGTTCCATCCTTGGAACCGATACGGCTGTTTCCAAGCTCGCGCCAGCCAAAAACTTTCAGCTAAGACCTATCCATAATGCCCCTCTCCTAGTTATTTCAGATCGAATTTACCCGCTCTTAGATAATAGATGTAGTAATAGAAAAAAAATAGTAGGAGGCTCTGTCTGAGCAAATACCCTAACCAGGAGTTCCTGAAGTCCACCAGGAGACCAGGCAGGGGGAAGGAGGGCGGGGAGTAATGAATGAACAAAGATGTACAACACAGATGGAATGTTATGGTAAGACACAACTTCTTTATCTGATGTAAATCTTTGTTTATTCATTACCATTAGGACTGAGTCCCCAGCTAGTTGAGTCCTGGGTGGTGCTAAGGAAGGATATTCCTGAGCACCACAGAACCAAAAGATGCTCGTCCTCTGGAGGACAAATCCAATTTGTAATGAGATATAAAGGTATGAAGTCTTGCCCAAGTGCCTGCTGTGCAGATATCATCCATAGAGGCTCTGGAATGAAATGCTATAGAAGTAGCCGTAGATCTGGTAGAATGAGCCTTTATTCTGGAAGGTAAGGATAGCTTATTCTGTTGGTAGAGAAAGGTAATGACGTTTCTAAGCCAGAAGTATAAAGTCACTTTGGAAGCAGGTTTACCCAATCTGGGTCTTGCAAAGGCCTCACACAATTGATCTGTTTTCCTGAAAGATTTAGTCCTGTCCAAATAACAATGAAGCTGCTGATGCACATCAAGGGTGTGCAAAAGGTACTCCCCTCTGTTAGAATGCTGAGGGAAGAAAACCGGGAGGTCAATAGATTGGTTAATGGAAAAGCCAGAAATGGCCTTGGGCAAGAAAGAAAGGTCAGTACGAAGAGACAACCTATCCATGTGGAAGATCAAGTAAGGACTCTTGACACTCAAAGCCTGCAGCTCAGATACTCTTCCTGCTGAGGAAAGTGCTACTAGAAGTAAGTTTTTTCCATGACAAAAATTGCAAATCACATGAATCAAAAGGCTCAAAAGGAGAACCTGTGAGAGACTGAAGTACCAAAGTCAAGTCCCAGGGTTCTAAGGGAGGCTAGACCGGAGGTTTAACATGTAATACTCTTTTCAAAAAGGTCTTGCATAGGCAGTGTGCCATAACTGAAGAATTATCAAGATCATTATGAAAATTGGCGATAGCTACTAAATGTACAGTGATCGTCGAAGCTGAGGCTCCTGCATGCAAAACAGAAGTCAGGTATTGTAGGCTCTTCTGAATAGGCATAGAGAAAGGGTCTAAGTTCTGATCTTTGGCCCAAATAGAGAACCTAGTCCATTTACTAGAATAAACTTTCCTAGTGGAAGGTTTGTGTGAAGCCAGAAGAATTTCATGAACAGGAGATGGGATGTCAGGCAACCTGGTAATCATTGGAAGTGAAGGAACCAAACTGTGAGCTTGAGACTGTGCAGGTTCCAATGAATCAGTCCCTGAGGATGAGATAACAGGTCTTGGGAATGATCCAGGATCCATGGACTGTGAATCAGATGAGGCCATAGGGAAGACCTGGTGGCCAATCGTGCATTAGAGCATCCCTCAGTGGTTCCCCCTGAGGGGGGGATCAGGGCAAAGTAGCTTCTGCATTTGTAGTTTGGGGGGGAAGCAAAGAGGTCACAGCAAGGCTTTCCTCAGCTTTGGAAGATCCGATCTGCTGTTACAGGGTTGAAGGACCACTCGTGAGGCATCAGGATGTTCCTGCTCAGATTGTCCGCAATAAGGTTGGAACATATGTGTTGCTATAAGGAAGTGGTTGGAAGCTATCGCCCAGTGCCAAATCCTCATGACTTTTCAACACAGGGGGTAAGACCTGGTTCTGCCTTGCTTGTTGATATACCAGATGAATGACATGTTGACTGACTGAATTGTGATGGTCCCAAAGGGTAGGGACGCATGGAACGCTTGCAATGCTAGGAGAACTGCCCTCAGTTCCAGGACATTTAAGTGCAAATTGCCCTCCATGGGGGACCAGGTGCCTTGGACAGTCTTTCCCTGGAAATGCCCTCCCCGCCCTAACAGGGAAGTATCTGTGGTCTCAGTGGTCATGGGCTGGGGAAGACAGAACGATCAATACCAAAGATTCATTTGTGGGTTCATCCACCATAACATTTCTTCCTTGCAATGGTTTGAAATACGTAATATGTGGTCGAGTGGGTAAATTAGCAATGACCATTATGCAGAAAGGAGCCACTGTAGGATTCTCATGTGCAGTCTCGCCAGTGGTACAGACGTAAAAGCAGCCACCATGGAGCCTAAGAGTTGCAGTACAAGACGTGCTGGTACATAGGTCTGAGGAAGAAGGTCTTGGATTTGGTGTGTTATGTTTGAAAACCTGTGAGGGGGAGAGAAGCCTGACAGGATGTTGTGTCGAAGACCGCTCCAATGAATTCCAATGTCTTCATTGGAGATATTGAGATTTGTTCTTGTTGATTGTAATCCCCAAGCGGAGAGCGAGACCTTGACTGTAAGAAGACTCCTGTTCAGAGCGGTAAGGAGCCAATCATCTAGATAGGGAAACACCTGAAATCCTTGTAGTCGAAGATGAGCTACCACAACTGCCATACATTTGGTGAACACTCTAGGGGCTGTTGAGAGACCAAATGGCAGTGCCCTGAACTGGTAGTGATTGGCTCCCAGCCAGGAGTGAAGAAACCTCCGGCAGCGGTGATCCATCTTTATGTGGTAGTACGTGTTCTAGAGGTCTATAGAGCACATCCAGTTATCCCTCCCTTGGAAGGGAAGAATGGACTGTATCGTGACCATCTGGAAATTTTGAAGTTTGATAAATTTGTTCAATAGGCTGAGATCCAGGATTTGTCTCCAGTCCCCCGTCTTTTTTGACACTAAAAAGAACCTCCAGTAAAACCTGGATCCTGTCTGGTCTGGTGGTACTGCTTGGATGACTCTTTTCCTTAGCAGCTTTTCTATTTCTAAGGCTGCTAATTCCCTCTGATTGGGTGGTACATTGGGGATGGGAGTTAAATCGAATGGTATATGGTAACCTCTGGATATTATTCTCTGCACCCAAACATCGGTAATAATAAGATGCCAGGCTGGTAGATGCAGAGAAAAATGACCCCTAACTGCTTCCAGTGGAAAGCAATTGGGCCGCAGCTCAGGAGCACTGGTAGGGCCTGCCAGAAAAAGAATCTCTAGCGCCCTGGTTATGCGGACCCCTCTACCCCAAAAGGGATGTCTTCTATATCAGTTGCCCCCTCTCCCTAGGGGGATTGTTCACCATGAGTGTCACAAAAAGGTCCTTGGGATTTCTTGAACCACATGTTTCCTCTGTTCTGGTTCCTGGAGTAGGACCTCTGGGGGTTGGAAAGGTGTATGCCCACAGCAGACAAGGTCTTTCCATCATTCTAACTATGTGTAAGAGTGTCTCGTACTTTGGGTCCAAAAAGTGCAGATTCGTCGACAGGTGCATTGACGAAGGAAGATTTAAAGGGGTCTGCAAAGTCACACAACCGCATCCAAGCATTACATCTCATGACAATGCCTGATGCGGCAGCTCAAGCTGCCCCCTCGATGGAGTGAGATATCAAATGCATCGAGGAATTTGAGATGGATTCAAGGGTAGGTAGCTGTGAGGCGACAGTATCACGCACCTCATTAGGGAGTACCCCACCAAAGAGGGAGATATTTTGGAAATTAGGTCTCTTTGGAGATGAGTAAAGTGTGGCAGATAGTACAGTGACCGAATGTCGAATGTCGTTGAAGCATATGTCCATTTCACTAGTCTGTTCATGGTCCGGGACTCTCTGTTTGGAGAATGGATGGTGAAACTATCTTCTGCCAGTTCCCTCTTGGTGGTCGCCACCATGACCATAGAAACAACAGTCAACTGCTAGGACCAGTGGTGCTGGTTTTCAGGTGTAGATAAAATGTTCTGTCTGGCCTCTGAGGGACAGGTTCTACATTGTCCGGTGCCTTCCAGGCATGCTGCACAATGATTTTAACAAGGTCATCTGGTGGTGGAGTCACCCAGGAAGTAGAAGGCCGGACACGGAAGGCCTGCAGGAACACAGATTCTTCAGAAGAAGGGTTATAGGACTTCCAGTCTCCCTGCTGCATGAGGATTTTGAGAATGTTTCCGAATGAGATGTCATTTGCGGAAGACCATGGGGACCCTTCCCTCTCATCACAATCAGTGTCTTCGGTGATAGATTCCTCCGGTGAATCAAGGTGCTTCCTCTTGCACCATTTCTTTCGGGGTGGCTCCCCAGTGAGATCTTCTGAGGAAGACTCTGGAGTAAGGGTTCCCTTCAAAGAGGGTTCTTGTGACTCATGTGCCTGGGGTCCCGAAATAGTGGGTTGGGAGAGGTGCATGCTAGGGGAGGGTTCTGATACTGATGTCATTGGTGCTGCCTGCGAGTCCACTACCTGTACAGCAGACCCACCTGAGGAGGGATGGAAATCCAGAACCAGGAGGGACAACCTCGGAACTGGGGTCACACCTCTCTGTGAGGAGCCCACCTCCAGGTGAGGAGCTCTGAGAAAATTGGAAACCATCAGAGCCATGGACATAGATGGCGTCAGTGAGAAAATAGGTGCCGGGCTAGGTACCAAGGTACGGATGGTACAAGCACTGCTTCGGGAGAGCATCAGTTCCACCGGAGCTGATGCAGCAAGAGTGGACGGTGCCAACAGGGAAAACACTGCTGTCAGAACTGAGACAGTATGCACAGGAGTGGAAGTATCTTGTCCTTGGCAGGTATTCAAGTTTTGGAGCGGATGGAGCCGAAGAAACTGTCGGCACCATGGCTGGGGATGGTGCCGAAGCAGGTACAGTCATCGGAGCCGATGACAGATCCAAGGACAGCACCGAAGTCAGTGGTGCTGAGGTCGGAACTGAAATAGGGGTGAATATCATGGACGGCACCAAGGGAAAAGACACAGAGCCTGGTGCCGAAGAGGTCTGTGACGAGGGCACCGGTGAAGCACAGAGTCAACTCAGTTCCATAACTGATGGAGATGCAGGAACCGTGTGACTCCGTTTGTCCTTATGTTGCTTGGTTTTTGGAGGGGGTGAGACCTCCGACCCAGACAGAGTCTCTGAAAAAGGTGTCTTGAGTAATCCATTTTTCCTTATGTTTTTTGGTCTTTGGAGGGTGTGAGACCTCTGACCCAGATAGAGCCTCCGAAAAAGGTGTCTTGAGTAATCCGTTTTTCCTTATGTTTTTTGGTCTTTGGAAGGGGTGAGACCTCCGACCCAGATAGAGCTGAAAAATGTGTCTTGGGTAATCCATTTTTCCTTATGTTTTTTGGTCTTTGGAGGGGGTGAGACCTCCAACCCAGATAGAGCCTCTGAAAAAGGTGTCTTGAGTGATCCTTTTAAGATAAGTTTATTTTTACATTCTGCTAGTGTACAATTACTAAAACCAGCACAAATGTCACAATCAGCTTTAATATGATCCACACCCAAACAGTAGACACAGTGAAAATGTGTATCAGAGTTAGGCATCTTACATCCACACTTGTCACACTGTTTAAATCCCAACTTAGCTTTGTCTGACATAGTAAGGCAACAAGGCTATCCTATGGAAAAATTAAGGGAGAAAATACCAATGATGTTATTTAAAAAAAAACACCACTAGTAAAAAGGAAAGGCCTGTCAAAGACAGGAGAGAGGGACAGTATGAATAAAGGTAAAAAAATTAAATTACCAAGGAAAAGGGTAGGAAATAGACTTAGGTTATAGGTGACAGTGAGAAAAGGCTAACTTGACTAAAAAATAAATAATTTTGAAGAGAAACTGACTTAAAATTAACAAATTTTTACTTAGCTTTGAAAGAGATGGCTAGCACATCTGACTAGGAATGCGGCAAATGAGATCTGGAGTAACTAGGAGAGGGGCATTATGGATAGGTCTTAGCTGAGAGTTTTTGGCTAGCACGAGCTTGGAAATGGCCATATCAGTACCGTGGACGGAACCAAGGTCCTAATGGTAATGAATAAACAAAGATTTACAACATCAGATTATTTCTTACATAAAGTTGAGAAGCCTTTCTGATTAGCTGGTATTTTTTTGGCATAAACAGAGACAAAATTCAAGGCTAGGGACATTTCCTTGTGAGGAATGTTCTATGTGTTCAAATATTCTACAAATACATGAAGAATGAGATGATACTGTATTTTTCACATGCTAATTATACATGTAACTCAGAAGAAATAGCATATTGCTTAAAATAGTACACAAAGTAGACTTTGGGGTCAGTCTGTTAAGGATGTTAGTTCATACGAAGGAGATGAAAAATAATTCACCACACTGATTCATGGGAAGATGTTTATCAGATTACTATAAGATCCTGTTAACCTTATATTTGCTATACACGGTGGTGGGGTAGGTACAATATGTACTTCAAAAGAAAGCTGTATATCTGTTTTAAAATGTGGTGCTTTTTACCTTATAATATTAGATTTGAATTCCATTTTCTAGTAATTGTTTTTATTTTTTGACAACAACCAGAATTAAACTTAGCAAGACCTTACTATGTCTAGGCAATTCTGATGCTGTATCCCAGCTCAAAAAATAATTTCATTAGTTAACTCATTTGGTCACCCAGTATTCCTGGCACAGTCCTGTGTAGGGAATTTTTAAAGTTTGCCAACTCATTACACACAGAATATGTGCTCTCAGGTTCCTCTTTCTTCCCCAGTACACTTCCAACATTTGCCATCTACCTGAGGAAAAATTATTTGGGGTCTTTATGGGGTATAAACATAGCTATGCAAACACTTCCAAGCAAAATTTCTAAATCTTCTATATTTTGCTACATATCTGGGAGCCATACATATGCTTTCCCACTGTGTCTTTGTGAATTGCTTATCTAATCTCTCTTCCCATTTTTTTCTATCCTTCTTTGATTGATTCCTATAGTTATTGTGCAATATTTTATATGGTCTATTAATTATCCTTTTTTTAAAAGCAGCTTCTGCTCTAGATTAAATTAAAAACTCGACCATTGCAGGTCTTTCATTCATGATTCCCCTCTCCTTTTGTCTATACTCTGATATCAATCCCTGATAGCGAATAACATCTCTAAACTATGATCCAAATGTTTTCTTGGCCTCCTCCCCATCTATTACCTTTCCCTCTGTAATTATTTGTTCCCAATACCTTGATTCCTTTGCCAACTTCGTCCAGTAAATTCCAGCTCCCTGTTGCCTATTCTCTGTAGCCCTAATTGCAGTCATCCATATCGGCAGAATCTCAGTTCTCCATTTCTGTGTTGGCTTAATTCTTAGTATACTGTCTGCTACTTTGAGTACAATATTCTGTAGATCTATTGCTGTTCTTTTTAAAAATCTGCCTCCAAAATCCCAGTGTTTCCTCATTTCTTGAACTACCACTTGCTTCATCATCATCCCTTTCCAATTAGAATTTTAACTTTCTGCTTGTGTTATGTATAATAGCCTTTACAGTGTAGCTCTAAAATACCCCTTCAAATCAGGAAATCCTGACCCTCTTTGTTCTATCGGGAGGATCAACTTGTCTAACTTGACTCTTGCCCTCTTCCCCTCTCAGATAGTCTCATTTAACTCTTTATTAATTACTATTCAGAACTTCTCCTCTGGTTGATAAAAATATGCCAGAACTGTATATATAAAACTAAATTGACTAAGAATATTTTTACTTCTTGTATCTTCCTATTAAAATCCATAGGCAAGAGCTTCCTGATTCTCACTTTTTGTTATCTTTTGTTTAGCCTCTTCCCACATATAAGGATAGCTGCCATAACATAATCCTTTTTGATCCATACTCTTAAATACTTCACTTTGTCATGTTCCCATAAACACGGATATTGCTGAATCAGTTCATGTATGGGTATGTGAATTAATTCAGCAATACCCATATTTATGAATCATTTCATGTGTAGATACATAATTTACAGCTGCAGCCTTTGTTTTATTGTCATTAAATTTATATCCTGAAAAAAAATGAACTGACTCAGAATGTTCAACAGCACTGAGATGTTCTTTTCTGGATCCATCAGGTACAAAATAATATCATCTGCAAATAAAGCCAACTTTTCTTGAGCACTATACCTTTATTTTCTTTGCTGGTGGTTCTAAATATAACACAAATAACAAAGAGGGAAGTGGACATCCCTCCTGGTTCCTCTGTTCAGAACAACTGATCAGAGAGGAACCCTACCACTTTGATTTTTGCCTCTGATCCCACATATATCATTCTTATTAACCATATTATTGATCAGGAAAAGCAAATGCTTCCATTGCCCTACTTATAAAATTCCAGCTTACTCTGCCGAATGCTTTTTATGCATCAAAACCCACCAACAACAGCAGTATTTTCTTACATTCTGCTTCCATCTGGATCATCATTGTTCTGTTAATGTTGTGAAATGCTTCCTCTCCTCCACAAAACCATGTTGATCCATATCTATTAATTTTGGCATCACCTTTGCCATTCTTTAACTATTATAGACATAAAC
The DNA here is from genome assembly GCF_019279795.1 of Protopterus annectens. Lineage (NCBI taxonomy): Eukaryota > Metazoa > Chordata > Ceratodontiformes > Protopteridae > Protopterus > Protopterus annectens. The sequence continues at coordinate 915,563,606 of NC_056739.1, forward strand.
ACTTTATAATCATGGTTTAAAATTGAAATGGGTCTATATGAAGCTGGGTCCGATGGGTCTTTACCATCTTTAAGTATTACAGCCACCACAGCTTTTTTTCCAGGATGTTGGTGCTTCCCCTCCTTTTAAAATATAGTTAAAACCTTACAGATCTTTATCACTTTCTTCCCTCCTAGCTTCCATACCTGCACTGGGATACCATCTATTCCTGGAGATTTCCTGCAGATTGGTTATACATCACTGTTTTTTTATTTCATCTCTTCCTTTTTTAACTGTTAGTTGTTTAGCCTCATCTACCTCTAACCTTGGCATATTTAAGTCTTCTGTAAATATTTCCATTTGTGCTTTTTTATGATTTCTCCACTTCTCTGCTTTATACAAATCTTCATAAAACTTCTGAAATATCTCTAATACCTCTACAGGATCTCTGGTTATTTTTCTTGTTATAGGCTGCCTAAGTTTGGCAACAAACCTTTCTACTTTATATTGCCTAAGTCATTGTGCTAAAAGTTGTGATCTGCAATTTTATCAAAAAACAGTTGCTTAACAATAGTCTTTCTAAACTCATGCATATTATCCAGGTACTCCATATTTTTTCTTTAGCACTTTGCAGTTGTACCTTTTCTTGTTTTGTGAGGTTCCCCTTATTCTGTAAAACCTTAACCTTGGTCAGATGCTCTAATTCTTGTTACTTCTTAACCAGATCTCTTTTTCTTTTATTTCTACACAATCTTTAAATTTCTATCTTCTATAACAACTGCCAAATAATTTCCACTATCCATTCCTGAAATTCCTCTCCTTTTAGCAGGTAGGTGTAGACGTGCCAGTGTCTCATCTTTATTTCATTACCCTGCATTTTCATCTTGGTAATTATTGGCACATTTTCAACTAACTTTGCATTTTCGTGTGATATATAATTTCTGTCTAGTCTAGTTATACGTTGGTGAATACTATGTAAATTCTTTGTGAGTTCCTACTACTGAATTTATGTCTTTCATACCAAATATTTTCATAAATTTCTTAAGAAATCTACCCTCTTTTCTTATATTTTCCCTTCTAGGCCCCCCAGATATATCCTCATTGTTTCAAAGCAAGTTCCAGCCCACGCCTATAAGTAATATTTCCTGCTGAAAGCTGATTATTTCTACCAAAATTTTTATATTTCATAACAACAGTTTTAGGTGGAATGTAAATATGTGCCATCGTGATCCTCATCCCTTGCTAGCAGCTCTTTTCTACCGTAAATCCGCCATTATCATCTTTTTTCTTTTTCTATTACTTTGAAGCTCCTCTAGCAATTAATGTAAGTACTCCTCTTTTCCTTTGTCCCTGATATTCTGCTGAATATCCATCCTGAAATCCTTTCTTTACCTATTTTACGTGTTCAGTTCTTTCCAAATTTGTTTCCTATAGCATTGCTGTTTGCACACTGCATTTCTTAATATAATTAGATATTATTTCCTTTTTGTCTATATTCATGAGACCATTCACATTCCAAAATCATATGGAAAGTGATGCCATTATGGTAAGATGTTATTATTCCCACCTATTATATATGGCAGCTTTTTAAAAATGTCTGTTTCCAGCTTTTGTGATACATGTACCCACAAATGTTTGGCAGGTTACTCCTCTATATACAGTTTGTTTCTTATCAGCATCGGAACCTGTGTCAAATAGAATAAGATTGACATAGTATGGACGAGTTTATTATGCTGATCATAGAAAATGTAGGCTATAGTGAATACAATTTTTATAGTATTAGAGAATTGCGCCTAATTATCCAATTGACTGATTATAATTAAAGGTAACTGCAATATTAATAATGTTGTAAAAAGTTTCTTGTAGAGTGTTTCTTTAACTTCACTGAAGGTTTCACAGCTAGATGAAGACATTTGGTTGTAAGTTTCATGGGTCATTTCATCAGAAGTCCAGGCCAACACAGAAGGACTTTGGCTGACCAAGTTCTCTAATGACTGCAAGCTGTGAGTCATTATCAAGTCCCAAAGTGATGCAGACATCCTACAAAAGGACCTCTCTGAGACCAATGACTGGTGTTGGAACCATGGCCTGAAGCTTAACGCCAAAAAATGCATTATCATCCCCTTTGGAAAAAACTCAATTCCCATGAATTACTACATTGATGGGAGCTCACTGAACACTGAAGGGGCCATAAGAGATCTGGGCACCCAGGATGACAGCCACCTCACCTTCAACCACCACATTGCCACTGTGGTCAGAAAGTTGTTCTATGTGGCACATCTTTTAACCAAAGGTTTTGCATCCAGGAAGAAAGAGGTCATCATCTTTCTTCACTCATCCCTCATTAGACCAATCATTGAATATAATGCCCCATTTGGCGTGCACCTGACCAGACACCTACAACAGTTGGAGAGGCCACAAAAGTACCTCACAAAAAGGATCCAAGGCCTTAACCACAGCTGGTCTCTATTAGTGTCTACTTAGAGGTGATCTCTGCTTGACTTACAAAGCCATGTCTGATTCAGCCCTACTTGAAAAAATCCCAATCCCCCCGCACCACACGCTCCAGAGATCACAATGTCATTACCACAATTAACAGAATGTGCTGTCAGTTTGGTTTATTTTGGGTGGGGGGTATTTAGTAAAAATGTTACAACTGTCTGACCTAACCCCTGAAGTTATGGATTCATTCTACATTCAGTGCTATGCTTCACTGGTTTTAAAGCACATTCTTTAATTTATAAGTGGTCCCATCAATGTAAAATGTCCCTGATTTTGCATATTTTTGCACTGCTGTTTGTAAAAAATTAGATTTTTTTCTGGTAAATCACTGAGAATTACAGCTGGTCAATAATGCCAGACAGCCATTGTAGTTTCTTACTTCTTATTTTTTGGAAAATGCATAAGAATACAAAATATGTTGTCCTGTTAACCTTCCAAGTGAATTAGAGTAATATTTACAAATCATGCCTGATTTTCGGCCTTTGTCCACAATTCTTGAGCTAAGAAATTGAGACCTATGCTTGTTAGTCAAGTTGAGGTCACCGATTGTGATAATCCTGTCTCAGTGATGGCCTAAACCCTTTTAGCTACCAAAAATCCTACCCTTCTGTGTCTTTTAAAGACTCCTCTTGGAGACCTATGTCTGGCATTCTGCACCATCAAATATCTAAATGTATAGGTTGATATGGAAGAAGAGGTCCTAGTAACAAGCAGATAGTCGGAGCACAGTTGGGAAGGGTACGAGTGAGCTAAATGGCTGTTACAAGGAGGGAGCTTAGGGAGCAAGGAAGTCGAAAAAGTAAAAAAAAACACTGCTTTGTGGCTTTCACCAACTTCATGAAAATGGCTGTCTTGTTGCTTTACTGAAAAAAAGTTGAATTTTGAAAAATTCTAGAAGCAGGCTGAAATGGGGAGAGGAATTTACTTTATGAGAAGAAATGGGAGAATCTGTTATCACTTATTTTTCCTTACCACTAAAGCAAAAGAAATGGAAGCAGTGAGTGATATTAAATTAAGAGTTATCAAGTAAGAGAGACAGACTATCTAATGTTCTAAATGTAGAGGAATTTACGATTTAACTCTGCAAAAGTAGCAAGAGGTTGAGTGATGAACAAGCTATCAGTGTCTCTTGAAGGGAAACCATGCTCTTTCTATTTAAGATTGTATTAAATTTGCCAGTTAATGAACTATGTCAAAGAACTTATTAGGTGCACTAGTTATGTTGCAGTATAGATAATTTTATATGTTATGGCTAAGCTGTCAAAGTCCCAAATAAGGTGTACAGTTTAAGCCATCAAACTACAGCTACCCAGCAAAACTGACAGTTTGAACAAGTGGATGGTCAGTGTAGGACAGCACCAATTTTAAATGGTAAAGATGTCCGTATTTTATTGATCCTGAAAATATAACATCCTGTCCTGAAACATTGTTCTATTTTCTGACAGTCTTCTTCCTTGTTATAGATGATACTGCTCATCACAGGTAATACTGAGATTTAGGAAAGCGGTGAGATACTAGACAATTAAATAAAACTAACTGCTTTTTGGGAATAAAGAGATATACATCTGTTTGCAGGGTTCTTCTACATGGTTTCAGGAGGGATGTAGTGAGGGGCATTCATGAAAATACATACTTTCATGGGCCTATCTTCTACTGATGTGGTACATGTCCAGCAAATACTGGAAAAGGCACAACAGTAATTCATATTTCTGACAATAGCAATAAGAATTTTAGCAGTAAGACAAAGTTATGTAAAAATCGTATTTAATCCTGTCAAATGGACAATTAAAAGAAATTACATATGCATTTGCTGTTAATAAGATGCTACATATGATGTGTAAATTAATTGATGTAAAGGCCCCTGAGCTGTGTCAGACTCGGCCAAGAGCTGTTAAATTCTTATTAACTTATTTTTTTCCTCACTCCAAAGCTCAATTAGTTCTTTTGAAAGGGAAATTAAAATGTAGCATGCTCTCCCAAGACAGTGATTATTATAATTAATTATACTAAACCAGACTTTCACAGCTCTGCATTTTATATCATATGTCACTTAAAACAGAAATTGTGAAGAAACTGTGATTCTTTCATGTGAGAAGAACATTTAATGCCTTCAAGACCAAAATAAAAGTTTAAAATACTTAGAGCTGTATCTGGAGCTATGATAATAGAAAGTAATATGTTCCATTTAATGTATTATTTTCAGTATTTTAAGAGAGTTCAGTTTTTCCCCAGATGAGATTCATTGAATACCAATCATTCAAATGAAATCACATAAAAAAAAAAAGGGGCTGTAGTTCTTTCCCTAGGTGCAATGACTCTGGAATTGATATATGGCTAGAGATAGGCAGAGATTTGTCCCCACACATAAAATCCATTTGCTTTCCAATATATATCAACTAATACCATTTTATTGAGTTTGTTAGCGGGAACAACATTTGGTAAAACATATAATGGAGAAACGTACCTTCTTATTTTAAACATAGGTATTGTAAGATTCAAATTTTAGTTTCATGATTTGTTTACTATGACACAAAATTAGTTATAAACTGATATATATTCACAAAATTTATAAAATGGAAATACAATCAAAACTGCCTCCCAAATTTTAAAAAGTGCATTCTAGCTTTGAAGTAATTAGAAGTTGTGGGAGTGCCATCATTTTACAGTGGTTACACTGCTGCTTCTTAGTGCTTGATTCTAGTAGAGTTCATGGCTCGGATGCCTTCTGTGTGGAATTTGTATGTCTTCCTCTTTCTGCATGTGGGATCTTGCTAGGCACGCTAGTGTTTGCTTACATTGAAAGTGAACTGGCAATCCTACAAATTACCAGTAACTATATGTTTGTTGTGAGTGTGTGTGTGTGTGTGTGTGTGTGTGTGTGTGTGTGTGTGTGTGTGTGTGTGTGTGTGAGTGTGTGTGTGTATGTTTGTGTGTGTGTGCGCGTGCACTTATTGCCTTGGAGCAGTGTCCTATCCAGGATTCATTCTCTACTTTAATGCCTATTGCCTGCTTGGATAAGCTCTTGTCACCCAGAACCCTGAAGAGGACAATGGTGGTAACGGGAGCTGAATCAACAAAAAGTAGAAGTAAAGACCTTGGGTCGGATTTACGAAAGCTTGCACGGAGTTGTAGAGTAGAGTAAGAAGTCAAACAGGCAATATGTCTGATGTGCGATCCAGGAACAGCCGGGAGGGGCCTGCACGAGAGCTGCTAAAGCTACTCTTGCATGGACAGCATCATGATATGCAAATTACCTCATTTGCTGCTGAAAGCTATGCAAATGAGGTAAATTTGCAATCCAGGAAACACTAACCTGTCCGTGGAAGATTAGTGTTATCTGCAGAAATGTACTCCGTTGGTAATGGAGTACCGTTCTGCAAATAGCTAAACGGAGCTATGACAGCTCCAAATAAAGGATGCATACAGTTGAGGAAGCATGCCAATGGCCAAATATAAGGCCATTGTCATTTATAAATGTTTAAAATTATTAAAATCTAACTTTTTTCCCCCAATCTCCGATGTTTAAGCCTAGCGCAGCAGCGCTTAAACGTGCGGCTTTTTAAAAACAAGAAAATAATTTAAAAATAGCCAAAAATAGCCATTTTCACTAAAAAGCTTATCCTGCCATGCAGGTGAATGGCAGGCTGAAGACAACATGGCCACTGAGTACTGGTTGCTAAGGGGGGAAGCTCAGTGTGAGAGATGTAACCATGCATTAGTAGGCAATCCTATGCAAATGAGGATAAGGATAGTGAATCCCAATTTCCCCCAGCATGTGAGCCATGTCCCAAGAGTGTAAGTATAGGAGTAGGTGAGTAGTAGAATAGAATATAGATAACATCATGAGGGTGTGTGTCAGAAAGGCTGTAAGCTAATTGGAGCACAGTGTCTTGTGTTTGCCCTGGGTTGCTCAGGATTGCAGTAGGCATGTCTACAGTTGTCCTTTTTGAAAACCAGAAACCAAAGGTGCACACAGTGAAAATATCTGAAATTTCTTGCAAATGTGCACACAGTGTGTGCGTGCGTGTGTGCATGTTTGCATGGTGCTGCCCCAGGAGGAAACAGAAAGGGAAAAGGAAGGAAGGAAAAGAAGTAGTAGGAAGTTAACCAAGAAGAACTAGCAGAGCTGCCAGGTAAAATATATCAGAATCAGCCAATTACACAGGCAGCAGACTAGCCCATCCCAGCCCAGCACTTTAAACTCTGCAAATAGCAATCTTCCCTGTTTTTTTCCCAAGAACTCTGCAACACTGCAGTATACAAAGAGGGAAAGCTTAAAAACTTTAAAGTCAGACAAAATGCTAGGGGCTGCTCTTGCTATCATAAACCAAAATGTGCAAGGTGCTGAGGGTGGTGATGTTTTGAATGCTGCTGAGCAACCCACAGTGAGGAGACAGAGAAGAGTGTACAGACCCAGGGAAACCTACCAGGGGCTACATGAGCTGGAGATAATGGAGCACTATAGGGTGAACAGTGACCTCCTGCAGCAAATTGTTGAGCTGTGCTGGCCACGCCTCACACACAGAACCAACAGAGGGGAACCCATCCCAGTGGATACCATGGTATGTGTTGGCCTAGGAATACTAGCTACAGGTACCTTCCAGAGACCAACTGGTGATATGATGGGGATTTCACAGGCATCAGCATCCAGGGTACTGCACCAGTTCCTGGATGCCATGTTAGCACATGTCGGTGAGCACGTGTATTTCTCCAATTCCCGTGAGGTATTAGCCAGCAACATGCATCTTTTCCACCAAATAGCAGAATACCCTGAGGTAGTGGGTGCAATAGACTGCATGCACATACACATCAAAGCACCACCCGGTGAGCGGGGTAGGGTCTACATCAACCGCAAGGGCTTCTCCTCCATCAACTGCCAGGTCGTGTGAGATGCCCAGGGCATAATAATGAATGTGTGGGCTGGCTGCCCTGGAAGCTGTCACGATTCCCACATCTGGCATCTGATGCAGCTGTACCAGAGATTTGCCAATGGAGACATCCCTGATGGTCACCTAGTGGGGGATGTTGGATACGCACTGGAGCCATGGCTGATGACACCCATCAGAAATGCACACACACCCGAACAAGAACTCCATAATGAGGCACACGCACAAACAAGAAACATAATTGAGCATGTGTTTGGGATGCTCAAGTCATGGTTCCGGTGCCTGGACACATCTGGTGGAGCCTTGCAGTACTCACCAACTACATGTACCCAAATTGTCATGGTATGTGCCATGCAACACAATATGATCCTGCAGAAACAGCTGCAGCAGGAACAACATGGGGCAGGGCCAAACAGCCCCCCACCATTGCCAAGGCCTGCACAGACACAGCATGACTCAGAGGAGGAACAACCTGAGCCTGCCCCAGTAGGCAGAAGGAGGCATGCCCAGTATGCCCTGACCTTGGCAAAGAGGCAACACATAGCACATACACTGACTCAGTAGGAACCCTGGAAATAACACCTCTCTCTGACTTGCACATACAGTGAAAGGGATGCCTAACTTGACACTACCTGTTTTCAAACATTTATAGGGAGTGTAATATGTTCATCCGACATAGGCAGCCCTGCAGCACCACCTGAAGCGTGAGTCCCTATTTTAAGCAATATAAAGCACTGCAAAGCAAATTTTACCAGCATTGAGCATATTTAAATATGGTTGCGCGTAGCTGCGCAGTGAGCTAACCAGCGCAACGTCGGGCAAAGTTGGGCAATGTCGAGCAAAGTTGGGTAAACACGCTCACACCTGCTTTACTGTTCCTTAACCAGTCAGGTCTGCCCAGCAGGAAAATAAAAAGCAGTGACAGGGCTCAAACACAGGATACTGTGCACTATAGTCACAGTACTGAACCACTAAGCCATGACAGCATTTCACTGGCACAGACACAACTTAAGTCACTCACACATACCAGTTGGGGGGGGTCACATACCTAACAGTCACAACCAGCAGGACAATTGTAGACAAACGTAAAAACAAACAAATGCTGTATCATGCCCTCTGAAGAGGCATATGAGTAACCTCCCCCCAGGCCTATGCAGACAGATAACAGCAGGCCAGGCAGTGTGATGTGGGTTGGGTAGGCTATGAAGTTACAAACTAATATGCATGTAATTGGAAGCTAAGGTCTGTAGTACAGTGGTATGCCTCAAGCCAGTATGATAGGCAACAGTACAGACTGAAATGGAGTACCTGACATAGCAGTGCAGGCCAAGCAAATGTGTATAAGTGTCAGGTGTACCCCTATGTACACCCACAGTAACAATCAGGTGTGCCCACACCGGGTAGAAATGTACAATAGCTGTCCCCCCGTATGTAGAAATGTTGATAAGTCTATGCAAATTGACTCATGGAAGCCCTGCAGGCACAGCATGCTTCCTGTTGATGTACAACACAAAGGTGAGCCCTGAAGTAAAAACCAACTTGATTTTTCATACACATATAGTATATGCCCATAGTGGGCATGCTCATACACTTAAACAAATTTAGTAAATTTCAGTCAGCAACATACTGAAATGTCATACTGGGCATGCTCACACACTTAGGCCATGTCTGAGTACAGCAGTGGGCCACACATATCTGGCAGTTGCAGTTCTTACTCCAGACACTTGTCACTATTCACCAATCCTGCCTTGTGCACACAGTGATATGAAAACAGACCCATATAATATATTGGACCCCTGTCATAATCAAACTATGTACTACAAGTACTTAAGTTGTTCAAAGAAAGTGAAAATCCAAAGAAGATCAATAAATCTCCGATCAGTATCATCAAGAAACAATGAACACTCCTAACATTTTCTGGCAAAAATATTGCCAAAGAGTCCATAGAGAACTATGAAGCTTTCTTTCGCTATGTCATAAATATCAATGTAAACTCATATATGTTCTGAGTCAGTGCAAAGTGTAAATGAATACATGTACATGACTGACATTGCCAACATCTTGTCAGACAGGTTCATACATATTTACCCCCTCTCACTGACAAAAGGGCCCATTACCATACCTGGAGATTGTGAAAAAACAGAAATCACATATAGAACGGTTAAACAGCTCTATCCAAACCTTAAAACACAGCGTCTATGGGATGACATGGTTTCCCTGGCTGTGTCATATGTGAACTTCAAAACAAACAGACCCTGCATCTGAACAGTCAGTTGAGACTCACCCTCTGTACAGGATATGAAACTGTCAAATGGGTTACAGCAATGTTTGGCACACTCCACAAGTTTTGGTGCACAACAGACCATGGGAACTATTGTCTTATAAGCCTAATAAGCCTGATCTGCAAGGCCATGGAGTCCATCATTATGGAACACATAAACAGAGCTATTGGGAGCCTACAAACACCCAACCCTACCCATTTTGGTTTGGACAGGGGCAGATCATGGTTCCTAAACCTGCTAGACAGTTTTCAAGGCAGTCACCCAGGACATACATCAGTGAAATGAGCTACACACAGCCTACATAGACCTTGAAAAGCCCTTTTCCAACATCCCACACACATGTCATATCCACAAAATCAACAACCTGTGCATAAACATGTATGTCATCTGATGGATTGCCAACTGGGGCACAGATAGATCCCACAAGGTAAGAATTGTGGTCTCCCTGTTGGACTGTAAGCTGGTAACAACTGCTGTCCCCTATGGCTCAGTCCTGGGACCCCTCCTGTCTGGTGTATACTTTTCAGAAATACAGTCAAACACACGAGAGCTATGGTTGGCAAAGTTTGTGGATAACTGCAAAAAGGTTGTCATAATCTATGTTTGGGACAACAGAGACATCCATAAAAAGGGTCTCAGTCAAACAGATGTGGTGTCAAAATTATGGCCTCGAGCTACAGTCATACAAATACCACATAGGTGCTAACACCCTAAATATGGAGGTAATAATAAGGGATCTATGGACACATGTGGATAGTCATCTCTACTTCCAGAATCACATTCACAAAGTGGTTAGAAAATCATGCTATGTGTTCCCACAAATTGCCAGAGTCTTTGCATGTAGGTCAAAGGAGCTTCCCTCTACTCATCAGTCATCAGACCCATCAGAGAGTATCACAGCACACTTGCGATGAATCTGACTAGGCAGCTTCAGCAGCTGGAAAGATCACTGAAGAACCTCAACAAGAGGATTACTGGCCTCAAACAGTTGCCCCATGCAACAAGACTGAAGTTAACTCAATCTGTACTCTGTTGCATACTGTCTACTCAGGCGATCTCTGCCCAACAGACAGGTCCATGTCCAATGCAGAACTGATGTACATGCTCTATCTGAAGTAAACCCAAGCTCACTGTGCCACATGCTCTAGGGATATCATTATCACAACAATAAATAGAACATGTTGGAGGGATACATTACTAACTCACAGACTTCCCTTGTTTTGGAACAGGCTCCCAACTTACATTACGCTGAGTCCCTCACTGACACTCTTCCAGAGGAGCCTTGATGAGTGTATGTGAAACTGAACTGTCACAACATGGATCACTTCATCAGCTCTACTACACAGAGGCCTAGGGAACTAACCCCATGTATGGTGATAGCTGCACACTCTGGCCATACTAATAGATGCCTTCAGATAGCCTATTACCCACCTATGTACCTATATATATATATATATATATATATATATATATATATATATATATATATATATATATATATATATGTAGGGGGAACACAGTATAATAAGCCAAAGATGGATGTGCAGAGATGTGTGTAAGAGGGTGACCATGACAGGGAGCCATCCAGGACTGTCCCACCCAGCACACATCCCAATGGCACAAAAGACATGAGGTGCACATCTCACCCACTATACATAACAGCCACCAGTATCTGTAAGCATTACAGTGTATGTGGTCCATGTGCCTACTGTACAACATGACTGTACAATGAAGTACACATCTACTATCCGTAGACATCTACCTGTCACATAGGTTCATAGGTATGTAGTAGACTATCTTCACAAAGGCATATATTAGCCTAGGCAAGTTGTGCAGCTTTCACCACCCCATTGGGTAGTCTCCTAAGCCCTAATTCTAATAGTTAGTACTCTAATCCCCTTTTTAGTGGGGCTGCTGATGTGATGCCTGGCATGAATTGTCTATTTCCCATCCACGCATCAAGGTTCCTATTGAAGAATGTCAGTGAGGGGCTCTGTCTGATGTACATTGGGACTCTGTTCCACAGTAAGGCAAGTGTCTGGGATGGTACTCTATCCCACCAGCATGTTGTATTCATTATTGTGATGAGGTTCATATCCCTGGAGTGTGTAGTGCGACTCAATTTTGTTATCCGTAGATGGAGCATGTTCAACAGTTATGTGTTGGACATGGCTCTGTATGTTAGGTAGAGTGTGCCTCTGAGCAGGCAGTATGCAATGGAGAACAGATTTAGTTTTACCAGTTGTGTTGCATAACACAACTGTGTGAGACCAGTAATCCTCTTGGTGAGGTACCTCTGTGGTCTCTACAGCTGCTGGATATGCTTAGTCAAGTACATCCAAAATGGTGCATTGTACTCAATTATGGGTCTGATGACTTAAGAGTAGAGGGTCACCACTACCTCTTTTGATACTGATGCAAACCCTTTGTTGAGTAGGTGGGCCACATATGATTTCCTAATCACTTTGGCAACATGGTTGTCAAAGGAAAGATGTCTATCTACTTGTGTCCCCAGATCCCTTATTACCTTGTCAGTTTTTAGGGGGTAGCACCTATGTGGTAGTTTGTGGGTACTTTGTTTTCACCAAAGGGGATTACTATGCATTCTTTCACATTGAGCTTCAGGCCATGATTCTGACACCACACATCTGTCTCATAGAGTCTCTTCTGGAGAATATTTGTGTCATCTAGGCAATCTATTATGGCAAACACTTTACAGTTCCCAGCAAACTTAGTCAACCACAACCCTCCTGTGTTAGCATGTACTTTTGAGAAGTCTATACCAAACAGGAGGGACCCCGGGACTGAACCCTGGGAGATACCAGTTGTTACCGGTGTAGAGTCTGACATGTAGCCAGCAACTCTTAATTTGTGGGATCTAGCTGTGAGCCAGTTTGCAATCCATCTTGTGATGTATGGATTCATGCCCAGGTTGGTGAGTTCATCTATGATACCTGACTGGGGAATGGTGTCAAAGGCCTTAGCGAGGTATAGGTAGGCTGTGTGGCACTCATTTCAATCATCTGTAGCCTGGGTAACTGTCTCAAAGAAATCCACCCAGTTCAGGAGGCGTGATCTGCATTTGATGAAGCCAAACTGGGTGTGCTCAACTGTGTGAAGGTTCCCAGTGTCTTTATTGTTGACTTCCATTATGATTGGCTCCATTGCCTTGCAGATCAGACTAGTCAGGCTCATAGAGCGTGAATGCCAAGGGTCTTTTTTGGCCCCACCCCTATGGAGTGGGAAGAACGTTGCTGTGCAACATTCTATGGGTACATATTCTGTAGAGAGGATGTAGAGAGAGGTGTAGGTATCCTTGATGATAATGGATACATCCCCACCCTTTGTGCTATGATCCAGCTTCTGATGCTGGAAGGTATGGAATGAGTAGTATCCTGGTAGTGCTGGTGTGCTCTCTGGAGCCTTGAACTAGGTTTCTGTTACTGCACAGAAATCAACATTCTCCATACTGAGAAGTGCCTCGAGTGTGTGCATCTGGAGGCTGAGACTTCTGGCAAAGAGTAGCATTTAGCTCACTTTGTGGTTATTTGTGTTGGTTATGAGGTTTGGTTTGTCCTGAGTGACCGGTGTTCCACACCTGAAGTCAACACCTCATTGGTCCCATCTGACCATAAGCTAATTACCCTACATATCCACATTCTGGCCCCACCCCCCCATTAAGGAAACCATGCTAAAATATTTCTCCAAAGCCAACTTCATGCTTCTTAAGACAGAAGTGGTGAACTTCAGGACACCCATGCAGATGGACAATACAGTTACGACTACTGAATCCTTCAAAATTGCACTTTATAAGCACTTACATGAGTGCATGCATCGTGTTATCACAAACAGAACCAAGATGCTATCCTCCAAGAAAAGGAAGCCAATCTCATGGTCCTCTGCCATAAACAAACTGCACAACAGAAGGAAGAAACTGTTGCAAAAGAGGGTAAAATCCCATGAGTGGAGGAGCTCCCTGGTCAGCCTCAGTAAGAAGTTGCGATCCCTGATAAAATCCTCCAAAGCTAGTTATGAAAACAAAATCACCACTGATTCTAAAGACAACCACAAAGCATTCTATAGCTATGTCAAGAATCTCAGTAGCAACACTCAGATCTGCTCTGAGTTACAGCACAATGGCACTAAATATACAGACCCAACTGATATTGCCAACATCCTAGCAGATAGGATCAGTGCTAACTTTACCCCCCCCTCGCACCCATGAAATAGCCCATCTCTATACCAGAAGATTGCAAAGCTGCTGTCATCATGGCTGCACGGGTAAAAACCACTCTCCAAAGCCAGGAACACAGCATCCATGAGACCAGATAACATCCCAGGCTGCGTTCTACATGAACTACAGAATGAACTGGCACCACACCTACGTACCATGTTCAGTCATAGCCTCACCTCAGGCTTTGTGCCTGCTGAATGGCGCACAGCGACGGTTTTCTGACTACACAAGGGGGAGCCACCATGGGCCCCGGGAACTACTGCCCCATTAGCCTGATGAGCCTGGTCTGCAAGGCCATGGAATGTATCATCATGGAACTTATAAACAAAAAGTCATTGGTAATCTTCAAACTCTGGACCACAACCATTTTGGATTTGTAAAAGGAAGATCATGTCTCCTAAACCTGATAGACTTCTTTGAAGCAGTCACCAAAGCCATAGACAAGGATAAGGTGGTTCCCACAGCCTATCTAGATCTTGCCAAGGCTTTCAACACCATCCCCCACTCTGGAATTATAGATAAACTCACTAAACTAGGTATAAATCCCTATGTCACAAGATGGGTTGCCAACTGGCTCACTGACAGAACCCACACTGTGAAAGTAGCAGACTCCAAGTCCGACTTTAGACCAGTGACAAGTGGAGTACCACAGGGTTCAGTCCTGTGTCCTGTCCTGTTTTGTATCTACTTCCCTGAAGTACAGGCTAACACAGAAGGTCTTTGGCTAATGAAGATGACTGCAAACTAGGAGCCGTAATCGAAACTACTAATGATGTGGGCATCCTACAAAAGGGTCTCACTGAGACAGATGCCTGCTGTCAAAGCCATGGCCTCAAGCTCAATGCCAAAAAGTGCATTGTCATCCCCTTTGGTAAAAACTCTGTACCCATGAACTACAACATAGGCGGTAGTATACTTAACACTGAAAGTGTGATAAGAGACCTTGGAACACAGGTGGACAGTAGACTCTCCTTTGATAATCACATTGCCAAAGTGTTTAGAAATTCCTTCTATGTAGCCCACCTAATCACGAAAGGGTTCACCTCTAGATCAAGAGAGGTCATTGTGCCCCTCTACTCATCACTCATTAGGCCCATAATAGAGTACAGTGCCCCATTTGGTATGTACCTTAATCGGCACATGCAACAGCTGGTAAGACCACAGAAGTACCTCACCAAGAGGATCATGGGCCTCAAAGAGATGCCCTATGCAGCTCAACTAAAGAAACTCCAGCTCTACTCGGTTGCTTACTGCCTGTTCAGAGGTGATCTATGCCTGACGTATAAGGCCATGTCCAACCTGGAATTAATGGACATGCTCCACCTCAAGAAAACCAAATCTCTTAGAGCCTCATGCAACAGTGAATTAAACCTCAGCACAGCAATAAACAGGACATACTGGAGGGATGGATTCCTGTCCCAGAGACTTCCCTCACTCTGGAATAGAATCCCAGTTGATGTTAAGCAGAGCCCCTCGCTGACTCTCTTCAAGAGGAATCTTGACGAGTGGATGGGAAATTGTAAATTTACCCCTGGGATCACTTCAGTGGCCCTGCTAGACAGAGGCCCAGGAAACTAATTTAAAAGGGAGGCAAAAGCCAGCACATTATGGCTAGGCTTATAAATGCCCTTGGGCAGTTAGCCTAGTACCTACCTATGAACCTTAACTAAAAAAGGTAATATGGGGACAGCAAGAGCCTTGGCCAGTATTCAGAAGCAAAGGGGCGACAGGTGCAAACCATCTGTAGTGAAGCAACAAAGCTTGTCTATCATGTCATCACGGGCAGACAGAGACAGGATCCCCTTCGAATGACACCAGAAACTCAGCCAATTGTTGAAGTTTATTGTTGTTCTGTTATATTGCAGTATCATGTAGGTGAAGGTAAGATGCTACTCAAGGTCAGGGTCATACCAGCCTGGGCTACATGATCATAGAGCTAATATATATCTCTTGTTATGTTGTCCTGGGAGGTATGTCTCAGATCATTCACAGTGACATGTACAAAGAACACGTCATATATGTACCTGTTCTGGAGTGATGTAAGTGCTTGTGTTATGTGGTGGATCATAGCACCTGACAGACAACTGACAGTAACCTTCCCCTTGTCCAGCCGAGTGAGTGGAACATCTGTGTGCCTGACTATGAAGTCACTTATTACTAGTGTGTTGGGTATGTTGTTTTGCCTTTGGGCCTGTTGTGAAGCACACTGCTTTGTTGTATTATGTGTTTTCTGGCATGTGCTTGGAGGTGCATGTTGCTTGCTTGTCTGCTTAGGAGGACACTCTCTCTTTTTCAGATTAATATTTGTATTCTCTGAGTATGGTAATGTGTATTTATGTGTGTTTTTCTGGTGCTTATATTGTAGGTCTATGTGAGACAGTTGGTATTGTGGTTGTATGACCCTACTCCTCCTGACTGTATTGTCCAGTATTGGGTTGACAGAGCTTAGCCACCGGTTTGACCCTATGTGTGCCAGCATGTGGTGCATCAACCCATATATGATATGGTCATGGCCTATGCATACAATACACTCACAATACACCTAGTATGATAAGCCTGCTGAGGTTAGCAAATGTGAAAATACCTTTGGGCAAACTGTCAGCAAGTAATGTCTGTATTGCACCCTGTAACTCCATATTGCTTGCTGACGTGTAAAGACGTGGAGCGTTTCTCCCCGGGCCTCTGCTGAAAACAGGCTCTGTGGAACCTAGTCGGACATTCCCGGTCAACAAATGTTAAATAAATACAAAATAAATAAAAATAAACGTATTTAGTTTAGATTAAGAACACCACACTTGCCAACTGTATATGTGTGTGTGTGTGTGTGTGTGTGTGTGTGTGTGTGTGTGTGTGTGTGTCTGTCTCTCCCTGGGGAGAGAGCAACCTTTTTGGAGACTACTCACACATCTTAAAAGTGGTATACTCATCTTTGACAAATCTGATGATGTCACTATCCTACAAATATACCTGTGGAAAGGTGAAATTCCCAGTAATGTGTACAGCACATCGTGTAAATGCATACTGCTGTAGTATCATAATGTAGTTAGTTAGTGGTTTGAATCCTGCATTTGCCAACTGTGTGTTTGTGTCTCCCTGGGGAGGAGCAACCTTTTTGGAGACTACTCACACACCTTAAAAGTGGTATACTCATCTTTGACAAATCCGATGATGTCACCATCCTACAAATATACCTGTGGAAAGGTGACATCTCAGTAATGTGTATAGCGTGTCATGTAAATGCATACTGCTGTAGTATCATAATGTATTTAAGAAGGAGTTTGAATCTTGCACTTGCTGACTGTGTGTGTGTGTGTGTGTGCTCCAGGTGTGTGACACAGTTGGCCAATGTGGAGTGGGTTTTGATTTTGCTAGTGTTGACATATCACAATGACAACTGTATGTGCATTACACATGTAAGGTAGCTGTGGGGCAAATCCATATACATACATGTGACCTCAATTATTTCATAGGTGGGTACTCTGCTTTCTCCATGAATGCATCTGTTATCTTTGCCAGAGCTTGCTGGCGCTTTCCAGACCTTAGATCACTTCTGTATGCTTGTGACAAGCTTAGCCACTGCAGTGATCCCTGGGCTATGTCTTCCATTTCATCACAGTTTCTATTGAAGAGTGTGAGTGAGGGTTTATGCTTGAGGTATATTTGAAACCTGTCCCAAAGCAAGCAAAGTCTGGAAAAGATGACTAATCATTATAGATGTGCAACAACCTCTGTGGATCTGCATGCAAACCCTTTATTGCTTATGTGCTCCACAGAGGGATTTCCCAAACCCTTTGGTAATGTGATTATCAAAGGAGAGATGACTTAACACATGGCTCTACGTATACATTAGTACCTGTTCCACATTTTGGAGGCTACTACCTATGTGGTACTCTGGGGATACTTTGTTTTCTAAAAGTGGATAACTATGCTTTCTTTGGTTTATAGCTTTACAGCATGAGTTTGACACCAGGTATCTGTCTGTATGATACCAATTTGGAGGATGTGTGTGTCATCTGGAGAATAAAGTATAGCCCACAGTATGCATTGTCATCAAACGTGGGTAGACATATCCCTACTGTGTTTGCTTGTACCTAAGAAAGCTATATGCCAAACAGGAGTGGTCCCAGGACTGAGTGCAGGTGAATACCACTTGTTACTGGCATAGAATAGTACATGGAGGCTGCAAATGTTACTGTGTGTCCTACATCTGTGCGTCAGTTGTCAAGCCATCATCTAACAATCATTTATGGTCAGTCTGTTGAGGTTATATATAATACCAGTATGTGGGATGGGTATGAATTGCTGGTGAGCTATAGCTTGGCTGTGTTGACCTCCCCTCCCTTACCTATAGCCTTGTTGACTGGCTTGAAGTCTACTAGATGTAGGAGTCATGATCTGGCCTTTAGAGAACCTAAGTGGGTATGGTGCAGTGTTTGTAGGTTCATAATGTCTCTGTTAATGAGTTCCATAATGCTGTGCTCCATAGCCTTCCAGATAACATTTGTCTGGCTTATAGGGTGAGAGTTTCCAGGACCTGTTGTAGTTCTACCCTTAATCAATTTATGTTAACGTTTGCATTGGGTGTGACAAGGGTGGACAGGTTTAAGAATAAGTATATTAGAGGGTCAGGCCCAGTTTGAAGGTTAGTAGACAAAGCCAGATAGGCAGGATTAAGTTGGTGTGTACATGTGCTGAGGAGGGATGCGGAGTATATTGTGAAATAGATGCTAAGGATGAAGCCGCCAGGTAACAGGAAAAGAGGAATGCCTAGGATGAGGTTTATGGCTGTGGTGAGAAAGGACATGCAGGTGGATGGTGTGACAGTGCAAGATGCAGAGGGCAGGAAGAAATGGAAACAGATGATGTAGTGTGGCGACCCCTAATGGGAGCATCCGAAAGGAGAAGAAGAAGAAGAAGACGTTGTAGCTCAACCCTTGTGGACTGTGAACACCATTACCATGTGTCATTCCACAAGTATGTAACCTGTATAGAGGCTGCATCTGGACAGAGCGTTCAAGTGAGTGGTGACTTCATATGTCAGCTTGTGTATGACACAGCCAGGGACACTGTCCAGTACCATTGCCAGTGTGGTGTGTACTTTGTTAAAGATATGTTTTAACTAGAGTGTCTGTGAATCATCAGATTTTACATTCTTCAGGTCTGGAAATGTGGTGAAATCCGCATTCAAACTGTCTGACAAGGAATTGGTAATGTCAGTCAGATAGGTGTACTTTGTGACCATTTACATTAACTGTGACCCGATCTGAGATTTCCCCTGTAGATTATGAACAACACTAAAGAAAGCTTTAGTGTTGTCTTTGGAATCCTTGCCATTTTGTATTTTGAAGCTTGTCTTGTATGTTTATTGAGGGATTATATTTTCCCAATGATACTGACCAGAGAGGTTATCCCTTCTTGGTATGTAACTCTTTTTTGGTACAACTTTACACCTTCTATTATATATTTAGTTTATGGCAGGGGTCCATGAGACTAATGCACATTTACTGTATAAGTGAGAATTTCTTGTGTTTGTGATAGAACGGTCCATGCAACCCTGTAGGTGAACAGTGTGCATTAATAAAAGATTATGCAGCAGGGACAGTGTTAACCTTAGTAATGCAAACCAATGACAGCAACAACAGCATCACCCACAGCACAGTGTCAACCCATGTCATACACACACATGCGTACTCAAGTTCCAAAATGTGTGTAGTACAATGCATACTGGCCACCACTAGATACTATGGAGTGTTAATACTGGCCAATACAGGGCATGTCACCCTGCCCATGTGTCCAATATGCAAATACATGCAGACAGTGCACCTCCACCATGTTCACAAATGTGCACCTGCAAACCTGTGCTGCACACACCCCACATTTACTGTCCACTGTATAACGCATGCTGACACAACTACACACATCAGCCAAGTGGCACATGGGCAAACAAAACAAAATTGGAATAAACACTGGTGGAAACAATACAACATTGCTAATTACAGCTTTAATGCATCATGCCTGCTCAGCTACACCTTCAAGGATATCATTACACTTTACTGCTGACAACATGCTACACATTCAACCATTGCTATACTTTATTAAAGTCACCCTGTGCATCAGCACCATGTTAGCATGCTACTGCATCAATGTTACAGATGACAGGAGGTGACACATTTCGTCATATGCATGTGTTGTTGGTTTGCCAGAGGCCTACACTGAGCCATACAACTGACATATGTGTGTGAGTGTGTGTGTGAGGGCCATGAGTACTGTTATGATATTGATACTGATATTAACACACAACTATTTTAGTAACAAAAGGTAAAGTTTTTTTTTATAAACTTCTGTTATTTTTCCCACAAATGGTCCGAGCTAGCTGGATCACTGAGATCTCTCTTGCCACGGCAAACTAGATCTGAGGTAATTCCAGCAGTGCATTGTGGGATAATGGGCTTGGTCTCGAGCTACTGGCAAACCTTGAGCTTTGCTATCGGCCGTGTCAGAGCTGAGGATCGGCTCTGAACCCATCAGTGAGAATAAACGGCGAGATTTAACAACTTCACATCAGAGGGTATGCTTTCAGAAAATATTACCTTTTAGCCCTAAGAAAAAGTTCAGTGGCCATCTTTAAATTAAACTAAATCATGAAATGTTCTATTAAAAGTATTAAAGTATGAAGACTACTGGGACAGGTATGATTTGTTATTCATTTTCCATAATTTCAAACTTTATATTGTACTGAACTATTTGCCATTGTACCTTTAAATGTTTTATTTCCTTCAGTAAAGCATATGCAGAACTCTCAAGATTAATTGCTTATGGGGGCGTGGCCAAGATGAGCACAGAGTAGCAGCTTTTCTTATCAGCTCTGCCTTTACAGAACTTTATTGACAGGAAATATTGATATAAACTTCCCTAATAATAGTTTTTTTTTTATTGTAATTAATTCTTTAAAATATATATTAGGGTAGTATATAAAAAATTTCAAGTAGATTTTAAGTTTTCCTGTCAAAGTTACACTTGGAAGTACTACAGTAAAAGAACAGGATGAGCTTCACTAAATCTTCTCATCAAGAGACAACTATAAAAAAAGAACTACAGTCATTACTAACTACTGTTCAGGAACTAAGTGTCAAGATAGACAAAATGGATATAAAAATTGACAATTTCAAAGAAAAGTATTCTCACCAAATGGACATTCTACATGAAGATTTATTGCAACAGAGGAAGCAGATTTCAGGAATGGAAACTACAGTAAGTGATATGGATAACAGACTTCAGGAGAGTGAACATAATGTTGAGTTCCTGTTAAAGCAAAATTCTCTTCTTCAGACAAAGGTTGATGACCTTGAGAACAGGTCCCGTAGGAATAATGTGAGAATTTCCGGCTTACCGGATAACATAGAGGGAAATAATATGGAAACATTTTTATCTTCATGGTTGCCTGAAGTACTTGAACTGCCGGAGGCTCTTTCATATGGTATTGAAAGAGCCCATAGATCAATGGTGACATCTAAAAACACCAAGAGTAATTATACTAAATCTGTTACTGTAAAGTTCCTATCAGCCCATGATAAGGAAATGGTACTAAAGACTGTGTGGGCAAAATCCCCAATCAAACTGAAGAACAATATTATATGCTTTGATAATGACTATTCTTCTTTAATATTATCAAAAAGGAAAATTTTCTTGCCTTTAGTCAGAGAACTAAAAAAGAATAAAATAAAAACCCATTTGGTTTTTCCGGCAAGAAACTGAAAATATTTTATCAAGATGGTTTTAAAATTTTTGACGACCTAGACAATGCAATAACTTATATAAAATCTAACAACATACTGGAAAAAGTAGATGAAATGGAGTGGGCCAGTCCTAGTCTTAAAAGGAATGCTGAGAACAACACTTGGAAAACATTTGACCCTAAAAAAAAAAATCAAAAGATGAATCATAACAAGTACATATTTGCACTTGATTCACTCAGTTGGGGAAATGAAACCGGACATCCAGGTGAGCTTTTGGTATTATATTTAATATAATGTAAATTGGTTAACTAAATAGTTGTCTATTTTGTTTTGTAGAATAGTTTGTTGTTTTTTTTTTTTTTTCATTTGTACTATTTGTTTAAGATTAATTATCTTAATGTTTATTGGTTTGATTCCCATGGATGCAGTGATTCTCCTGTCTCAGATATTTATGCTTCCAGATGTCTTGCAGTGGTACTTATCATTAGGGGGTGTATTTGTTTATCTTGATTTTGGTTCTTATAGTGGTTGGAAAATTTTTATTTAGTCATAATTGCTGTATTTGTATTTTAGTTGATTTATGGTTAATTGTTTGATAAAGGAATCTTGTATGATGGCCTGATGTATAGTTGCAGAATTGCTGTGCTAGTGATGGTACTTCTGACTCGGGATGTGAGTGGCAGTGTGGCTGGAGTAATGCTAAGGCTTTGTTGTCGTTTCCGAGTTGTTGGTGTGTTTATTTGGAGGCTCTGGTTTGGTGCTCTAGCACTGTAGAGACATGTGTGGTGTTGTTTGTGTTAATTGTATGTTTTGGTGCCTGTGTGCTTTGGTCGGAGATTAACTGGAGAGTCTGGTTGATAGTGTGGTGAAGCTTTGTTTGATAGCTGTCATTGCTTCGTGTTGTGTATGCAAGTTTTTTTTTTCTTTCTTTCTCATCTCTCTCAGTATAGAGGGAGTCTCAAGACATTGCCTTATATGTAGTTAAGCAATGTTTTACTTACTATTTCCCGCTGGAACTTTGAAAGCTTTATCTTCATGATGAGTTTGAGACTGTGATATCCATCGCGGCTGGAAAGCTCAGAGCTTTCTTAAAACATCATCATGAAGGCGTCGGAAGTAAATTGATCTTCTGATCCTCACCGGGAAGCTACTGAATCAAATTTGTTTTCTCATACAGCATACGGAAAAAAGATATAACTAGATTACTACTTTCAACTTATTGTAAGACATTATATGCAATAATTTCTTAAATAAATAGGGATTATACTACGCATGTAGCCTAAATACTTTTTCTGATCATCATAGGTATTCTTGAGCCGTATATATTTATAAACGAATAGTATTCTCATAAAATATTTGCTTTATGTATGACAAGGGTGCTGATATCTTGATGAGAAATACTAGTTGTGATGTGTGCATTTTTGGAAGATTTAATAACGCTACAAGCTGTTTATATATTTGTGTTACATGTATATTTTTTATAACTATTGACTTTCTGAGAAAATATTCATGAAGCATTTATCAAAATGTTAAATGTATAGACGTATGTAATAGGTTATCTCAGTTATTTTATGAATGCATTTGTGTAATAGGGTGATAGGGATGTACCACATAGGCAGCAATAATATTGCAAGGACAGGTGCATTAAAATAGTTAGATCTGTTTATCATTAGAAAATGTGAAATTTGCATCTTTTGTTTTGTTAATGAAATAGCTTTTCAAAATTCAAAGATAGTATAAGCTATAACTGAATAATGAAAAGCTCATTATATTTAAATAAGGCTTTTATATAGTATACAGGAGCTATTTAAGCACCTTGCTTCTTTGAACTAATATGACCTTTTCACTAGTTTTCAGTATGGTGATGGACCCTTTGAGGTAACTCAAATTAATGCAATGCATGGAAGATCAGACTTTTAAAGTTTATTAGTCACTCTTCTATGAGAGACTGCACCGGGGTGTTTGGTTATAAGAAAACTAGCAGGATGTTGTTGGTTTTACTTCTTGATGAGTAATCACTATATTTGGTTTCTGGCAAAGAAATGCCGTGTTCATTTCTTTCAGAAGAATCAGTATGTTAGTTGATTATTAGTAAAATCACTTTTATTAGCATCTTATTTATTAGCTGCCAATGTTAGTGGTTATTAAAGGCCCTTAGGTGATTCATTTACAACTATGTCCCAGTTAGCTGATCACCTATGGCAGTACTATTTATCACACTTCAGCCTTTATTAGCCATATTTCGGTAATAAAATAATGCCATAGTCTCTTTTTAAGGTTCTTATCAAATGTGATTACTTTAAAACAGAAGAGTGAACTAATAGATCATAGTAGTTCTTAATAACCTACTAACTAATGTAAGAATATTCTGTACTTTATTCCTAAGATTTAGCTGTCATCAATTTACTAATTGACACAACATTATATCTATACATTAGGTTCATACAAAAAAATTGTTTTTGTTATTGATGAGAAGCCTTATTTTTATAGTTATAACTATAGACATTTAGGCAGGTGCTGATTGGATGCTGCTTTTGATAGGAGGTCGATTCGAGTGACTGATGTCATTCGAGTTAGGAGTTTTAAACTCCAGAGGGGTTTGGGTTGGTTATTTTGTTTCATGTTTATGTTGTAAATATTTTCTAATAACTTTTCAGACGTTCATATCTTATGTAGTAGGAAACAACCTTAATTTTAAGAATATGATACTCTTACACTATGTTTGTTCTAATGATCATAATAGTATTCCTATTAGATATATTCTTGTGTATTTCTTAGATCAGTATGTTTATATTTACATCATTTAATTTTCAATGACTACACTAAAAGGTATAAAAGTTAACATTAATGGTTTAAATAATCCTAATAAAAGGAGGAATTTAACTAGATATCTTAAGTTACATAAATCCCAGTTAGTATTTTTACAAGAAACTCACTTAATAACAGAGGATATATTCAGACTTGAATCTAAAACATATAAGATTTTAGTAAGTTCTGAACATACTAAGAAAAAGAGAGGAATAGCTATCCTATGGAACAGCATAATGCCTTTTCCTAAAATAATAGATACATATAAGGATAATAAAGGAATGTTTTGTGCAGTCACCACAGAAATAAACAGTAAAATTTTCACATTGATTAACATATATTGGATCCCAGGGATAGGGATAAACACAGTGAAACAACATCTAGATCAAATTGTACTATTCTGTAAAGGGAACATTAGTTTGGCAGGAGATTTCAATTGTATTTTAGATTACAAAGACTCTAGTACTAATGGGAAGAGAAGAATATCTACATCATCTAAATTATTAAAAGACTTTTCAGATACTTATTTTTTGAAAGATATAAATTATTTTGCAGATACTACTTCTTTGTTTTACACCTTTTTTTCTCATAGACATAACTCATACTCAGGGATAGATAGAGTTTTTATTTCTAATAATTTAACAGATTCCTTAAACAAATCAGCAGTGATTTAATGTCCTTTATCAGATAATTCTATAATTTTTGAAGTGGTAGTCAATCCAAATTTTAATATTCATATAAAAAGAATCCCAGCTTATATCACAAAATTAAAAGATTTTAATGATTTAATTTCTACAGAAGTACAGAATTTTTTAGAACTTAACAATATTAATGATATATCAGAAATTTACATATGGGATGCCTTAAAAGCTTATCTGTATGGTAGGATATTGAATTGGTGCAAGAAAAAAAAAGATAGCTTGGGATAAAGAGCTGCAAGATATACAATGTAAAACTTAGTAATATGGGTGATAAAGATATATCAGATAAAAGAAAATAAATAAATATGTTAAATAATAAATATCTAGAAATATTAAAACATAAAACTATGATCAATATAGAAAAATTCAAGTTTATAAATTTCTCTTCTAACCGTAAATCCTTAAAAGTTCTTGCTAATAAAATGAAAAGATTAAATAGATTTAATCATATTAATGAAATATTCTCCCCTAAAAAAGGAAAAATGGTATCGGAAATTCATAATATATTAACTGAATTTAGAGAGTTTTTTATAAACATCAACCAAACAACTACTGAAATTAACTCTAAAGAGGAAATAAAAACATTTATTAATAAATACACTAAAACAAGACTTTCAGATGAACAAGGGATTTCTATTGATAAACAAATATCTTTCAAAGAACTTCAAACTCACATTATCAAATTAAAGCAAAATAAAGCACCAAGTAATGACGGCATCATTCCTGAAATTTATAAATTACTACCTATAAATGCTCTAAAATTGCTTTATAACGTATTTAATCTTGTTCAGGACAAAAACATAATTCCACCTTCTTGGAAATACACTTTTATTTCTCCTATTTTAAAATCTAACAAAGATCCCTCTAAGTGTACCTCCTATCGACCCATCTCCCTATTAAACACTGATTACAAATTATTTATGTCCATTTATGCAGAAAGGCTTAAAACACTTTTACCCAAATTAGTTGATAGTGATCAAACGGGGTTTATAATGAAGAGAACTTCATATGATAACATTAAAAGAATATTAACTTTAATTGATTCGGTGAAAAATCTTAAAACAAATTTAACCCTAGTTAGTTTAGATATAAATTGTGCTTTCGACTCAGTTACATGGGAATATTTGTTCACTCTATTAAAGGAATTAAATTTCTCCAATAATTTTATCAATCTTATCACTCTATTATATGAAGGTAGCCAAACTTATGTTAAAATTGGCACTAGTATATCTCAAAATATACCAGTAGTAAAAGGTACTAAGCAAGGGTGTCCTTTATCCCCTCTTTCATTTTCATTAGTTATGGAACCATGGGCAAATTTAATAAGACATTATACAGATATTGAAGGGGATACAAGTTACACCCCACTATATCATCTACAATACAAATGTTTGCAGATGATATATTGATTACTCTTGGGAGTAGAAGGGAATCTATACAAAAACTTTTTAAAAACATGGAATATTTTCAAAAAAATTCCGGCCTTACTTTTAATAATAATAAAACACAAATTCACTTAACAGGTTCAAAAAATACAATATACCTGATGAATACAATGAATATATAGCTCAGTCTCAACAAATAGCATATTTAGGTATAATTATTACTAACAATATTAAAGATACCATTCAAATAAATTATAATAAAAGTCTATTACAGATAGAATATTTAATAAATAAATGTAACAAATTACCCTTTTCTATGGATGATAAACTTTTAATAATAAAGATGATCCTTCTCCCCAAAATCTTATATATAATTCAATCTTTATCTATACCTCGTTCGTACCAAATAATTAAAAAATTTAATTCAATGATTCAGAAATTTTTGTGGTTTCCAAATAAGCCAAGGATTGCATTAACATACCATATGTATAATTGGAATAATGGGGGTATAGCCTTACCAAATTTAGAAATGTATTCAATTTCATCAGTATTCAATACAATTTCTCATCTCATTGATGTGCAATATACTGCTAAGTGGAAAGAGTTTATAGAGGTATTGTTCCAAAATACCAAAGATATAAACAGTTCCTATAAGCTTAATATAGTTAATAATCCATTTATTTGGAGGGTAAAAGATTATATTTCTGAATTTTCTTCTCTGAGTTTTAACTCTAAGTATATAGTTTTTTCTTTTAAAATCATTTAAAATTTTTATATTTAAATATAATATATATAAGAATTGGCTTTTTGTACTCTTCCCTATAGCCTACACACAGAGATCTATTTTCTCTTCAGATTATACAAAAATGTCTATATTTCAGCAAAAGCATTTAACATTTTGGCACCAAATGATGATAAATAATGAGATAACATCTAATAGTTTACTCTTGGAAGAGTATAAACTTGATTCTTGTTTATGGTTAGAGCTTCAAGAAGGTAGACAATATGTATTAAATAAATTGGATTA
Source organism: Protopterus annectens (assembly GCF_019279795.1). NCBI lineage: Eukaryota > Metazoa > Chordata > Ceratodontiformes > Protopteridae > Protopterus > Protopterus annectens. Next base: position 915,591,146 of record NC_056739.1, read on the forward strand.
TATGTCTCCTATAATTAGGAAAAAAATTCCCAAGCTAATACAATATATGATTTTATCAGTTTTGCATAAATCTCCTGCTAATAACAAGTTATCAAACATTTATAGGGCAATTAAATGTGATTTAGATACACATTCAGATAATTATTGGAAATATTTTTCTTTAATTAATAATAATCCCCTTCTGAGAAAGACAAATTTAATATTTTACAATCAGCAAGTATGACTACTTCTTCTTTAAAATGAAAATTATTCACATGGAGATTTTTAAATAGATCATTTATCACTCCTCATAATATAAGTATATTTTCTAAAAAGAATATAACATGTTGGAGATGTAATATTGAATTGAATGCTGACTGGTCTCATATGTTTTATAATTGCATATATTTAAGAAAATTTTGGGATGATATCAATAATTTGTTGCAAACAATTTTTACTGATAATTTCTTTATATCTAAATCGTTGTTTTATTTAATACTCCTGTTCCTGATTGTGTAAAAGAGAATAAGTACCCTTTGGTTTGGTCTTTACTATCTATAGCTAGAAAATCAATCACTAAGAATTGGAAATCTAGTACAGCACCTACATTTTTTGGAATTTAAAAATATACTCCTTGAAACGTGTAATTTGGAAATGTTATCTATTAAATCTAGATCTTCTAGGAATGGTACATTATATAATTCATGGAATATCATCTATGAACTTCTAGAAAAATAGTTTATTAATTTATGTAAACAGATGATTTTTATTAATCCTACAGCTACATTAAGAAACATTTCTTTTGCATGATGAACGTCATTGTACATAGTTTAGTTACATTGGTTTATATATTAGAAAGTTTTTTTTAAATTTCTTGTTTTTTAACTTTAAAGAAAAAATGTTATAATTTCATGGAAATATTTGTTCATTTTAATAATTATTTAATAAAAGTCTTTGAAAAAAAAAGATTAATTGCTTACATCTGCAGACATAGCATCTCCATGTAAAAGTCAGCAATGAGAAAAAGAAATAGTTAACGGCTTGGCAGATGCATAAAGGCACTTACCATAATTTCAAACTTTTTTCATTGAATTACTTGCCATTGTACATTTATTTTTTTATTTCCCTCAGTGAAGAATGATCAGAACAGCTCATCCCCATGTAAAAGTAGTCAGCAATTAGAAGAAAAGACTAACAACTTGAAAGATGCATGACAGCTTCTTTGTATATACAGAATTCCCCGAGCTGATGGTCTTCAACTGTAGACTTCTTGTCTCACTAAGAACATTTGCTAATGGAGAAATAAAACAAGCTAGTATGTTTGCAAATGCAAGAAGCTTAGCATTTTCATAGCTTTCATCATTTTGTTTTATTTTTCAACCATATTTGCTTACAAAAACATTTATAGCTTAAGTCTAGGGCATTAATTTAGACATCCACCCCAGTAAAAGTAAAATAAAGTATCTTAATTCTACATTTAGTATAATCAATGCACTTTTACACTCCACCCCCACCCTGGCAGCCCACGATAACAGCATATTAACTTAATCTTGCTTCTGTGCAGTCTTTCTTCTGTTGTCATACTATAAAGCCTATATTTCTTACAACTAAAAAGTACTTGTTTACCTTAACATCTTTAAGACATACAGCAGTCACAGAAAGGATATTTAAAATATCCCTGATACACACTATACAAAACTACTTTACAATATAACATACAGTTTGTCATTAAATGTTTTATACAATATACTACTAAGAATAAAAATTGTTTTACTTACATTTTTTTCTCTTTTACTGCCTGTCTAAACATTAATGACATCAAATGGGGTATATGCTTTACAGCCCACCCATAAATCTGACAAAGTCAGAAAAAGTCCAGTCTTTCTCAGCCACATTTTCTTGACTGATGCTTTATAGTTTCCCATTTAGTCACTATTTTCACTGTTGGTCTTTAACCTGTTCATTTTCATCTTCCAATACTGGACTCCGGTTCAAATCCAAGGTACTCCTATTTTTTCTAGTCAGCTCCTGTGCTTTTTTCTGTTTCTCATGAAATTTCCTTTGGAAAACTGGAAATGGTTTCCCTAGCAAAATTTCTGTATGAGCTTTATTGTTAGAAGAATGAGAAGCAGAGTCCTTTCTATTTACTGGTTCACTTTTTGTCGGATAATGCTTTTTGATGTCCTCCTTAGTCTGTTCTGCATCCAAAAATGTCTTTGATCCTTATGCAAAAATATTCTGAAGACAGCTGGATACAGCAACTTTAATTTTGCAGCTGTCTCTCAACATTCCCTGATCAATGGGGTAAATTTGCTTCTGTTCTGCCTAGTGTATGGTGAATAATCATTTTCCAATGCTGTCTCAATTTTTTAATACTTTTCTCTTATTCCACAGTTTTGCCAAGATCAACTCTCTCTGCTGGTATGATTGCATCTTTACTAATATAGGTCTTGGCTGCTTTCTCATGGCCGGGTTTGGACCAAATGCTTAATGTGCTCTTTCAGTTAACAAATCCTGCTGTGCAATACCAGTCCAGTTGCATATTTGTACAGCTATAAAATGAATACAGTCTGTTCCTTCCAATTTCTCTGGTACAGCAGAAAAATCACATTTTTTTCTGTGGGATCTGTTGTCTAACTCTACCATTTTTAAACAGCTCTTCTTGAGAAGTTTCATACTCAGAAAGCCTATTCTTCATCTCAATCTTTGATTTTTGTAGATATCCTTCTATATCACTACTGCAGTGTTCTTCACTGAAAGGGTCTCCTGCCAAGGATATCCCAATGTCTGGTTAGTATACCAAAGCCTTTAGATTTTATAGGCACTGTATGTCATGCATTTGCTCCCTGCATAGGGCATAAAAGTGACATATGGATGCATATCCTCAGAACTTCTTTGCCACCAGTCCAAATGCCATTATCAAACATTGGTCTGAATGCCCACCTGCTGTGCTGGTTACCAGGCCATCTTCAAATAAGTGCCCTGTTAGGGGTCTCTTCTCTGCTTTTCTCATTATCATTGTTACTTGTGTTCATGTCATCCAAGTAGGGAAAATATCAGTGTGGAAGGCAGATTTCTCATAAAGACCATCACAACCAGTGTCTTTTTTGCCTAGGGGCTTCCCATGACCATAAACAGTGCTCTCTCTCTGTTAACCGTTTGTCCTTAAGACCCTCCATATTTGTTTATCTTTCCTCTCCATATATTTTGAGAACCCATGTCTTACGTTGTTGGTTCAGGGTGCTATGTCAGAATCCTCCCATCCTAATGGACAGCCTTCTTCTATGAAGAAGGCCAAGAAGTCTAGGACTGATCCACTTGCATCCCAGCCTCCACCAGGCATCTCTCTAGAAGCTGGTCAAAGCCCTGAAGAACATCTGGTGCTTGCATCGGATTTCTCTGCTGTAAACCCATTGGAGGCCAGCATGGATCAGTGCACTCACATGTCTTCTGAGGCTTTTCAAATGTCTGCTCAGGATGTTGAGGGAGAACCGAGGCTGATTATTTCCAAGGGGCCAAGAGAGATTCCTACTACACTCATTAACTCCTGCCAAGGGGCTGAGCCACTGAGAGTTGTTAGAGTGAACACCCTACTTAAGAAAAAGCAAAGGATCGGACACATTATGCCTATTGCTAAAGATCCACAATGCAAATGTCAGGATGATGATATTAAATCCAAAATGTTGGGTTGCTTCTCTGGATAACAAGAATCCTTTTGGGACGGCTGCTGCTGACCTGTTCAAGTCCATCCAGGATAAGGGTAAGGCCATGCAGGAACTCGAACACATTTGTATCACCCCTATACCCAAATTCCAGAGGAATTACCCTTCTAAATCTGCCTTTGTCCAGAGGCAGACTCGTTAACCTCCCAAAGGTAAGAAGGGGTCCAGGCGTATTCCTCCTAAGTCCACTTAGACTGCTACTTTCAGAAGCCTTCCTTTCAGGACAAGCCTGTTTCTATTTGACATTTTGCTTCCACTTCCTCTCAGCCAGGTCCCCTTGTCTCTCAACCTTTGTCTGTCTTTCCCAAATTGGCAAAAGATCACCTCAGACTCTTGGGTGCTATCATTTGTCAGGGGTATTTCATGATATGGGATTCTCTTCCCTCTTTTTCTGGCATTTCATAGCCTCTTTCAGACCATCTCCATCTAATACCAGAGGTTTTGCAATCTCTTTTGAATCAGGGTACCATTCAACCTGTCCCACCCACTGAAGTGAAAAGAGGTTTTTATTCCAGAATGTTTTTGGGCCCTCAGAAAGAGGGTACTTGGAGACCAGTTAGGGACCTCTCTCTCCTCAACACTTTTCTCAAGGTCCCTTCTTTGAAGTTGCTATCTCTTCAGACTTTGTTTTCTCTTCTTCTTCCTCAGGCCTTCTTGGTCTCTCTAGACCTCAATGATGCCTATCTTTGCACCTCTGTTAACCCTCTATTCAGGAAATGTTTTATGTTTCTCTGTTTCTTTCTCTTATTTTCAGTTCTCTGCTTTGCCTTTTGGCTTTTCTACTTTCCCAAGGGTATTCCCAAATGCCTCACTCCTGTCATTGCCTTTTGCAGGCTTTGAGGGATACAGATATTCCCTTATCTAGATGACATGCTTATTCAGGCTCCTTCTCCTAACCGTCTTCTACAAAATCTTCAATTTACCACTTGTCTTTTACAAAGTCTGAGGTTCACCATCAATTTTGAGAAGTCAGTGCTTATACCCTCCTAGGAACATATTTTTATCTGTTGCAGGATTCAGGCCATTCCCATGTTGGTCTCCCTTCCTGTTCCTAAGGTGTGTTGTCTCTTCTTCCTCTGTCACGGCCAGGGAATTTCTTAGGATTCTGGGGTTTAATGACCTCCACTATTCCCATGCTTCATCTTACCATACTCCATATGAGGAAGCTTCAATGGTATCTCAAATTGATGTGGCTTACATTGCCACCCCCCTAGAGTTCCCTGTTCATTTGCTTCCTTGTCTCAAGCTCAAGTTCCATTGGTGGAGTCAGCAAATTTCTCTAAATCTGGAATTATCCCTTTATGCTCCAGTTCCTACCAAAGAACTGTTCATGGACACCTCAGACCTGGGATGGGACACTTCTTGTGGCCCACTGAAGGTTCAGGGCCTCTTCATCAGAGGTCATACCATATCAGCATAAAAGAGAGGAGGGCTCTGAGTCTGATTCTACAGACTTTTCAATTCTTTTTTTTCTCCCTGTCCCCTGAAAGTCTTCATGGAGAATATCACCATAATGTGGTATATCAACAATCAGTGGGGATGGAGCTCTTATTTCCTTTTCAAGCTGGCTCTTTAGGCCTAGAATCTGGCTATCATTTATCAGGTGACTCTTAGGGCAGTTTGCATTTCTTCAGAGTGCAATCTAGTAGCAGACTCTGTGAGCAAGTCCTGAACACAGGCCCATGATTGGATGCATCACAGGGATGTGGTCCTGGACATTATTCATCAGTATGTTATTCCTCAGATAGATCTTTTTGCCTCCCCTCTAAATAGACAACTTCCTGTATTCTGTTTGAGGGTGACAAGTCCTCTGACTTGGAAAGTGGGCACCCTGTCTATCCCCTGTAAGGGAATGTTTCTGTATGCCTTTCCTCCCCTTCCTCTGCTGCCAAGAGTTCTGCACAAGATCAAGTAATTCCCTCCCAAAATCTTGCTGGTAACTCACTTTTGGCCCAGACAGCATTGGTTCCCTCTTCTTTTTCATCTGGCCAGGGGCAATCACCACAACCTACCTTACTGGGTTGATCTCCTCATGCAAGACAAGGGGTCTCTTATCCCTCTTCACCTGTCCACTCTTCAAATGACACTGTGAGTGATAGGGTTTTGATCCATTTTAGACACCTCTTTTCTGAGGATATGCCTCAAGTTCTGCAGGAGGCCAGGGAAGCCACTACCAGAAAATCATATATATCTAAATGGAAAATATTTTCTGTTTGGTTTCTCTCTCACCATCAGGATCCCTTCTCAGTAGGGGTTCTTCTGGTTCTATCTTGTTTGTGTGATCTGCTCTATGCTGACTTGGTAGTGTGTTTTCCAGTGTTCAGCTAATTGTAACAGTATAAATGTGGTCTATTTGGCAACCTGTGTTAAATGCTCATCATTCTATATGGGTAAAACCACTAGAAAGTTAAAGTATCAAATTATTGAGCACAAATCAGACATTTGCAGAAAAAATTTAACAAATGGGCTAAGTAAGCATATTATGGTTAATGGTCCTGATCATTATTTTAGGTTTAGGGCTATGGACATAGTTCTTAAAGAAGTCAGAAGTAGTGATGTAAATAATATATTGGAAAACAAAAAGTATAAATGGATTGTCAGGTTGCAGGCTGATTATAAACCTGGCCTGAATAACTCTGTTAGTATTAAACCTGTGTTAGTTAGAAGGCAACAGCAAAATCTTTAGATGTGTATTTATATATGTATCTATATGTACATTTTTAATTTTGTTATAACATGGCTTTTAACATTTGTATTTTTTAAATGGGGGAGTTATTTTGATAGGCTGACTGTGATCATGTGATTTGCATCTGTTCTTATTTAAAGTCAATTGTCATTATGGAATATTAGCACTGAAGAAGGGTGGTTTACCCAAAAGCTTTGCTTGGTGGAATAAAATCTTTTTGGCATTGGAGTTTTTGTCCTATTCTCAAGAGACCAGACAGGATTGTGGTGCCACCTAAAGACACAGCGCACCATAGTAAAGCAGTACACATTGATGCCATGGTTGTAGTGGTGGCCACTAGAAAGGAACTGGCAGAGCAAAGTTCCTCTGCCTACCTGCCCCCCTGTACAGGGAGTCTAGGACACTGGACAAATTTGGGAATCATGTCTATGCTTGAGTGACTTTTGCTCTTAGGTTGCTGAATTATTTGGCACATTTCACTAGGCTTCCGAGAGACTTGATCAAGGAGCTTTCCAAATCTCTCTCTGGTACCATATCCTCCGAGGAAGGGAGTACCATTTCCTGACAGTGGGCTACCATTCAGGATATTTCTAATTTGTCCATGAGGCTTATCTCTTATGCTGCTGAAGGTACCTCATGAGCAGATGGTTCAGGCATTTCCATTAGGAGACATGCTGAGATGTGCTTATGTGATTTTGCGGAAACCCTTCAGATCTTCTTTAGTCAATGCATCATTTGACGGAGCCTCATTGTTTGGCCCAAAATTGAAAGACACACTCTCTAGGTGTGAACAGGAAGGGAAAACCCTGTCTGATGTGGGTGTATGTTTTTCGACTCCTCAGCGGTCCTTTTCTAGAAACCAAAGAGGTGGTAGAAAAATGTGTTTCAAGAAATCCCAGGGTCCTCAAAGGAAAATGTTGGAGAGAAGGAAAGGAGCATGAGAGCTGACTAGAAGAATTGAGAGTACATTGGAAATGAAGCAGAGACAGGATTTGGGAGATAGCAATGACCAGTAATAAAGCCAGTAACTTAGTGTGGGATTACAATGCAATAATTATATTTGTGAAATATGACAGAACAAGAAAATCTGGAAATATTGGACTTTTTTCAGAATTTATTGGACTTGTGGGGACTGCAAAGAATCTGCCCTACTTCATGTCATTAATGCTTGGAAAAATGCTTTGGGGAGGGGAAGAGAAGGGAGAAAGTTAAATGTAAGTAAAGAAAACATTTTGTTTCTTAATAGTACTATTTTTGTGGTGTATGGTTTTCTTTGCATGTTATAAAGTTCTCTCAGTTAAGTGTGAGATTGTAAATAGGTGCTGCTGTTCTTCTTTTTCCCCCTTTCTTTATCTCTTCTCTCTTTCTTCTTGTTCAGTTTTAAGAACTGCAGGCACTGCAATGTAAAAAGAAGCCTGGTTAAAAGAGCATGACAAAAGAAAAATCAATGTCCTTTTTCTCATTCTTTCATGGGGAATGGCTAGATTAAGGACCTTAGATTGATTTATTAAGTTTTAAGATAAAGCAAGTAATTAAAAAAGAAAATTGAATATTATGAGGCTTTTTTGTAGCAAAGAAATGTATGCTTAGTAGCAATTCTGTATCTGGCCTTCATGTCTCCATGGAAACAATCTGATAAACAGAAACTGACTGTGTGATTCTCTTGTCTCCATGGAGGCAATCAGATAAAGAGAAATTGGTTACAGTCTGGTGGAGCATGATTGCCTGGGAGAAAAAATAAAAGAGAAACTGGCTAGGAGATATAGTTCTCTGAAAGCATTCAGGGGTTTTCCCAATGCATCTTAGCATGGATAACCTTTCTTTTAGGTTAACTCAAGTCTATGAGTGTTTTAAATTCGGGACATCTTTTTTCCTGTTAGGAGGGTAAAATTTCAGTATTTGAAGATGTACATAGTTTTGTGTATTAGTATTAAATTAATAGGGTTTGGGTTTTTTTTCAGTAAAACAAAAAGTTTTGTAAAATGTGACATAGGCCCAAATGGATATGACAAGAAGCAACTATATAAAAGTTCAACCTGCCAAACAGTGCAGGCTTGTAACACAAAAGCTGGAATTAGACATTTAACAAACAATGCATTATACATAAAGTGTGGTACTAATAACTTTTTAATACAATGATGCTTTCTGTAATGTCTTTAAATGTCACTGGTCTCAGATAAATACAAAAAAGAAAGAATAGTGAACTATATAAAATGTAGAGTGCAAATAGCTATGTTACAGAAAACACTTGAAAATAATTGAACATGTGAATTTGATAAAGAAAGGTTTTCAGGATGGTTATTCAGCAGAATATCTGGGACAAAGAAAAACAGGAGTACTTATATTAATTGCAAGAGCAGTTCCAATAGTGATAGAAGAGGATAAAAAAGATAATAATGGCAGATTTGCAGTGCTAAGTGGCTACTGGCAAGGGAGGATTATTACAGACTTGTATTTATATTCCACCTAAAACTGCTATAATGGCACTTAAGAAAATTCTGGTAGAAATAATTAGTTTTCAGCAAGGAATATTACTTATAGGTGGGGACTGAATTTGACTTGCAGCAGTGGAGATGTGTCTGGGGGGCCAGAAGGGAAAGTATAACAAAACAGGGTAGATTTTTGAAGAAATTTATGAAAATATGTGGCAGGGAAGATGTGAATTAAGTAATAGGAGTTTAGATTGAATTTACATATTATTCCCCAAGATATAAAAACTGGGATAGGCTAGACAGAATTTACATTTCACAGGAACATGTGCATTTAATTGAAGGTCTTGATATGTACCCAATAAATATTTCAGATCATGCGCCAATAATAACTAAAATAAAAACACAGGGTAATGAAATAAAAATGAAACACTGACGCTTTCCCACCTATCTGTTCAAAAGAAAAAAATTAAGGAATGGGTATTGGAGATTATTCAGGAGCTATTCGAGAGGATAGAAATTGCTTCTGAAAATATAGCTAGGAAGTGGGATACAATTAAAGTGGTGTTTAAAATATGGTGAAAATAAAAGAAAGAAACTTATGGTTAAGAAGTAACAACAATTACTTAGAGGGACTAAAACTGTTAAAGTATTGCAGAATAGGGTGACTCTCACAGAACAAGAAGTGGATAAACTGCAGAATGCTAAGCAGAAAATAAGGGATTACCTTGATAATATATATGAGTTTAGAAAGATTGCTGTTAAGCAACTGTTTTTTTTTTTATAATAACAGTAGAGCCTAAAAACATTTAGCACAATGACTTAGGCAACAGAAAGTAGAAAGGGCTGTAGCCAAGCTTAGGGAGCCTATAACAAGGAAGATAGCAAGAGATCTTGTAGAGGTATTAGAACTGTTTTAGAAATTCTATGAAAGTCTGTATAAAGCAGAGAAATATGGAAATCAAGAAAATATACAAATGAAAATGTTTATAAAATAATTAAATATGCCAAGGTTAGAGGCAGATGAGGCTCAATTACTAATGGTTAGGATAGGAGGAGATGAGATAAAAATTGTGATGTATAACCAATCAACAGGGAAATCCCCAGGAATAGATGGTATTCCTGTGGAAGTTTGGAAGCTAGGAGGGAAAAAATGATAATGATCTGGAAGGTTTTGTTTAATAGTATTTTATGAGAAGGAAAAGTACCAACATCCTGGAAGAAAGCAGTGGTATCTGTAATACGCAAAGAGGGTAAAGATTATAAAGTGTCCATGTCTATAATGGCTAAAAGAATGGCAAAAGTAATACCAAAATTGATAGATATGGATCAGTGTGGTTTTGTGGCGGGGAGGCAACAAAACCACACTGATCCATATCAGTGTGGTTTTGTGGCGGGGAGGCAACATTTGACAACTTTAACAAAACATTGATGATCCAGAGGGAAGCATAATGTAAGAAAATACCATTCTTGTTGGAGGGTCTTGATGCACAGAAAGCATTTGACAGTGTAAGCTGGGACTTTATGAGCAAGGCAATGCAAGCATTTGCATTTCCTGAAAAAATATATAAGATTGATTAGGAGGATATCTGAGGGATCAGAGGCAAAAATTAAAGTGGGTGGTCTCCTCTCATAATTTCTGCTTGAAAAGAGGAACAAGGCAAGGGTGTCCTCTTTCCCCTTTGTTGTTTGCATTATATTTGGAACCATTGGCAAAGAAAATAAGGAGCCAGAAATTCAAGGATATAATTGGTATGATAGTCAAGAAAAGCTGGCTCTATTTGCAGATGATATTATCTTCTACCTGACAAAACCAGGAAGAGACACTACAGTGTTGAAGAATATTTTGAAACAAAATGAATGAAGCTAAAACAAAGGCAATAGAGGTAACTTATGTACATACCCACATATGAATTGGTTCAGCAATATCCATATTTATGGGGACATGATAAAATGAAGTATTTAGGAGTATGGATTTAAAATTATTCATGTGTGGCAGCTAAGGATATGTGGGAAGAGACTAAACAAAATTTAATACAAAAACTGAGAAAATGGAAGCTTTTTATATGGATATAGATATTTAGATACAAACAGTTAAAATGTTTTAGTCCCATTAGTCTTATACACAGGTCAGGCATATTTTTATCAACCAGAGGAGAAGTTGTAGATAGCAATTAATAAAGAGTTGAAGGACTTTATCTGGGAGGGGAAGACAGCAAGATTCAAGTGGGATAAACTGATACTTCTGGTAGAACAGGGCAGATTGGGATTACCTGATTTGAAGGGGGTATTTCAGAGCTACACAGTTAAGGCTCCTATACATAGCACAAGCAGAAAACTATAATTCAAAGTGGAAAGGGATGATGATGAAATGGGAGAAGCTCAAGAAACAAGGAGAAAGTTGGATTTTGGATGCAACCATTTAAGGATAATAACAATAATCATACAGAATATTATATCCACAAAGTAGTAGAAATTATCCTAAGAACTAAGCCAACATGGGAATGGAGAAAGGAGATTCTGCCGATAACGATGATTGCAATTAGCGATATAGACAACGGGCAAGAGGGGGCTGGAATTTATTGGAGAAAACTGGCAAAGGAACCAAGGTATTGGGAGCAAATAACTACAGAGGGAAAGATGATAGAATGGAAAGACGCAAAGGATTTATTTGGACCGCAGGTTAGAGACTGCCTCCCCTATCAAAGATTGATATCAGACTATAGACAAAGAGAAAGAAATAGGTGGTGTCCTAAATGAAACATCAGCACTGGTAGAGATTTAGTAAAATCTAGAACAGAAACTACCATTAAAAAAAGAATAATTAGTAGAGCGTATAAAATATTGCATGATAACTATAAAAAATGAATCAGAGGAGGTTAGAAAGGATTGGGAAGAGAGATTGGATAAGCAGTTCACAAAGAAACAATGGGAGGATATATGTATGTCTCCCAAATATGCAACAAAATTTGGAAGATTTAGGACTTTTGCTTGGAAATGTTTACATAGATATTTTTGTACCCCAAGTAGACTCCAGAGAATTTTTCCTCAAGTTGACAGCAAATGCTGGAGGTGTGACAGGGAAGAAATAGGTAAATGGGAACATTTTTTCTGGGAGTGTGGTGAGTTGGGAGACTTTAAGGATTCCCTGTGGGATGCACTTTTGGAGATGCTGAGTGCGCAGATTGGTGTGCTGAGAGAGATGATTTTTCTGAGGTATGATACAGAATCGGAATTGCCTAGACATAGTAAGGCCTTGCTGTATCTAATTATGGTGGCTGACAAAAAAGCAATTGTTAGAAAATGGAAATCAAAATCTAAACCAACTACACTAGAAGTAGAGAATATGGTAACAGAGATAAAACAACTGGAACTGAGATTTTTAGAAAATAATAGGAGCAAACTACATAGGAAAAAATGGAAATTGTGGGAACAATACATGCAGGGGAGGAAAGAGGTTTAAAAGAAAGCAGGACTTAAATGAGCTATGTAATGTTTGACTGAAAATGATTGGCTAGATTATAATTGATATACAGTGTTTGCAACTAGAAGTGTGTCAGCATGGTTTGTGTTGCAAAATGCTTGCAACCCAGGATTATGTTGGTGTGGCTCATTTTCATTTATATAAATGTATGATTGCCTATACCATAAGTGATGGTTTAAAAAAGATATTTATTGTTTAAAAAAAAAGAAAGAAATCCCAAGGTCCCTTTTAAGATACACATGGAGAAAGAGTGCACCCAGGGACATAGTGGGGAATTCAAATGGAAGACCCTATTCCTGCATAGGTGGTCCACACAGATAAAGTTATAGAGATTCCTTCTCAGACAGATCCTATCAGTGCTCCTGAAAGGAGGCCTGACTGTCCATCTGTGGAGGCAGTCAGGGATTGTCTATCCCAGCACCAAAGATCCTGGTTAGAAATCACAAAAGATTCATGGGTGCAGTGGATAATATCCAGAGGTTATATCATACTATTTTCCCATGTCACTTTTAAAGAAAATCCCTGATGTTCCACACAGTGAGAGGGAAGTAACATTACTCAAAATAAACAAGCTGCTTGAAAAAAAGAGTCATCCAAGAGGTCCTCCCAGACTAGAGAGAGTCTGGAACTTATTCAAGATTCTTTTTAGTGCCAAAAAAGATAGGGCACTGGAGACCAATTTTGGATCTTGGCAAACTAAATTAACCAGTTCAGTATACAAAGTTCCAGATGGTCACAGTTCAGTCCATTTTGCCATTTCTGCACAAGGATGACTGGATTTCCTTGATAAATCTTCAGGATGCATACTATCATATCAAAATGATCAGGCGATCCAGAAGATATCTGCACTTCCAGCTGGGAGCCAGTCATTACCAATTCAGAGCATTGCCTTTTGGTCTCAACTCAGAGCATTGCCTTGGTCTCACCACAGCTGCCAGGGTGTTCCGCAAGGACAAGGCAGTAGTAACAGCTCACCTGAGACTGCTGGGATTCTGAATGCTTCTATACCTGGACGACTAGTGCCTGACCACTTCAACCAGGCATTAACTAATTCAAGCTAGGGACTACTTACTCCAGCTGTGCTGTCATCTGATGATATTTATAATTACAACAAATCTCAACTCAGTCCATCTCAAACTTTTGAACTGATTGATGCTCATTTCAATACAGCTAGTCAAATAGCTTCTCTCTCCCTCTTATTTGGGTTCAAACCATTCAAAGATTATTCAAATTTCTTCCCTACCAGAGCATCTGATACTCCAAGCTGTGGGATCTATGTCAGCGACAATCACTGTTATACTGCTGGCAAGGTTCCATATGTGAATCCTCCAATGAACACTTGCAACTCAATGGTCTATTCTCCATTACCCATTATCCAGCCCAGTCAAGATAACTCAAGCTTGCAGGAATTGTCTATTCTGGTGGATTCACTCCAATCACATACAAGAAGGCTGTCCCTTTGTTCTCCCTCAACCAAAGGCCACAGTGACCATGGACGCTTTGTATATATTGGGTGGGGAGGGCACTTCCTGAGAGGGACAGTCCAAGGCACATAGACACCTGAAGAGGCCAACACACATGTCAATATTCTGGAAATTAAAACTGTCCTCCTAGCATTGCAGGCATTTCAAGACACTCTCCCAACTGGGACTATTGCGATTCACATTAACAAACAAGAGGAACAAGATGTTACCCTCTTTGTTGAGAAGCTATGAGAGTATGGCAATGGGTGATCTCCTCAAATCACTTTCTGATAACAGTGCACATCCTGGGGAAGTCCAACTTGATTGCAAACAAGTTAAGTAGGTCCATTGTAATGCCTCATGAGTGGTCTCTCAGTATCAACAGGGCTGAGATGATTTTCCATCAGTGGGGCCAATCATGCTGTGACCTATTTGCTTCTTCCCTCAACAACAATTGCAGCAGGTTTTTTGGCCTGATCTCCCCAGTGGGGGCGTCCTCAGTGGATGATCTACTTCATGCTTGGCGTCCAGTATCCTTTATGCTTATTCCCCATTACTGCTTATTCCAAACTTTCTCCAGAAAGCATCTCAATTAAAGAGAACAGTTATCCTCATTGCCTCACAAAGGCCTCATCAGATCTGGTTTTCCTTCCTTTGGCCTCATCATCTACATCCTCCCTGGATTCTGGATCCAACTCCAGACCTCCTGTCTCACCTGACAGGCTTGACTCATCCACAGATTTCAAGCCTCAAGATGACAGCATGGTTTCTCCAGTTCCACTGATTGATAGACAGACTGGACTCTCTTCTCCCATCCATCATATATTGTTATCTTCCCATAAAGCTTCCACTAGGAAACTTCATAAAAGTAAATGGAAAAGTTTTTTTTTCTTGGGCCCACCAAAAGAATTTAGACACTTTTTCAGCACCAATATCAAGGGTTCTTGACTTTTTAGCTACAATTTTCAGTGAAGGTGACAGCTCCTAAAATATCAGAGCACAATTAGTAGCCATTTCCAACTTTTATATAGGAAATAGGATTAAATTCTACTTTAGCTTCCTCTAAGATTTGTAAAGATTTTGTCAGAGGAACCTACTTACTTAGACCTCCTCTAAAAGATCCTACCCCTTCTTGAGATCTAAATATTGATCTGATGTTGTCAGTTTTCATTCTGTCCTCCACTGATAGGTTTGGATCTGAGCTCTTGGATCTGACTCGGCCGCTGTAAAAGCTCATGGCAACCTTGAACTCTCGAGCTTCTCCCTTACTCAGAATGCACCAGCCTCCATTACCTCAAATGTCATTTGCCACTTCTAGGTGAAAGACATGGTTTCTCTTGTCTCTTGAGCTACTAAGTAGATAAGTGATTTTTTTGTAATTCTTTTCTCTAAATTTATCTCCTTTCCTTAGCACTAATGTACTGTTGATACTATTGTTAGTATCTCTCTCTCGTTTCTCTTTTTTCTCTCCCTTGCCCTTACTGTAATACATTTGTATGTCCTTTTACCTTTGTAGGTTGTTTTTCAACCACTTTCTATTTCCTTAAAAAAAGTCTTTTTTTCTATAATCTTTTCTAAGATATATATATATATATATATATATATATACACACACACACACACACACACACACACATATATATATATATATATATATATATATATATATATACATACACACACACACACACACACACACACACACACACACACACACATACATATCCAGTATATGTATGTGTGTGTATGTATATATATATATATATATATATATATATATATATTCTAAATGTATTCCCAGTGTTTATTGCTGTTGGTTGATTTGTTGAATCTGCTGATTGTGTGCTTATGGCTGAAAAGGAGAAAAGCCCAGCAAGTTTTAAAAAATGTGGAAAATGTGGTCAAAAGATAACTCTTTCTGACTCACACACTCAGTGTGTTTTTTGCTTAGGCCCTCTTCACCTCCAGGAAAATTGTGCAATCTGCCATACTTTCAACCCTAGAACATTGGTAGATCGTAGGAATAAACTTATTTTAAAGAGTCTCTTGCCGTCTTCCTTTGACAAAGCTATCTCTACAGCATCTAAAGAGAAGCCTAAAAAGATGTCTCATGCTTCTCAGAGCACCTCTTCTGCATCCTCCAGGTCCTCAGAGAAATCAGTGAAAAGGACTTCTTCAGATCCAACAGTTTTATTAGATGCACTGAAGAAGAAACCAAAACTCTTGGGTCCATCTCTTTCCTCCAATCTGACAATGTCTAAAATGCTGTCCTTGGATCCAATGGCTTCTTTGGATCCAAAGTCTCTGAAAAGCAAAGATTTGTCAGATAAGATGACCTCAGATCAAATTCTAAAGTCAACTTTGCCTAGAACAAGGTACTCACCATCACTGGATCTAGTTCCATCAAGAGTACCTCCCCTTTTTTGGAGAGACCTAAATCTCCATCTGCTCTATCCTCCCGGTCGTCTAGAAGTCTGAACGAAGAGGATGTGGAGAGGCTATTGAGAAAGATCATCTCGGTGCAGAGCCAGGTAACCCATTTCTCAGCTCCTACCCTACGCGTTAGGAGGCCCGTACATCCACAACACCTCCACTACCAGTTCCTCCTTTGATTGCTGTCAAGGTTTCAGAGCCCTCAGATCTGAGTCATCCAGACCCATCTGCTTCAGATCTGAGAATCTTTGTATCCTCAGACCCAAGGCTTACTCTGAGCTCTTTGACCCAATCAGATTCAGGGACGTCTCAGAGATGATACTACTGCATTGAGTCTGAGGTGCTGCAGTCAACTCCAAGGATTCCACAGCCATCTCTGCATCTTGGAGCCTCAGCAATGGTCAGTTTGATTCTGACTTCGGCCTTGGGGTGGCTGTCCTCAGAGCAGGGGAGAATTAGGGATCAGGGGCTTGTTCTCTTGGATCCAGGTTCCTATCCCTCTCTAGGGCAGTCTGCCTTTAGGGTTTTGGAGAGAGCTCTGTCTGCACCTCTGACTCAGATGTTGCCTACCCCTTTGGATCCTAAGTCTACATCTATTCCACCTCTGAATCTAGAGTCTCAGCTGTTCTTTCTACAGGGACAGCTGATACCAAAACCCCAGACTTCCCATCAGGGTATCCCCTCCTGTTCTGATACCTCCATAGAGTATCCCACCAAGGAGCTCCCTAACAAAAAAACATTCAAGAGGAAGCATATAGATTACCCTGAATCTGTCACCGAAGATAGAGATTTTGATGAGGGTGAAGGGTCCCCATGGTCACCTCCTGATGATGTCTCTTTTGGAGACATCCTTGAGATCCTGAAACAGAGAGGTGGCTGGAAGCCCAGCAACCCTTCATTGGAACAATCTGTACTCCTGGAGGCATTTGGTAACAGCCCATCTACCTCCTGGATTGTCCCACCCACCAATGAGCTCATCAGTTTGGTCTCTTGGAGGGAATGGAAGGATCCTGACATCACTGAGTCCATCCCCAGGAAACCCAACAAAATTATGACTCCCCAGAGGAAAGACAATTTTGGTCCAAAGGTGTGCCTGTGGATGCCCTGGTCATGGCAGTAGCCACTAAGAAGGAACTGGTGGAAGAAAGTTCCTCTATTCATGCCCCAGCAAGGAGTCATGGGCAATGGACAGATTCAGGAAGCATGTCTATGCTTCAGCAACCTTCACTTTAAGGTCACTTAACTATTTGGCACATTTCATAAGACTACAGAGGGATCTGATTAAGGAACTGTTAGACATCATCTAATAAACCATTGCTGAAGAGGTGAAGAAATTGGTCAGGTCTCAGTTGGCTACCCTACAGTCCATATCCAACTCTTCCATGAGGCTTATTTCTAACATAGCAGAAGGAACCACAAGAGCATTGGGTTCACATGCCTGGATGCATTTTTGCAATTTTGCTGAACCCTTTAAGTCTTTGTTCATCAATGCTCCCTTTGACAGCATGTCACTTTTTGGTCCCAAGGTAAAGGATACAGTGTCCAGGTGTGAGAAGGATGGAAAGACCCTTTCTGCCATGGGTGTATGTTTTTCCACCCCTTAAAGACCCTTTCTAAGGAATCATTGAGGTGGTGGTAAAATGTGGTTCAAGAAATGTCAAGGTGCTTTCCAGGACACACGTGGAGGAGGTTCCCTCAAGGCCAGAGGGGGGAACTCTAATGGTAGATGCTGCACTCACACCAGAAGTGGCCCATAGAACCAAGGGTCAAGAGATTCATTCTTCAGCAAACCCTATAAGCGCTTCTGAAAGGAGGCCCGATTGTCCACCTCTGGAGGCAATCAGGGAATGCTTGTCTATACACCAGAGAGCTTTGCTAGAAATAACAACAAATACTTGGGTGCAGAGGATCATTTCCAGAGGTTATATAATACCATTTTCCCTTTGTCCTCCCAATTCAAGATAATTCCTTGATGTTCCACCCAGTCAGATGGAACAAGAAAGCTGCTAGACAAAAGAGTCATCCAACACGTACCCCCAGGCCAGATAGAATCCAGAACTTACTCAAGGTTCTTTTTAGTGCCAAAAAACAGGGGACTGGAGACCAGTTCTGTATCTCAGCATCTGAAACACATCCATTTGAAAGACCAAGTTCCAGATGGTTATGGTTCAGTCCATTCTCCCTTTTTTAGAGAAGGACAATTGGATGTGCCACATATACCTTCAGGATGTGTATTATCACACAGAAATGAACAGGCAGTTCAGAAGGTTCTTATGCTTCCAGCTGGGAGGCAGTCATTATCAGTTCAGAGTTCTGCCTTTAGTCTCACCTCAGCCTCCAGGATGTTTCCAAATGCATGGCCGTAGTAGCAGGTCACTTAAGACTGCAGGGATTCTGGGTCTTTCCATATTTAGACTACTAGTTCATATCTGCCAAACCAGGTATCAGCTCATCATAGCAAGAGAAAAGGTGATTCAAACTTGTACTCTACTAGGAATAACTATAAATTACAAAAAATCTCAACTAGAACCAAGTCAAGCTCTGGCGTTCATAGGGGCACTACTCAACACAAAGTCATTAGTAGCCTCACTTCCCCTTTCCTGAGTTCAGACAATAAGAACACAAGTGAAAAAGATGCTTTCCACTACCAGAGTTTCAGCCCGTTTGGTCCCTCAGGCTCTGGGATCAATGGCAGCAGCAATAACATTAGTGCCTTTGGCGAGATTTCACATGAGAATCCTTCAATGGATGCTGGCTTCCCAATTGTCAGTTCTTCATCTCCCCTATCTGCCCCAATATCAATCACCAACATATGCAAAAGGGATCTGATGTGGTGGATTCAATCAGATCAGGTTTTACAAGGCTGTTTATTTGTCCTCTCTCAGACCAAGGCCACAGTGACCACAGATGCTTCCCAGTTGGGGTGGGGGGACATTACCTAGGGAAGATAGACTAAGACATGTGGTCCCCTGAAGAGGCAAATTGGCATCAGTGTTCTAGATTTAAAAGCAGTGCATTTAGAGCTGCAAGCCATTCAGGATGTTCTCCCTTTGGGAATTATTGGAATATAAACAGACAACATCAGTAGTTTGATACATCAACAAACAAGTTGGAACCAAATTGTATCCCCTTTGTCGAGAAGCGCTCAGGTTATGGCAATGCAATATCTTCCAACCTCTTTCTTATAGCAATGAACATTCCTGGGAAGTCCAGAGTACTAGTGGACAAGCTGAGCTGATACATTCTACTACCTCATGAATGGTCCCTCAATCAGACAGTAGCAGAAATGATTTTCTGATAGTGAGGTCAGCCATGCTGTGATCTGTTTGCGTCCTCCTGAACAACAAGTGCAGCAGCTACTTTGCCCTAATTCCCTTATGAGGAATCACTGAGGGATGCTCTCCTTCATGATTAGCCCCCCCCCAGTCTGCTTTATGCATACCCCCCAATTCCTTTGACCCCAGAATTTCTATAGAGAGCTGCCAGGTTGAAGAGCAAAGTCATCCTCATTGCACCCTTTTGACCTTGACAGATTTGGTTCCCTTCTTGTGGGCTCATTTCATTAATTAACCCTGGATCCTGGACCCAGCTCCAGATCTGCTGTCTCTCCTGACAAGCATGATACATCAGAACTCCTCAGTCTCAAGCTAGCAGCTTGGTTTCTCCATTTCTAGTAACAGCCAGACAACCTATGCTCTCATCCCCTGCCCTCCAGATTTTGTTATCTTACCTCAGACCATCTACAAAAAACTTTATGCTAGCAAATGGAAAAGATTTGTGCAATGGGCACTACAAAATAATGCGGACCCCTTTTCCTGCACTAATTCATACTATCCTGGAGTTCTTGATGTTGCTTTTTAATCAAGGGGTCAGTTCAAGAGTAAAGGTTCAACTAGAAGCAATTTCTAATTTCCATATTGATTTTGATGGCTCTTCACTTGCTTCCCATAAACTTTGTAAAACCTTTCTACAAGGCACACTTCTGTTAAGATCTCCATTTAAAGATCCTACTCCTCCATGGGACTTAACTCTAGTGCTGCAAGCTCTGGTCCTTCCTCCCTTTGAACCTGCACATGATTGCGATCTCAAATTTCTTTCTTGGAAAAACTTTATTTTTCATGGCCATTACTTCTGCCAAATGAATTTCAGAGATTCAGGCTTTGTCGGTGAAACCTCCATACTTAGTTTTTCATAAGGATAGAGTTAAATTATGAACTAATGCATTATTTTTTACCCAACATTAACTAATCTATTAATCTGACAGTTTTCTTCCCAAATTGTACAAACAAAGGCTAATATTTGTTACATTTACTAGACATTCATAGGCAATTGTGCTTCTGTCTACACAGAACAAAGGGCCTCAGAACTTCAAATCAGTTATTTGTTTCCTTTGCTGAAGGGAAATTGGACAAGCCTTTCTCTAGAGTTTCCCTAACTAAATGGCTTACTAACTGCATTTCCTTTATTTATAACAAGTTGAACTTGCCTTTACCCAAACAACTATGTGCTCACTTAACAAAGTCGATAAAAGCTTCCTCATCCTTTCATTCAAGAGCCTCCATGGATGACATTTGTGCAGCAGCAACTTGGGCTTCCCCTCACAGCTTCATCTCTCATTACAAACTGGACTTAGATTACAGAGGTGGGGCATCATTTGTTTCACTGGTGATTAGGAAGATCCTTCCTTGAGGTCACCCTGGGATTTAGGTAGCTGGGGACTCTGTCCCATCAGTTGAGGACAGAATGAAAATTGACAACATCAGATAAAGAAGTTATGTACTTATCATAACATAACCATTTTCATTTTCCTCAACTCCCCACCCACTGACCCCCAACCTTAATTTTTCTGGAAGAGTGAGTGGATAGAGTGAGTTTTTTGGGTCTACTCCTTGCATTGTAAAGCTCCATATATAGCTTTGTTTACCTTGTCTGCTATATATTCATTAAGGTTCTTTACATAAGAGTCATTTTGATTTTTTGCCATAGTCTGCAAATGAGATCTGAGATAACTGGGATTGGTGCATTCTAGGTAAGGGAGAAGCTCAAGAGTTGAAGGTTGCCATGAGCTTTTAACAGTTGCAGAGTCAGATCTGAGGGCGCAGATCTGAACCCATCAGTTGAGGAAGAATGAAAATGGACAACACAGATGGAACGTTATGGTAAATACATAACTTCTTTTTCTTCAAACCTTGATCAACCCCTCTTTGAACAATCAGCTAAGTCTGATCTGAACTTTTTGACCTGGAAAGCTCTTTTCCTAGTTGCTATCACTTCTGCTAGAAGAGTGTTTGAGCTTCAAGCACTGTCGATTAAACTTCCTTATTTAATTTTTCACAAGGACAGGGTTTCTTTATGGACAAATCCTTCCTTTTTAACAAAGGTGGTGTTGGAATCTAATATAAATTAGGTCATCAATCTCCCAGTCTTCTTTCCTAACTTTTCTAACAAAGGAGAATATATTCTACATCTTTTGGATGTCCATAGACAGTTACATTTCCACCGTCACAGAACCAATGATATAAGAAAATCTGAACAATTGGTTGTTTTCTTTTCTGATTCAAAACTAGGCAAACCAGTATTTAAAATGACTTTGGCCAAGTAGTTGACTGATTGTATTACCCTTGTCTATGAAAAAGTGCATTTGCCTTTACCAAAACCTCCAAGAGCCCATTCCACGAGGTCTATGGGAACTTCCTCAGCCTTTTTGTCTAAAACTTCCTTGGACAATACTTGTGCAGCTGCAACTTGGGATAGTCTTCATACCTTTATTATGCATTACAAATTGGATCTGGTCTGTGTGGGAAGAGCAGCCTTTGGCTCAGCTGTGCTTTAGAATATCCTTCCTTAGAGTCCTCCTGGGATTTATGTAGATGGGGACTCTGTCCCATCTGATCTGTTAAGGAATGAATGAAAATTACAACATCAGATAAAAAGGTGAAACTTCCAAGATGGCAGCACATAGAGCTTAACTATAGCTCTCCCAGTGTGAAAATAGAAGCTCAACTGAGATGGCCAGTAGACTTTTGTGTCTATGGGTAAATTTTAGTAACTGGCTAGTAAATGTACCCACCTCCCTTGTGCTTAAACTCCCAACTAAACTGCAACCATGCTCCAGCTCCCCTTCTGCCAATAGCCTTCCATCAGAATACCTAAAACTAGTATCTGATGCTATAGCATATCCTATCAGCATTCTTATTAACTGATCTATCTCTGAATCCTATTTCTCTCAACTCTGGAAAAGATCCATTGTAACTCATCTGCACAAAGATGGTAACACCAATGATCTTCCTGTCGGCCCATCTCTATACTCTCACCTTTATCCAAAATCCTAGAAAAATGTGTGCTTCAATTGCTAAAGCATCTTTCTGACAGTAACATCCTTGCTCCCACCCAACATGGTTTTTGCCCCACACACCACACCACTACATCCTCACTCTCATTTACCAATACTGTAAACAAAGGTCTGGATGCTGGTCTATCAACTGCAGTCATCCTACTAAACCCATCCAAAGCTTTTAACACAGTATAACACCCAAAGCTATTACAACAACTCAAAACACTAAATTGCTCCCAGAATATTCTAAATTGGTTTTCCAGCTATTTAAACCATAGACAACAATCTGTCAAGTGGCAAAAGACACAATCCTAATATCTGGTAAATAATACAGGAGTCCCCCAAGGTTCTGTTTTGGGACCTCTTCTTTTTAGTGTTTTCATTAATAATCTAAATACTGCATCCTAACAAATTACATTCATCCAAATATGCTGATGATTCTAATATCATCTCCACTTCTAATAAATTCTCAGATCTCCTAAAGATAACTCAAAATGCCTTTTCATCTATTGAAGCTTGGCTAATTAATGTGCAACTTCTTCTTAATCTCAAAAAAATCTAAGCTCTTGGTATTCTCAACAAAAACACCAACTCACGTCTTTAAGATATATTTGTAAAACAATACTGAAATTGAATTAGTGAAGACAGCTAAACTACTATGCATTACAATTGATGACAAACTCTCCGAGCATTATATTCACAATATAATAAAAAAATCACTTTCAGCTCTGCAAACTTTATAGACATAAACTATATTTGGATAAGCCCACCAGGATAAAACTGGCAAACAGTATCCTATTCCCTTCCCTCCTCTATGGAATCCCCATATTTACCAACCTCCACACATCACTCATGAATAAACTACAATCCTGCTACTATAAAATAGCAAAGTTTGCCCCTAGAATGCCAAATCACACATGCCACTGCTGGGCCATTAAAGAATTAAACTAGTTTGAATTCCCCCATTACCTAACCTACACCCAGCTATCTCTTGCCCAATAACTGATCAATAATCCTGACAAGTGCCCTTCAGTTCAGACTATTCTACAAACATGCACCCCTCCCAGAAATCTTTGGTCTAGTAATAAACAACTCTTAAGCATATCCAAACCCAACAAACGAACTGGACAAAGCCTTTATTCCTATACCATTAACAAACTATGGAATGCTCTGCCTTCCTCAATCACTCAATTGGACTCTATAAAAACATTTAAATCTGGACTAAAATGCCACTACCTTAACAATCATATCTGTTCATGTGCACATATGTCTAAGCCACCATAAACAAAGTCAACCATCCACTTTATTTTTTTCTTCTTTGCTACAAACTTACATCTTGCTAACCTCATAGAAATACTTTACAAGCCCTTTCTATATCAGTTTAAAAACTCTAATTCTACTTCACCTTTCTAACTTCTCCTAATCCTAAATGTAGAACTTCCTAATTATAGATCAAATCAAAGTCTTCCTTGAATTTACCTAGTTATCTGAATGTTTCTGTTCAGTTTTATTGCATGTTAATATATCTACATTGTAATGTTAGTTTGTACTAAAATGCAATACTTTTTTCTGTACTATATGAATTTT
Organism: Protopterus annectens; assembly: GCF_019279795.1. NCBI lineage: Eukaryota > Metazoa > Chordata > Ceratodontiformes > Protopteridae > Protopterus > Protopterus annectens. The sequence goes on from NC_056739.1 coordinate 915,615,263, forward strand.
TACATTTTGTATTAATATTTTGTATCTTTTCTTGGAGATGTTCTCCCTGGGCTTCCACTGAAAATGGGTTTCTGACCCAGTGGACCTTCCCAGTCAACAAATGTCAATAAATAAATAAATAGTAAATAAAGTGTACTGTCTGGATGCCAGGAAAAAAGAAATAAAGAGCACCTGGAAAGAAATCAGTTACAAGAGGTGAGGAAGAAACACTGACTAGAGAAAGTTCTGCAGCTGTTCAGCAAAAAGCAATGCAATCTCCAGACATGACTTCCAGTAACCTACAGGAAGATATAAGACAACTGCACACAGACCTGGTTAAAGTAAATGAAACACTGTTGGACTTTATCAACACAAATAACAAAAGGCTGGAAAAAATGGAATAAGCTTTAAACAGATATTCTGATGATGTGATAAAGCTGCAAAAATCAGAGGTTGAAATGAAGAAAAAGCTGGCTGAATATGAGACTGTCCAGTAAGAGATGTTTCAAAGAATAATAAAATTAGAGGACAAAGCACATAGAGAAAATCTGAGATTTTCAGCTATACCACAGAAGCTGGAAGGAACAGACTGCATTAATTTTATGAAAGCACAAATAAGCAACTAGACTTGTATTCCATAGCAGGAGTTATTAGTTGAAAGGGCATATTGTATGTTGTTGTTGTTGTTGTGTCTTTTGGCTTTTCCCGGTTAGAGGTCGCCACAGCAGAACTCTGGTCCGCTAATGATTGGTAGTTGATTTTTACGTGCCGAGTTACCAGCCCTGGTGCACAACCTTCAACGAAGGTACGCCCAATCACTTGTATGTATGCTACAAAAATGTCTACATACCTCTGAAGTATACCTCATTACAAGGAACGTACCTCATTTGGGGTCTTAAAAAGTTCATGTTCCTCAAAGTTCCACATTGAAAGGGTCTGTACCACATTCACTGTTAGGAATTTTTTTAAGTGAAATCTATGGTAAATAGAAGTAAATCATATTAATTCATTAAAAGATCTGCTTTACAAGTAAAACTAGCATATTTTAACCATCCTATGACCTTCCTAGTTGAAACTATTAGTAAGCCATTAGCATGTTCCATATTTTGCCCATTTGTTCCACATTATGAGGGCTAGTGTTCCTCATTTTGGAGACGTATGGTTGAGAGATATGCCTGGCTATCAGAAAGCAATCTAGACTTTTCATAGTAAAGATGTAATCCTACCAGCAGAATGAGTTGATTCTGACAAAACTGTGGCAGAAAGACAAAATACTAAAAGTTTGAGACAGCAGAGTGTTTGTGGAGAATGATTACTCACTGTACAACACGCAGAAGAGGAGTAAATTAATTCCACTCTTCAGGGAATGTCAAGATGCAGGTGTGAGATTCAAGCTGCTGTACCCAGCTCTCTTCAAGGTATTCTTCTCTGGAGGGACAAAAATCAACTTTTGATGAAGTATATACTAAGGAGGAAACAGAAAAGTTTATTCAATAAAAAGTGAGCTGTGAAACAGAAGGACATTCTGCTTCTTGTTCTTCTGGTAAATAAAGACCACAGAGAGACTGTACCTGTGAAATTATTTCCACTGTTTCAAAGGAAAATGTTGGAAAGAAAGAAGGGACCATGAGCGTTGACTAGAAGAATCAAGAGTACATTGGAAATGAAGCAGAGACAGGATTTGGGAGATGGAGATGAACAGTAATAAAAACAGTAAATTAATGTGGGATTACAGTGTAATAATTAATATTTGTGAAATATGACAGAACAAAAAATCTGGAAATATTGGACTTTTTCAGAATTTGTTGGACTTGTGGGGGACTCTAAAGTATATGCCCAAATTTATGGCATTAATGTTCAGAAAATGTGTTGTGTAGGGGAAGAGGGGAGAAAGTTAACTGTAAGTAAAGAAAATATTTTATTTCTTAATAGTACTATTTGTTGTGGTGTATGGTTTTCTTTGCATGCTATAAAGTAAAGCTTCCTCGGTTATTTTTAAGTGTAATGGGAATTGTAAATAGGTGTTGCTGTTCTTTTTTTTTCTTCCTTTCTTTCTCCATTCTCTTTTTCTTCTTGTTCAGTTTTAAGAAATATAGGCACTCTGGTATAAAAAAACTGATTCAAAGAGAATGACAAAATAAAAATGAATGTGTTTTTCTCATTCTTGCATGGGAAAATGACTAGATTAAGGATCTTAGATTGATTTAGTAACACGTTTTAAGAGAAAGCAAGTAAATGAAAAAGATTATTGAATATTATTAGGCTTTTGTCTAGCAAATGAATGTATGCTTAGTAGAAATTCTGGCCCTCATGTCTCCATGGAAACAATGTGAAATTGATTGTCTTGTTCTCAAGTTTCCATGGAGACAATCTGATAAAGAGAAATTGGTTACAGTCAGGTGGAGAGAGATTAGCAGGGGAAAAAAGAAAAGAACAGATAAACTGGCTAGGAGATAGTGTTTTTTGAAAGCATTCAGAGGTTTTCCCAGCTGGGAGAGCTATAAAGATAAGACAAAACCAGTTAGCACTTAGTAGAAGTACAGGTTACACTATGTGTCTTAACATGGATAACCTTTCTTTTAGTGTAACTCAAGTCTATGAGTGTAGCTGTCATTTTGGGATGTTTGTTCCTATTAGGAGGGCAAAACATCAAGGGAGATGATTCCTCTGAGCTATGATACAGAATCAAAATTGCCTAGACATGATATGGCCTTGCTGTGTCTAATTATGGTGGCTACCAAAAAAGCATTTACTAGAAAATGGAAATTAAAATCTAAACCAACTATACTAGCAGTAGTGAATATAGTAACAGAGATAAAACAACTGGAACTGAGATTTTTAGAAAAGGGTAGGAGTAAACTACATAGGAAACACTGGGAATTGTGGGAACTATACATACAGGGGAGGAATGAGGTTTAAAAGAAGGCAGGACTTAAATGAGCTATGTAATGTTTGAATGAAAATGACTGGGCAGATTATAAGTGATGCATAATGTTTGCATCTGGGAATGTGTTGGTATGTTTGTGATTCCAAATGCTTGCAACTAGGATTGTGTCAGTATGGATTGTTTTTATTTATATAAAGGTATGGTTGCCTATGTTATAAGAAATGGTTTAATAGAGATGTTTCTTGTTTAAAAAAGGGGTTAGGAATTGAATAATTTATGTAGTGTTGCTTAGGCTATATGGTATATAGCAGTATATGTGAAGTATAATTAAACATGAACTTGTTAAAACAGTTTGATTTCTTTTATATAAATGTAAATTTGCCTGTGTCACAAGTGATAATTCAATAAAGTTGTTTAAAAAACATCATATAAAAAGTTATGTATTCATCATATCAGTCCATCTGTGTTGTCCATTTTCATTCTTCATCAACTTCCCACCCACCTACCCCCTCCATGTGGAACTCCTGGATAGATCGAAGAGTTTTGTGACAGAACCTCTTTTCTGTGTTTGAGGTCCAGTTTCCATTCCTTTCTTAATTTCCACTGTTCTGTATATATATATATATATATATATATATATATATATATATATATGTGTGTGTGTGTGTGTGCTTGTGTGTGCGTGTATATATATATATATATATATATATATATATATATATATATATATATATATATTATGGGCAGCAAACTAGATCTGAGGAATGTTAGGCAGCTGAGGCATTATGGGTAAAGGGAGGAGCTTGAGAGTTCAAGTGTTCTATGATATTGGAGAAACGGCTGAGTCAGATCCAAAGATCAGATCGAAACCCAACTGTTGAGGAAGAATGAGATAACAGATGAAACATTATGGTGAGCACATACGTTTTTTATCAGTTGCTGTTAACGCTGCCTGAGTATTTTTTTGGAGGTGTGCCAGATTGTCAGATGTGCAAAGAAGTGTGGAATTATCTGCATACTGTATGTGTGGATGGTGGAGGGTGTTGGTGAGAATGCTAAAGATAAAGGGAGCAAGGATAGAGCCTTGTGGTACACTGGTGGTGACAGGGAGGTATGTCAAGAGGATGGCATGACATTTTTCTGACTGATATCTACTGGATAGGTAGCTTTTGAATCATAGAGGGCTAGGCTGAGAGAGATCTAAAGAGGACATTTGAAGTAAAGGTTTGCTGTGACAAACTTTGGCAAAAGTTTTAAACAATTCTAGAAATGAGGAGACTAGTTTGCCATCATCTCTAGCTTTGTTGGTAGTATCTATATAGGTTAGAGGGGCAGCATTAGTACCCTTGGAGGGATGGAAGCTGTGTTGTGTGGGCTAGGACTTCTTTCTGCAAGAGCTATTTTAAAAATTGGTCTTGAATACATTTTTCAAGTATTTTAGGGAGGAGGGATGTGACGTCCCCACTCTGGGCCAGTACTTAAGGAACCTGAATCCTCACCCCTGACACTGGAGAGGGACATTCACTTGGAATACAAATGGATATGATCAGTATTTCCACATGCAGACCGCTCTACATCAAGCACAATTTCCCTTAAGAGCACCCAGGGAACACAGTCAGCCTGGGGTCTGGAATTCTCTATATCTGTCTCTCCCCAGGTCCCCAGTAAGGCTTTCCACTGGCACAGCTGTAGCTGTGTTCATCACCCTCTGTATGAAACCAGTGCTTTGTGTCCCTGCTCCCTGTATCTGATGCACACACTCTTTGAGATTTAATTTTCTCACACACACACACACACACACACACACACACACACACACACACACACACCTGGGAAAGGCTGGCACATATTATCTGCTCTACCAGTTTTGCCCAGACTATAGGTTAGTTTCACTGCCACCAATCAGTTACTATAAGGTTCTTAAAAAGGGTTTCCAATTGTATTGAGTGAAGTTATTGTTAATACAAATGGTAATGTTGACCAAACAGCAAGGCTTTCAGGAGTGGCCAGAGTTATCACCAAATAAATATATGTAAATACTCTCAAGGCTTAAAATATTTCTCTAAAGGACCAGCCACAATAAGAAGTTTATATTTAATAATAAAAAAATTAAAGAACATGAAAATACTGAATATCTATTTACAGTAAACACCAGAGTTTCAGTCACAGGAAATACTAAAAATAAGACCAATGAAAAGTTTCACACACAGAGAAAAACAGTATTTAGCTAGTCTCACTATCTATTCCTGATTGACTAAAAGAATTACTGTTCTTACTTACTGATAGAGCAAGGTAAGATGGATGAGTGGTCTTTTTTATCAGATCCAAGACAGAATACAGAATACTGACAGCAATCTCCAACTAATATTTAAATATTATTTCTGGCTTTCAGAATGACATCACACACATCTGGTTATCTGACTCTGTTTCCCTTACTATCCCCCATCACTAGAAGCTGTCAGGGTTTTAGCACCTACATGTCAATAATACACACACAAGAGCATCTGAAAGCCACACAACAATAAAACCATTCCACTCTTCCTGCAGGAGCTACAAACTATTCTCTAGTACAGACATTGTGGCTCTAGCTGCATTCAGAACTGTGGGATAATATATTTATGGCTTAACCCATAAAGTAATTTAATTTCAAGAATATGTTTTTCAAAGTTAGGTGGATTAACATCTTGTCTTCCAGTATATGCTGTTGCAATGTATACATTTATATCAGTTACAATAATGCATGTATATTTCTTTTCTGCCCAGCAGGAAACACTGTTGATACATTTTAACATGAACAACTTTACAAATACATTTTTAAATGCAAGCATCTGTACAAATCAGTTTGATACACAAATGACATATAATTCGGTACAAAATTCCAGCTAGTTATGCTGGCATAAGTTATACATCCACTGCCCTAGTTCTCGCAGCAGGACCTCCTATCATCAAAGGGGAAAAGATTTTTATAGGTCTAAAGTTCAAAATGTCTGTTGAATTTCCTCCTTTCGGCAGAAGAATTATGTGTGACTTTTTCCAGAGAGAGGAAACGTGGAATTCCTGGACTGACCTAAGTATAAGGAGACAGGGTAGGCAATGTTATTGGTTGCTATTTTTAAGATATTCACTTGGAATGTCATCAGTTGAAGTAGAGCATAGTTTGAGATTGTTAAAGAGTAGTCTTATGTAGGATGTGGGCACAGTTTTGAAATTGAATGTGGTGATATGTGGCTGCTTGGCAGGGTTAGGATTAGATGGTGGGGAATCCTTGGTTAGAGATGCTATATTATCTATGATATGAGTTGAATTGTTTTTCAGTGATGACTTAATGGGTGCAGGGGGGGGGGGTTAGGATTGAATTTATGGCTGGATGCTAGATTTTTTTAATAGCTGTCTAAAATTTTTTAGGGTTGTGTTTACTACTATTCTGAAAGTTATTATAGTATAGTTTTTGTCTTCATTAATTTGCTTTTTAGTTTGAATGTAAAGCAGTCTGAAATTTTGAAGAGATTGTGGTGTTTTATAGTTTTGCTAGTCTTTTCATGTTCCTTCTCTATCCTGCATTAGCATTCTACTCTTTTTGGATTTCCAAATTGCATTATTTATTTTTAAACTCTTTCTTCTAGGAGGTGCAAGGCAATTTAGGATATTTAGGAAAGTTGTACTGAATTAATTTAAAGCATCATCTAAGATTTTTAGGAAGTTCCAGTATATAGATGATAGGTTAGTAATGAACATTTCTGAGTCAAACATGGAAAGGTTGCATGCTGTTTTATAAGCATGCTGTTTAAGTGGATGGATAAGATGTCTGGCTGTATAGACTGGGAATATTATACCAAGCATGAGGGGTATTGCATTTATGATGAGCCTCAGCCAAGCTAAGAGAGTCATTTGGCAAATGGTAATGAAGTTATGAAAATCAGATGTGGAATCATCCCTGGAAGGAGTCAGGAAGCAGATGAAAGTTGTGTTTGATCCTTTGGTCAAACAACTCAAGTCATGGATTATTCTAGTTTTGAACCATTTTGCCAAGCAGCTCACATTATCTGAGGATGATTCTAGATAATTTTTCAAAAGGTGGTATGATGCCGTAATGGTATTCTAGCAAAGAGTGGTGATTGCACAAAGCAAACCCACAGGATAAGTACATAATAGTTTGTATAGCACAGAAGTTTGTTGCAGTGGACGATAAAGCAACATGAAGGAATATGTACCTGAATGTTATTTAGAGGATGAAATGTTTGATTGCTTGGAGTATGCAAAAACATTGGTGGCACAATGGACTACATTTTCTAAGAGATTTCCAGGGGAATTTAAAAAGCCTATGTTTCATCAGTGTCTGATAGGACTCATTGCTAACAAGTGATTTTGGTTCAATTTATGATTTGGTAGAAGAAGGAAAAGATCCTAACACAAGCCTGGAAGCATGTGAAGAGTATAACAGTCCAATGAAAGTCTGTACTTGTGGATCACTGTTTATGAAAGATTACCATGCAGCAGCAGGTGTAGTTCTTGGATGCTATAAAATAGTAGTATTGCTGTAAACTGAGGTACAGATTTTTATTTCCATTGATTCTGAAAGCAATTTTTTGACAGAGATGTAATTGTTTACCTCAGTTCAGTAATTTGTGAGCAGGCTAGAAGGGTTGCCGGGAATCTATGGTTCAACTGAGTAGGGAAAAGGGAATGAAGGTTTGGACATTATTTGAATATGAAGAAAAGTGAGAATAATAACCCAAAAATGTGACGGTGAGCCAGTTGTTATTTGTACACTGCAAATATGAGATGGGAAGAGAGAGATGTCATTTGGCCACTTGAGCAGACATTAAACTTGTGTAAAATAACAGTAATGGTGTTCAATTTTAGTGCCATGAATGGAGAGCTGTACAATAACGACTGTGTGTTCAAAGTGCCATTTGACTTTAATGTTGTTCTTTACATGGAGTTTACTTTCATAAGAACTCAAATCTTTGAAGAAATATAGCAGAGTTAAAAATTGAATAGCCATTCTTATCTGGCACTTCTATATTTCCCCCATATTCAAATTTCAGTATGATCATAAACATACCATGCTCGTAGACTAGAAAATACACAGAGGAAAATTCATGAATGCTGAAACATACTGCAGCCTTTTGCTTTGCCTTTAGTACAGTTAAACAAGTTAACTAATCATTGGCACTAGTCTGCCGACAGATATAATAATTACCATACAGTGCCCCAGTCCTGCAATAAATTATTACAGGACCCAACAAAATGTGGTCAGTAAGTCCTCAGTCAGTCAGAAGATACTTGACCATTTACCATATATCCCATTAAACATGCAATTCATAATCAAGTTCATAAAAGCCCCAAAACTCTCCTGCTAATGAAAGTCAAATATAGGACACTTAATCAGTCTTACTGTTCCCACCAGACCATCTGTTTTCCTGCTCATATTCATGCTGTACAGAGACTGCAGTATCCCCCACTGTTGAAGTTCTGCATATCCAGTCGTGTTGGTAAACCATTAGAAACCATCTGAAAATAGCACTTTCATTACTGCCAGAAAAATTAACCTGTACCTACGTTTTTATCTTTGACACTCCTTTATTGCACTGAAATCTAAGACTTCTGCTGTAACATGGTCAATGCGAAATTTTGGTCAATAACACTTCAGCCTTAAACAGCATACTGTTTTGCGGGTTGTTACAACTGCCATTGTGCCTACTCTTTCTCATACCCTAAAATAAACTGTATGCGTATAAACATTGGCTTATGAGATCTGGTTCTGAGGAAGAAGCGTAAAAGGAATCCACCAAGAATAGAACTGAAAAAACACACACCAATTTGGCAAAAGGGCAGCTCAGGAACAAACACAAGTGCAACAGGGCCGTGAAGAAAATATATTTAATAAAAAATAAAACGTGATAGCATTAAACGCTATCATCCATGCAAATGCTAGGACTTCATCAGAACACTGAACTACCTCTCTTTGCCGTATAAATAGCCTGGGGTGGGAACAATTAATCTAATTAAATTAATTGATTATACATCAACTACACAATAGGCAGTAAAAATCATACACATTAAATATTTTCAAAATAAAAAAATGCCACAAATTAGATATTTTAAAATTAAAAAAATGAAAAGTGCATGTGTGCAGAACAAATACAATATATCACATAACTAAGACTGTAAATAGTACATTGATGTGCTAAAAATTTCATCACAATTCCTAGGCGTGAGAAGGGGTATCCATATAGTTTTCCAACAGCTTACGGATGCATGCAGAATCCATTACCCTATATGCATAGTCTAGCAAAATTAACTAATTGTAACTGCAATAACTAAAGCTTGTTTTAAAAAATGTAAATGAACTGGTCAGTCTTAACAGTCTGACAAAACAGTATTGCAAGAAAGCAGACCATAAGCCAAATAGTTACATAGATATGCAACTTATTCTATAATTTCATGACCCTTAATTTTAGGCTACTTGAAATCTATATGGCATTCTTTAAGCTAGAGCTGTCACTAGCATTCAAATGCGGCTGCCACAGCAGCTCTTCATACTCAATTTTGCACCCTCAAGGCCATCCCCTGGGTTATGAGGCACCTGCTTTAACACAAGAAAATAAAATGTCTTAATGTTAAGTTGTCTATCTCGCCTTCATTCTTGCTGGATGGGTTCGGAGCCGATCCTCGGCTCCGACTCGGCCTTCTACTAAAGCTCGAGAGCTATTTACCGGCTCGAGGCTTCCCCATATCCCACAATGCTACGCGACAGATACCCAGATCTCGTTTGCCGCTTCAGCTACGAGGTTGCGATTTTACCGGCTCCAGGTCGTATAAATCTTTCTTGTAATTTTACTGTTAATATTCTCTTATATTTTGATAATCTTCCCTCTTAGTTTAATTAGATTGTGTACCCCTTGAGATCCCACTTAGAAACTCCTTTTTTGTTGTTGTTGCAGAGTTTCTCCTCCCCCCCCACCCTTTAGGGTAGTGTTAGGCCTTATTTGCTACTTTCTTATAGTTGTTCTTGTTATATATATATATATATATATATATTTGTTAGTAATAGTTGTGTGGTTATAGTTATTATTGTTATAGTTATTATTATTACTGTTAGTTTTACCTAGTGCTTGTGTGTGTGTGCCTTGTTTTAAGCACTAGTTACCTGTTTCCTTTGGTATCCCTTTTTTAATATGTCTAAAGATACCAAAGTCTCAGGTTTCAAGAAGTGTGACTCGTGCTGTCAGAAGATGTCTCTGACAGATGGTCACACTTCTTGTGTTTATTGTTTGGACCCCCTACACCTGCAGGACTCTTGTTCGGTCTGCCACGCCTTCAGACCGAGAGTCCTGCAGGAGCGTAGGAACAAGCTCATTTTGAGGGGCTTACCTAAGCCAGAAGGATCCCCGGCTAAGCCTCCATCGGGTAAATCCTTATAGCCCGCCAAACCGTCGGCTCCCTGTTAGGAGCCGTCGCCGAGTGGAGCTCCTGCCGCCTCGTCGGTTCCGGCTGGAACCGACACTTCGAGACCTCAGTCAGCACCGACCTTGGTGTCAGAGCCTTCTCTGAGCCAAAAACATTCGAGGTCCCCCTCTTTAGAGTCCGTTCGTTTGACTCCAGGATCTCCATTGCTTCAATCAGAGCGGAGCCATAGGTCCCACTCCTCTCAGTCCTCCAGGCTATCCGATCATGACTTGGAGAGGGTGGTCAGTAGGCTCCTAAAGTCGCAGGCACTGGCCAAAATTTTGACCAGCCCTTCTCAACAGACTGTGGCTATTCCTGTGTCTTCAACAGTTCCTCCTCCGAGTCTTGCACTGTGTTCAGAGCTGGAGCTCATTGGGGCTCGAATCGTCAGAACGTTGGAGCCGATACCACACCTTTCGGCTCCCTCGTCAGCTCCGATCTTTTCATTGGTTCCGTCCTTGGAGGGATCCGGGTGCCGAGACTCCCTCGTCGGCTCCGAGGGGGCGAGTGGCATCGGACCCTTGTCCGACCCCGTTCTCCCTCTCGAGCCTCGGCGCAGGTGAGCTCGGCCCTGACATCAGCCTCGGAGCCGTCCCTCTCGGTGCTGGGAGGGGTTCACATCTCTTCGGAGCATGGACCCTCTTCTCTGCCTGACAGGGGTGACTTCGAGGTCATGAGGAGCGTGCTGACTCCTGTGTCAGCTCTGCGATTGGCCCCTTCGGCTCCTTCTCCCATGGTGCCTGCATCGGTCTCTATCCACCCTCCTGACCCCAAGCGTGGAGACAAGACACTCCAGGTCACCCCATTGGGTGTATCTTCCTCTTCCGAGGCCTCTCCTGATCATTCAGAGGAGCCCCCTAGGAAGAGAAAACGTAAGAGGAAACATGTTGACTCCCCTGAGTCAGTCATGTCTGACACTGACTTGGAGGATTCGGAAGGGTCCCCAAGGTCCCCCTCTGAGGATGTCTCTTTTTCAGACATCCTTGAGATCCTTAGGCAGAGGGGGAACTGGACTGCCCTTAACCCTTCCGAGGATGAGTCGGTGTACCTGGACGTGTTTGGTTCTCACCCTTCCACCTCCTGGGTGTCTCCGCCTTTTGACCCGCTCATGGAAGTGGTGGCTCGGAAGGCGTGGACAGCCCCGGACACAGTGGAACCAACTCCCTGCAGGCCCACTAAATTCATTACAGCCCCATCTGACAAACAGTTTCTGACAAAGGGTGTCCCTGTTGATGCCATGGTGGTGGCAGCAGCCACTAAGAAGGAGTTGGCTGACCCTTCGGTGCCTGTCCATCCACCTAATAAAGAATCTAGGACAATGGACAGGTGCAGAAGCGGATGTTTTCTTCAGCGACCTTTTCCATGCGGTCGCTGAATTATCTGTGCCATTTCACCCGCCTTCAAAGGGATCTTCTCAAGGAACTGGGTGATACCCTTCAGGATCCATCAGCTGCAGGGTCTCAGGAAAAGATTAACTCCCAGCTGGTGACCCTTAACTCTATAGTCAACTCCTCCATGCGGCTCATTTCTTATGCAGCCGATGGGGCGAGTAGGGCTGCAGGAACAGGCGTGAATTTGAGAAGACATGCCTGGATGCGGTTATGTAACTTTGCTGACCCCTTTAAGGCATCCTTCACCAATATCCCCTTCGATGGTTCGGCTTTGTTTGGACCACAGGTGAAGGATACCCTTACCAGGTGTGAGCAGGAAGGCAAGACTCTCTCGGATGTGGGAGTCCATTTTTCTACTGCCTCTATAGACCATACCCTAAAGGTCAGAAGAGTGGAAAAATGTGGTTTTGGAAACCCCAGGGAGTCATGCCTGACACACGTGGTGAGTTTCCCTCCAGGAGCAGAGGAGGGAACAATAACAGACACCGCCCGTGGGGCAGAGGGGGTCTGCAAAATCAGGGTAGCAGAGAATCTTTCTCTGACAAACCCTTTCAGCACCCCTGAGGGGCTGCCTGACTGTCCACCTTTGGAGGCAGTCGGGGGAAGATTGTCACTGTACCCAGAAGCCTGGCAACTCCTCACACAAGACAAATGGGTACGGTCTATCATATCCGAGGGTTACAAAATCCCCTTTGTCCACACCCCTGTACAAACAAACAGGTCCCTTCCAGATGTTCCACCCGGTCTAAGGGAACAAGCAGTACTAGAAATTTCAAAACTGCTAAAAAAAAGGGCCATCCAGCCAGTCCCAGCAGACCAGCAAGGATCCGGGATTTACTCCAAGTTCTTTTTGGTACCAAAAAAGACAGGGGACTGGAGACCCATTTTGGATCTCAGCAGGTTAAACAAATCTGTTCAAAGAACGAAGTTCCGGATGGTCACGCTTCAGTCCATTCTACCCTTTTTGGGTCAGGACAATTGGATGTGCTCCATAGACCTTCAGGATGCGTACTACCATATCAAAATGGACAGGCGTTCCAGAAGGTTTCTCCGCTTCCGGCTGGGAGCCAGTCACTATCAATTCAGAGCCCTGCCTTTTGGTCTCACCACAGCCCCCAGAGTGTTCACCAAATGCATGGCAGTGGTTACGGCTCACCTGAGACAGTGAGGATTCCAGGTGTTTCCATATCTAGACGACCTTCTCCTAACTGCTTCCACCAGGCATCAACTACTGCGAGCCAGGGATTATACCATCCAAACTTGCTCCGAGCTAGGTATCTCTATAAACTTTGAAAAGTCTGCATTGTCACCTTGTCAATCTATAACCTTTATAGGCACAAGATTAAATACAAAAGAGCTGTCGGCAAAACTTCCCTTAGAAAGAGTATCAGACATTCACCGACATGTCCAGACCTTACTACAGTGCAAGAGAATTCAGGCCAGATTTGTACTGAAAACCTTGAGTCTCAAGGCAGCAGCAATCACATTACTTCCCCTGGCTCATTTTCACATGCGGATCCTTCAATGGATGCTTTTTACCCAATGGTCATTTCAGCAGCTTCCGATGTCTCACAACATAGTAATCACCCAATCGTGCAAAGACCACCTTTCCTGGTGGATGGTCTCCTCTCAAGTACTTCAAGTCAGACCATTTGTTCTTCCTCCTCCTGTTGCCATGGTGACAACGGATGCCTCCCTGATCAGGTGGGGGGGGCATTTTCAGGGCAGGACTGTCCAGGGCACTTAGCAACCTCTAGAGTACCACCTGCACATAAATGTCTTGGAGATCAGAGCGGTACTTTCAGCATTGCAAGCTCTTCAGGACTCTCTACCCACTGGGACTATTGCAATTCAGATGGACAATATGTCTGTAGTGTGGTACATCAACAAGCAGGGCGGAACCAGGTCCTATCCCTTATGTCGAGAAGCACTCAAGACTCTGGCAGTGGGCGATCTCCTCTCAATGGTTTCTGATAGCAACACACATCCCCGGGAAGTCCAACGTCATAGCAGACAGGCTAAGCAGAGCTATTCTCATGCCTCACGAGTGGTCTCTCAATCAGTCAGCAGCGGACAAAATTTTCCGCAGATGGGGTTAACCTTGCTGCGACCTGTTCGCAACCCCTCTCAACAGCAAGTGCGACGACTACTTCACTCTCTTCCCCCTCCCCGGCCACTCCCCCAGAGATGCTCTAGTTCACGATTGGCCCCGGGGTATTCTGTATGCATTTCCACCTTTTCCCTTAATTCCGAAACTAATTCAGAAAGTGACCGCATTGAGATCCAGGATGATCCTCATTGCCCCTTACTGGTCTCGATAAATTTGGTTCCCATTCCTGCATCGTCACCTACTGGAGCAGCCTTGGAATCTGGACCCAGTACCAGACCTCTTGGTCCATCAGTCGGGCGGGCTGCACCAATCCCTTCAGTCTCTCAACCTCACAGCTTGGCTGCTCCACTTCCAACCTTAGCCAGGCTTCCACATATTTCTCAGCCAGTGCGTGAAATCATCCTTTCTTCGCACAAATCTACTACCAGAAAGACTTATGCTAGTAAGTGGAAACGTTTCTCTTTCTGGGCAGAAGATAGAAATATAGACTCCTTTACAGCCCCTGTCCATAATGTTCTAGATTTTTTGGCAGAACTTTTTCAAGCAGGTTCCTCATCTGCCACCATTAGGGTCCAGTTGGCTGCTATCGCTAATTTCCAAGCTGGCCTGTCAGAAACCAGCATCATGTCCCACAAATTTTATAAAGCCTTTCTTAAAGGGACTATTTTACTTAGGCCTCCGGTTAAAGATCCCCCGCCTCCGTGGGATTTGAACCTGGTATTAACTTCATTGATTCTCCCTCCCTTTGAACCTGCAGCTTCCTGTTCCTTAAAATTACTCTCCTGGAAGACTCTCTTCTTAGTAGCCATCCCCTCAGCTAGAAGAGTGTTGGAACTTCAAGCCCTGTGTAGTCATCCTCCTTATCTTGCTTTTCACAAAGATAGAGTTTCACTCAGGACTAATCCTTCCTTTTTACCCCAAATACCTTCTGAGGCAAATCTTATCAGACTATTGATCTTCCTGTCTTTTTTCCTGACTATTCGAACATAGCTAAACAAAAGTTGCACTATTTGGATGTTCACAGGCAATTACGTTTTTATTTGGATAGGTCTAAGCAAACAAGAAAATCGGACCAACTCTTGCTGTCCTATGCTGAGGGCAAGCAGGGCCTGCCAGTTTCTAAAGTAACCTTATCCAGGTGGTTGGCCTCTCTTATTACTTTGATTTACCAACTGAGGCATAAAGAACTCCCTACAAAACCAAAAGCTAATTCCACCAGAGCATTAGCTACGTCGGTAGCTTTTCAGGCAAGTCTTCCAATGGAATCTATTTGTGCTACAGTCACATGTGCCACTCCTCATACTTTCATTTCACATTACAAGTTGGATATGACCTCCAGGAGTCGAGCTGACTTTGGTTCCATTGTGCTCAAGAGTCTGTTCCGATGAGCCACCCAGGGCTAAGGTGCTCTCCCATCCAGCAAGAATAAAGGCGAGATAGACAACTTAACATTAAGAAGTTATGTACCTACCATAACGTTCCATGTTAGTTGTCTTCTTCTCGCCTTCTTTCTTGCGTCCCACCCTCCATCCCCCTAGCCTGGACAGACCGAGAAGAATCTCCTTGGTGGCCTTCTTCCTCTGGTTGACTCTTTTCTAGGGTACGTCCTCCTCTGTTTTTAGCACTGTAGGTAAACCCTGTAGTGGGGACAGGTGTCTCCATGGTGTTAGCTCTGCCAAACGAGATCTGGGTATCTGTCGCCTAGCATTTTGGTATATGGGGAAGCCTTGAGCCGGTAAATAGCTCTCAAGCTTTAGTAGAAGGAACCCATCCAGCAAGAAAGAAGGCGAGAAGAAGACAGCTAACATGGAACGTTATGGTAGGTACATAACTTCTTATTTTCATCACAAAGGGTCTTGTGTCTGTACAGTGAAGAAGGTTGGATGATGTAGGGATAGTGAATCATGAAGTACAATGGATTAGCAAGGAGGAAGTAAGGACAGCTGTGAAGAGAATGAAGAATGGAAAGGCTGTTGGCCCAGATGACATACCTCTGGAAGCATGGAGGTGTTTAGGTGAAATGGCAGTGGAATTTTTAACCAGATTGTTTAATGAAATCTTGGAAAGTGAGAGGATACCTGAGGAATGGAGAAAAAGTGTTTTGGTACCGATTTTTAAGAATAAGGCTGATGTGCAGAGCTGTAGTAACTACAGAGGGATTAAACTGATCAGTCACAGCATGAAGTTATGGGAAAGAGTAGTGGAAGCTAGGTTAAGAAGGGACGTGATGATTACTGATCAGCAGTATGGTTTCATGCCAGGAAAGAGCACTACAGATGTGATGTTTGCTCTGAGAGTGTTGATGGAGAAGTACAGAGAATGTCAGGAGTTGCATTATGTTTTTGTAGACTTAGAGAAAGCATATGACAGGGTGCCTAGAGAGGAGTTGTGGTATTGTATGAGGAAGTCAGGAGTGTCAGAGAAGTATGTAAGAGTGGTACAGGATATGTACGAGGGTAGTGTGACAGCGGTGAGGTCTGCAGTGGGAGTAATGGATGCGTTTAAGGTGGATGTGGGGTTACATCAAGGATCAGCTCTGAGCCCTTTCTTATTTGCAATGGTGATGGACAGGTTGACAGACGAGATCAGACAGGAGTCCCCGTGGACTATGATGTTTGCAGATGACATTGTGATCTGTAGTGAGAGTAGGGAACAGGTGGAGGAGACCCTGGGGAGATGGAGATATGCTCTAGAGAGAAGAGGAATGAAGGTCAGCAGGACTAAGACAGAATATATGTGTGTGAATGAGAGGGAGGATAGACGAATGGTGAGGATGCAAGGAGTAGAGGTGGCGAAGGTGGATGAGTTTAAATACTTGGGGTCAGTAGTTCAGAGTAACGGTGAGTGTGGAAGAGAGGTGAAGAAGAGAGCACAGGCAGGATGAAGTGGGTGGAGAAGAGTGTCAGGAGTGATTTGTGACAGGTGTGTACCTGTAAGAGTGAAAGGGAAGGTCTACAAGAGGGTAGAGAGACCAGATATGTTATATGGGTTGGAGACAGTGGCATTGACAAAAAGGCAGGAGTTTGAACTGGATGTGGCAGAGTTAAAGATGTTAACATTTGCAATGGGTGTGATGAGGGTGGACAGGATTAGGAATAAGTATATTAGAAGGTCAACCCAGGTTGGAAGGTTTGGAGACAAAGCCAGAGAGGCAAGATTACGTTGGTTTGGACATGTGCTGAGGAGGGATGCTGAGTATATTGGGAAAAAGATGCTAAGGATGAAGCTACCAGGTAACAGGAAAAGAGGAAGGCCTAAGATAAGGTTTATGGATGTGGTGAGAGAGGACATGCAGGTGGTTGGTGTGACAGAGCAAGATGCAGAGGACAGGAAGAAATGGAAACAGGTGATCCACTGTGGCGACCCCTAACGGGAACAGCTGAAAGAAGATGATGATAAGGCTTTTTCTAGCAAATAAAT
Source organism: Protopterus annectens (assembly GCF_019279795.1). Lineage (NCBI taxonomy): Eukaryota > Metazoa > Chordata > Ceratodontiformes > Protopteridae > Protopterus > Protopterus annectens. The sequence continues at coordinate 915,632,502 of NC_056739.1, forward strand.
GTTTGCTTCATAGAATTCTGTATCTGGCCGTTATATCTCCATGGTGACAATCTGATAAAAAGGAAATTGGCTACAACCTGATAAAGAGAAACTGGCTAGAAAAAGAGAAATTGACTAGGAGATAATGTTCTTTGAAAGTATTCAGGTGTTTTCCCAGCTGGGAGAGCTATAAAGATAAAACAAAACCAGATAGCACTTAATAGAAGCACAGGCTGCACAATGTGTCTTAGCATGGATAACTTTTAATGCAAGTCTGAGTGTGGATGTCAGTTTGGGACATTTATTCCTATTAGGAGGGGAAGACTTCAATATTTAAAGATGTACATAGTTTTGTGTGTTAGTATTAAGTTACTAGGTTTTAGGGGGTATTGGGGAGTTTTTTAGGGCTTTCAATAAAACAAAAAGTTTTGTAAGATGTGACATAGTCTCAAATGGATATGATGAGAAGCAAATGTATGAAAGTTTAACTTGTCAAACAGTGTATGCATGTAACACAAAAGTTGGAACTAAAGGCTGGAACATTTATCAAAAAAGCTGTAATACATAAAAGGTGAGAATAACATTTTAATACAATTTTTGTAATGTTTTTAAATGTCAGTGGTCTCACAGTTAAATACAAAAAAGAGTAGATAATTATATTAAAAATGTAAAGTGCAAATAGCTGTACTACAGGTGACATACCTGGAAAGAACTGAACATATGCATTTTATAAGAAAGTTTTATTCAAGATGATTCAGTAGAATACCTGGGACAAAGGAAAAGAGGAGTACTTATATTAATTGCAAGAGGAGCTCCAATAGTGATACAAGAGGATAAAAAGATAATAATGGTAGATTTGTAGTACTAAGGGGCTGCTGGCAAAATAGGACGATTACACTGGCATGTATTTATATTTCAAATGAAAGTAAGTATGAAAAAAATCTTACCACTTTAGAACAGTAACAAAATATAGATATTTTATTAGTCAGTTTGTGTTTTTGTCTCTCTCAGGAGACTTCTTCAGAAACATTTGAAAAATCTATTCGCTCCCATTTATAAAATACAGCATAACTAAATCTCATAAATTAATGGTACAGTGTTAAAAGTACACAGCAATTATTTTCATCTAAGAAATTGTTGAAAAATACAATAAATTTAAAATGTTTAGTAAAAGTAAAATCATCTAAATCTAAATAGTAATAAATATTGCAATGTGCCCTCACAAACAGCTTTTAAACCCTAGAAATAAATATGGTGATGGAACACTGCTGCATATAAAAAAAAATCACATACAGACCTATTCAAAGTCCATTGACCTTTCACAATTCAGCTGCCCTAAATTTAAATGCTGGCTATAAAGATATTGTTTCATTAAGCCTTGTGGCTCCATCAGCTCTTAATCTTAATTGCCAGAGAAATGAGCTTTTCCCACATACCAAACCTCTGGTTTACCTCTATTATATCAATAATACTAAACAAGAACTTTTTAAAGTCAATACAAATGTCTGCATGTTTGGTTAAGGAGTTATTCAAATTATTTCTCTTAGTCTCATATGTATGATCATATATTCTCTTTGTTAGAGTTCTCTCTGTCTTTCCTATATAGAACCCATCACAACTAACACATATCGCTAAATAGACTAACCCTGTAGTTCCACATTTACTCTATTTAAAAAAACACCTTGGTACCTAATAAATTGTTCAAAGGAACAAATTCTTCAACATTTATGTTGGAACTTTGCTTGCATAAACCACATTTGTCAGTCCTACTACTTTTTGTATTTTTCTTCTATCCTTACCTTTCTAAAATATGTTTAAAATTCCCTAAGGTTTGTTTATAAAGATAGGTTCCATACTAATGGTTTCCAAACGTTCACTGTTACCCTCCAAAAATTTCCAATTACTTCTATTAATTCTTTTATATTTTAGACCTTTGGTTACAAATAACTGTACAGGCTGTATCATAACTTGTATCACCTCCAATCATCCCTCCTTTTACCTAATAAAGGTGCATATTTGTTGTTTCTTTCATTGGTCACTTCCCGTATAATTTCATAAATCATATTGTCAGGAAAACCTCTGTCCTGGAAGATTTAGAGTATTCATCTCTTATTCAAGGGCCTTCATATTGGAAGTCATCCTTGACACCCTAATACAGTGCCCTTTAACAAGTTTGTGTTTGAGTGAGAATGGATGTGCACTATTAAAATGTAAATATGAATTGCTGAAAGTCAGTTTCCTGTATACCCTTGTTTTAAAACCTGCCTCAGTCTTGTCAGTCTGAACATCCAAATAATTAACAGTGTCAGGATTACAATTATAAGTAAATTTTAAAAAACTTATACCAGTGTGCAAAAATTCTATACATTTGTTGACCGTATGTTTTGGTCCTGTCTATAAAATAAAAATGTTGTTCAGATATCTTAAATAGATTTTTATGTGTCTAAAACATTCAAATTTGAAAATGTGGCTGATTTTAAAATCTAACAAAACCATATTGCTATAGATGGATGCACAGGATGGACCCATTACAATGCCTTTCACCTGTTGGTATATTTCTCCTTCAAAATATAAAATGTTATTGTCAAGGACAATTCTCACAAGTATCAATAACAGTTGAATTGTTTCTCCATCTAAAATTCACATTCAGTCAAGGTGTTTAAATCATGTTTAACCATTCTTCTTTAGGTATGAAATTAAAAAGTTCAGCTATGTCTATTGTTAAGAAACATGCATGTCCTTCACACAAGTCCATGACCTTTCCAAAAAGTCCCAGGAATCTTTTAATAGATGCTTTTTTATGTAAGTAGATTGGTTTTATCTTTCTGTCTACATAAATTCCATAATGCATTCTTATTGAGCAAGCTGCAATTATAACAAGTCTATAAGGGAGTGTGATAATATCCTTGTTGACGTTTGGGTTCACAAATATAGAGGGAATGAGTGGTTTCTGGGCATTAAGAAACCAGAATAAGTCCAGAGAAATTCTGTCATTCAGAATAAGTTCTTTTAAATACATCTCAATACCCTTGTATGATAAATTTACTTTATTCCTAGAAACCAAATAGTAGAAATCAGTATCCTGTAAATGTTCAATTCCTCCACCTATATCAGGTTTCATTATTCAAATAACTTTATTGTTAACTAGGGATTTTAATAACTTATTTACTACTCTAGTTAAATTATAGTATGTGTTGTAACTTTTATCTGTAAAAATGATTATCTCACCTATACAAACCCTTTCAAAACAAGCTAGGACTTGATGTAAAGGGGGATTAAACATACTTTTTCTTCTAAGCAAAGCTGTGTCAGTGTTTTTCTTTCTTTCTTCCTGATTATTAAAGAACATTGCTAAATTTAATTTTCTAATATAAAGTTTAAAATATAAGAGAACTTCACCTAAATCAGTTTGTTTGCTGGGTGCAAACTTTAGCTAATTTTCAAAGTGAAAAAACATTTTGTCACTCATGAGACTACTGTAATTAAATATAATAGAAACATTCTTTGTATATAAAATTCCCTCAAATGTTATAATAATATCACTTTTTGTATTCATCAGATCTTGTGGCAAAAGTTGCAATTTTTTCCCAATTGAATCTGTTGCCCATCAGGCTGTAAACTTTTTCCTGGTGTACTCCAAAGGCCCCATGTCTAGGTGCTTCTTTCCCTGGTTCTCTAACCTCTTGGACCTTCTTAATGGGGAAAGCCTCTTCTCTATAGGGGTGACCCTCTACCAGTCCCTCATAATTTCTATAAGACTCATCATGTTCTACAGTCTGCAAATTACTGTCATCCATTTCATGTTGATCATTGTTAATCTCAAAATGGAAATCTGTGGTCAAAGAATTGTTATTTTTTAACATAGGATATGCAACAATTATAGAGTATTGATCAAGATCCCTAGCTAGTTTCTTACATTTTCTCTTAATATTAAATTCACATTTTTGTAGCCACTCTGGAAAAGACATTGAAAAACATGTTTATAATTTTCAAATAATAGATCCTTGTGGATGTTAGCACTTAATTTGTCAATTTAAATTAATAACTCAATCTATTTAGTGTTCCAAATAATAATTAACTCCATCAATTCCAAACCATGCCTGTTAAAGAAATTCAAAAAATCAGAATACAGTGAATTGTCACCATAAAACCGTTAGGGAATTTGTGCATTCTCAACCCTAAAGGCACTATATTTTTTACTAATACATTCTTTAAAGTTACTATTCTCTATTTCTAAATTTTTCACTTTCAACAATTTTCTCTCAAAGTCAAAAATGCGGTCCTTTAAACTAGAGTAGTGGTTCATATTATCGTGAAAGTACCTGAATTTCCCATCTTTCAATCCTTGAAAACCAAAAAAATGGAAAGGCTTGTTAATCCAATTTTTAAAATCAGCTTTGTCGTGCCTTTGAAGGGACTGTTGCCTGTGGTTGCTGATATTAGAAAAAATAATCCTGCTTTCCTGAAATAAGGGAAGCTTCCCTATTTAGAACCATGGCTGGGTTGTCCGATGCACTGTGTAATGTAGCATAGCATTCAAACAATCTCTTGAAACACTGGTTTTTACAGTCCCTGTATCTCCAGAGCAGGAAACTGTTACATTTTCACAACCTCTTTTTCATGACATACAGTACCTGTTTTCTTTTTTTGTACTCATGCCTGAAGGTCCACAATCAACGGGATTCATGTTTTGCTTCTCCATACATCCAGAAGAATCATTGTTTGAATCAGTGCTAAGAATAGTTCTATTAATGGGTTTCTCATTGTGTTTATGTCTATAATGGCTAAAAGAATGGCAAAAGTGATGCCAAAACGGGAAGATATGGCTCAATGTGGTTTTTTGGAGGGGAGGCAAATATTTGACAACATTAACAGAACATTGATGATCCAGAGGGAAGCAGAATGTAAGAAAACACCACTGTTGTTGATGGGTCTTGATGCAGAGAAAGCATTTGACAGAGTAAGCTGGGATTTTATGAGCAGGGCAATGGAAGCATTTGTATTCCCTGATAAAATTATAAGGTTGATTAGGAGGATGTATGCAGGATCGGAGGCAAAAATTAAAGTGAGTGGAGTCCTCTCTCATAATTTCTGCCTGGGCAGAGGAAGCAGGCAGGTGTGTCCTCTCTCCCATTTATTTGCATTATATTTATAACCACTGGCAAAGAAAATAAGGGACTCTGAAATTCAAGGATGTAATTGGTATGGTAGTCAAGAAAAGCTGTCTCTATTTGCAGATGATATTATTTTATACAAAACCAGAAAAGGACATTACACTGTTGTGGAACATTTTGAGACATTTTCAAATCTTTTTGGGATACAAAATTAATGAAGCTAAAACAAAGGCAATAGCAGTAAATTATGTGCCCACACATGAATTGATTCAGCAATATCCATATTTATGAGGATGTGAGAAAATGAAGTGTTTAGGAGTATATATTAGAAATGATTCTCATGTGGTAGCTAAGGATATGTGGAAAGAGACTAAAAAGAAGATAATACAAAAACTGAGAAAATTGAAGCTCTTTTATATGGATACAGATAGTAAGATACAAACAGTTAAAATATTTTTAGTCCTTTTAGACTTATACACAGGTCAGGCATATTTTTATCAACCAGAGGAGAAGTTGTGGATAACAATAAAGAGTTGAATGATTTTATCTGAGAGGGGAAGATGGCAAGAATCAAGTGGCATAAGCTGATTCTTCCAAAAGAACAAGGCATATTGGGATTACCCAATTTGAAGGAGTATTTCAGAGCAACACAGTTAAGGCTCTTATACATAGCACAAGCAGAAAACTATAATTCAAAGTGGAAAGGGATGATGACGATATAAGGGGAAAACTCAAGAAACAAGGAGAGACAGGAATTTTGAATGCAGACCTTTAAGAAGAATAACAATAATCATATAGAATATTATATTCATCAAGCAGCAGAAAGTATTCTAAGAACTAAGCCAACACGGGAATGGAGAAAGGAGAGTCTGCCAATAGGGATGACTGCAATTAGGGATACAGACAATAAGCAAGAGGGGGCTGGAGTTTATTGGAGAAAACTGGCAAAGGAACCAAGGTATTCGGAGCAAATAACTAGAGAGGGAATGGTAATGGAATGGGAAGACACCAAGAATGTACGTGGACTGCAGGTTAGAGACTGTCTTTGTCTTCACTATCGAGGACTGATATCAGAGTATAGACAAAGAGAAAGAAACAGGGGTTCCAAAATGAAAGACCAGCACTGCTAGAGCTTTTAGTAGTATCTAGAACTGAAGTTGCCATTAAAAAAAGGAATAATTAGTAGAGCATATAGAATATTTCATGATAACTATAAGAATCAATCAGAGGAGGTTAGAAAGGACTGGGAAGAGAGCTTGGGTAAGCATTTCACAAAGAAACAATGGGGTGATATAGGTACATCTCCCAAATATGCAACAAAGTCTAGAAGATTTAGAATTTTTGCATGGAAATTTTTACACAGATATTTTTATAGCCCAAGTAGACTCCAGAGAAATTTTCCTCAGGTAGACAGAAAATGTTGGAAGTGTGATGGGGAAGAAAGAGGTAATTGGGAACATATTTTCTGGGAGTGTAATGAGTTGCCAGACTTTAAAGATTCCCTGCAGACTACTCTGTCAGACATACTGAGTGAGCAAAATGATGTAACTAGGGAAATGATTTTTCTGAGCTATGATACAGAATCAGAATTGCCTAGACATAGTAAGGCCTTGCTGAGTCTTCATCTACTTCTTCTTTTGTCCCTAGCTGGTGGCCGGCATACGTGGTCGACTCCGTAGTCAGTATGCTGCTGTGGGTGAGCTGGATTACTGACTTCCTTCACGATGCCTTTCCATACTGTTCGGTGTATGGCAATGTTTCTGGCCTCCTGTAGGTTGAGTCACCAGCTTTTCAGGTCTTCTTCAACCTGTTTGGCCCACATTTTCTTTGGTGTAGATTTGGTAACTGAATCTAATTATGGTGGCTGCCAAAAAAGAAATTACTAGAAAATGGAAATCAGAGTCTAAACCAACTGTACTAGAAGTAGTGAATATAGTAATAGAGATAAAGCGACTGGAATTGGGATCTTTAGAAAACTTTAAGAGTACATTACATAGGAAAAACGGGAATTTGTGGGAACAGTACATACAGGGGAGAAATGAGGTTTAAAAGAAGGCAAGACCTGAATGAGCCATGTAATGTTTGACTGACAGTGATTGGGTAGATTATAAGTGATGTATAATGCTTGCAACTAGAATTATGTCAGTATGGTTTGTGATATAAAATGCTTGCAATTGGGATTGTGTCAATACCGTTTGTTTTCATTTTTATAAATGTATAATTGTCTATGTCAGAAGTGATAATTTAATAAAGATGTTTCTTGTTTTAAAAAAAAAAAAACAAGAAGTAAAGGATTACAGCAGATAAAACTGAAATAGACCTGTTCACAAATTTTGGAGGTAGAACAAGGTGTATAAGAAACAAAAACAACCACAAACTTGAGCCCGACAGTTAAAGTCCACTTGTAATGTTATAGAATCACTGCCGCCACCAGGATCACTTGCAAAGAAACTTTATTAAAATTAAAACGAAATTAGACAGGTTGAGCGCTTTCTTCCCTTCCAAAGGGATTTCATCAGAATCTATTACCATTAATAATTACCAAGAATTTTGAAATGCCACTAACATCTATTAACAAGTCTGGTACTGTGTAGAAACAGTAACCTGATCTCTACCACGATGTAAAAAAGACACACTTGAGAATCCAAAAGGCAGTAAGCAGATATTAAATAGCAAATATTAAAATAAGACACTTGTAGTTAAAAGTCCATGAAGCAGTCAAACAACGTAGCAAAATTGTAGTAAAAAAGCTCCTTTAATCCAAAAAATAGTGGGTAACGGTAAGCGCTTTCGCGTGGGTGCAACCACGCTTCCTCAGACAAAGAAAAACCCCACATACACTGTTTAAATAGCATAAACTAAACTCTAAATTATGTCAATTAAACTGTGTCAATTAAACTAATTGGCAACAAGTGCTTTAAAGAAAAAATATATAACCTAACTAACATCCATCTAGCAACTGTACAGCAATATAAAATGCAAAACGTAACTATGCAAAATTACAAACATCCAATTTCAAGACCGTTTCCAAAGACATATCATCTGTAAAATCATTTGTAAAAATTGATTAAGCAACAGGGAATAGGACAAAGAAAAACAAATGCAAGAGATAAGTATCAATTGCAGGTTAGCGTAAAGCTAAACGAACCAATAAAGGTGTCACTGAAACACAACTTCTCCCTCTGCATTCCCCAAACACAACTCTACAGATATAAATCTCCTAACCATTTAATGGTAAAATAGAATGTTAATAAACAGTAATAATTTTTGCAACAAATAAAAAATATATATACATATATAGTTTGATTAGTCAAAAAATGCAGTTTGACAACAGTAACATGTTACGAAAAGCCAAGTAACTGAAATTAAAATCAGACTGATCTGTCTAAACATCGGACTGTAAATAAGCAATAAAGCTTGTGCTTAGCAGAAGATATAAATGTGCTGGCTAATAGAGGCTTTATAAGCAAAACTGTAAATAAGATTGTGTATAAAACATACCGCTGTTGAGTATAGTTTCCGTTCAGTGAAAGACGAATGCTTGCAATACAGCTTCCAATTAACACTGAGCATGTCTTTTTAGGACAGCTTACTAACACAAGGCAACAAGCAAAACAGCCTTATCGGTCTAGAAACTAGATCGTAAAACTTATACTAGCAAAAGATATAAATGTGCTGAGTGTCAAAAACATTATAAACAAAACTGCTTATAAAAAATGTGTTTGCAACATACCGCTACTAAGTATGAATTCCGTTCTTTTAAAGGCGAATGCTTACAATGCAGCCGCCAATTAACACTAAGTATATTTATTCAGAGCAATTTGCTACTACAAAGCAACAAATAAATAATAAAAGAAATATAAAAAATGCCTAACATATTATTTATACCTAGGGAATTTTATATAAATATATATAAATATAAATGTACTGGGTGTCAAAAACATTATAAACAAAACTGTTTATAAACAAAACTGTTTATAAAAAAGTGTGTTTGCAACATACCGCTACTAAATATGAATTCCATTCTTTTAAAGGCGAATGCTTACAATGCAGCCGCCAATTAACACTAAATATATTTATTCAGAGCAGTTTGCTACTACAAAGCAACAAATAAATAATAAAAGAAATATAGAAAATGCCTAACACATTATTTATACCTAGGGGACTCTATATATATATATAAATGTTAAGAGTATCTCTCGAGTATCATTTTATAATATAAAAAATATACATATAAAGATATACTATGATAAAATGCTTCATGGATAATATACATAAGTAAAAATAAAAATATATAAATATATAAATGAAGGTAATATATCTAAATGTACTTGATATCAGTAGCTATGAGTTATGAAAGCATATACATAAAATAAATTTTATATTTATTTAAATTTATCATATATTCATACCATTTTAACATAGGAATCAAGAAATATGTATAAAATTTTTTTATATATTATAGCCTTAATATTCCAATTTCAAAAAAGTGCATAAAGAATTGGAAAAATAAAAATTTTGAAAAACAAAAATATCCAAAAAATAGGTAATGAGATTTAGAACTATAAACTATAAATCAAAAGTCTGGTACTGTAAGTCTGGTACTGTAAAATGTGGTAATTGTTCACAATGTAGACATATTTGTCAGGAAGGGGAGATAAAAATTATTAATTTACTTGAGACCATAATTAGACCGGAAAAAGGGAATTGCCAGACAACTGGGATAGTATATTTGGCTATGTGTAAATCCTGTCCCAGTTTCTACGTTGGTAAAACAGAGAGAAGACTGAGGGACAGAATTTACGAACACACATACCAAATTAGTACTAAAAACCTGAATAATGCCCTATTTAAACATATTAGTACATCACAGGACTGTAAAGAGTTTGCCTTTGTCATTTTAGAGAGGGTTAGAAGAAATCCGAGAGGTGGTGATTATAGGAGTTTTATAGAAGAGAGGGAGACTAAATGGCAAATTAAATTGCAAGCAGGTCTTCCACCAGGCTTGAATGAAATTATTTCTATTAAGCCTATTTTAAATAAGCAAGTGTCTCATAAGAAATGAACTTTTCAAACAACCTGTTATTATTTATTTACTATAATTCATATATTTATATATACACGTTTTTATAGTAGGGATGGTAAAAATCATTTTTTAGAAAAAACTTGGTTTGTGGTTTTAATTGTAGATTAACACATTTATGGAAGTATTTTTTGGCGTTATTTTATGAACATTTAAATTATAACAGAATTTTATGTAGCTAGCACTTTAAATGAGCAGTAATGTCTTTCAATGAATGACATCATCACATTTCCAAAAGTATTTAAATGGGGAAATCTGGAATGGTAATAGATTCTGATGAAATCCCTTTGGAATGGAAGAAAGCGCTCAATCTGTCAAATTTCGTTGTAATTTTAATAATGTTTCTTTGCGAGTGATCCTAGTGGTGGCAGTGATTCTATAACATTACAAATATATAAGAAACAAAATAATATCAATAATGGCAGTTATATCATTATCACTCCACCAAATGTTATATACAGGATTAGGATAATGTAAGTTACTGATGTGATGAAAAGATTTGTTGGAACCATTGAGTAGGGAGAGGGTATAATATTATAACATTAATAGGTAACAGAAGGGAGGAATGCCATTATGTGACTCCGCGGTTGCAGGTCGAGTTTCAATAATAGTAGTCTTAAGAAATGTATGCCTCATGGGAGTTTATTTCATGGCTTGCCTATGATTTTGGAAAATCTAGAGTCTCAAGACCTTTTTTTGATTTGGGTATGTTGGGTGAGATCATGAAGAGAGTGTGGATTTGGGCATAGTGGCTAATTCTCCTACCAATTCTATGAGATCATGAAGAGAGTGTCCATGAGATAGCATATGTTAGAGATGGGCAATTAGAAGATACAAGAGTTTCTTTTGTAAGGGATAATTGAAAAGTGTCTAGATGGTAATGAAAGGCCAATCAGTGTAGTAGGTTCTTTAATGATAGACAGTAATTGTCTTTACCATGGAGACCAGAAACAAATCTCTAGAGTCTGTTGTAAGTTTGCTCAAGCTTGTGTACTAGAGGATAGGAGATTCCAGTTAAGAGATGAGATGAGTACACGAGATAGAAGTGAAGATAGGGGTTAGCTTTGCAATACTTTTGAATTATCTGTAAGCGATGCATTGGTCTTGAAGGGTGTACTGACTTTAAAAAGAAGTTATGTCTTACCATAACATTCCATCTGAGTTGTTTCATCTTTGTTTATCCATTACTCTTGGGATTTAGTTCCGACCTTGGAACCGAGCCGGTCTTTTTTCAAGCTCATGTCATTCACAAACCTCTCAAGCTAAGATTTTACCCATCATGTCCTTCTCCCTGTTACCTCAGATCTAGTTTGCAAGTTGGAAAAATGAAGCCGAGGCTACCTCTGGTCAGACATGACCTAACAACTGGAAAGAAGGACAAATGAGATCCACCAGAAACCTTTGGAGGGGGGAAGGCGGGTGTGCCATAATGAATAAACAAAGATAAAACAACTCAGATGGAACGTTATGGTAAGACATAACTTCTTTATCTGATGTTGTTAATCTTTGTTTATTCCTTACTCTTGGGACAGAGTCCCCAGCTATCTTGTTCCCTGGGTGGCCCTATGGAAGGACATTCCGGAGCACCATAGAACCAAAAGAAGCTCTGCCTCTGGAGGCCAAGTCCAATTTGTAATGAGCAATGAAGGTATGAGGCCTAGCCCAGGTTGCGGCTGCACAAATGTCATTCAAAGATGTTCTCTCATGAAAGGCTGCAGAAGTTGACACTGATCTTGTAGAGTGGGCCTTTATTCAAAGATGTTCTGACATGGAAGGCTGAAGAATTTGACACTGATCTTGTAGAGTGGGCCTTTACTCTGCCAGGTAAAGGGATACCATTCTTACCATAAATTAAAGTAATACAATTTCTCAACCAAGTGGCTAACGTAACTTTAAAAACTGGATGACCTAATCTGGATTCAGAAAAGGACAAAAACAGCTGGTCAGATTTTCTATTAAATTTAGTCCTGTGTAGGTAAAAACAAATTTGTCTATGTAAATCCAAGGTATGCAGGCAATATTCCCCTCTGTTAGAATGATTAGGGAAGAATACTGGCAAATCAATAGTCTGATTGATAGATAACTCAGAAATGACCTTGGGCAACATTGGTCCTTAATGAAACTCTGTCCTTGTGAAAGATGAGATGGGGGGGGTGATAGACAAGCCTGTAATTCAGAAATACGTCTGGCAGAAATAATAGCAACTAAGAACAGCATTTTCCATGACAGATACTTTAGATCACAGGTAGATGCAGGCTCAAAGGGAGAAGTCAACCCTTGAAGGACTAAGGCCAGGTCCCAAGGTTGAACAGGTTCTCTGAATGGAGGCTTTAGTTGGGTTACGCCCTTCAGAAAGGTCTTACAAAGTCTGTGTGACATTAAGGAAGAGCCCTGGAAGCCATTATGAAAATTAGAAATCGCAGCCAAATGAACACGAACTGTGGAGGCTGCTACCCTCGATTTAAAAAGGTCTGAAAGATATTCTAACACAATAGAAACAGGTGCTGTAAAAGGGTCCATTTGTTTATCTTGTAGCCAGAGAGAAAACCTCTATTTGCTGTGATAGAGTAGTCTGGTGGATGATCTATGAGAGGCAATCAGGATGTCACACACAGGGGAAGATAGATCATACTGCCTGGCATCAGTTTCAGGCTGGATAGGTTTGGATGAACCAGATTCTGTGGGTGAGAGATCAACTCTGGAGATGGACTGAAAATCCATGGTCGATCTAGCAGATGAGGCCATAGGAAGGGAAACCAAACTTGTCGAGGCCAATATGGAGCAATGAGGATCACTTTGCTTTTCAACCAATGTGCTTTCTTGAGGAACAGGGGAATGAGGGGTATCGGAGGATAGGCATATAGCAGACCCAAGGGCCAATCATGGACTAGAGCATCTCTCAGTGACTGTCCCCAAGGGGGGATCAGGGTAAAGTAGTTGCTGCATTTGTGATAGGATGGGGATGCAAATAGGTCACAGCAAGGCTGGCCCCAGCGGTCAAAAATCTTCACCGCCACTAGAGGATTGAGAGACCACTCGTGAGGCTGTAGAATGCATCTGCTCAACTTGTCCGCTATCACGTTGGAGCTCCTGGGAATGTGCGTCACTGTCAGAAAACAGTTGGAGGCTATCGCCCATTGCCATATTCTCATGGCCTCTCAACAGAGTGGGTGTGATCTAGTTCCCCCTTGTTTGTTGATGTACCAGACTACTGCCATGTCGTCTGACTGAATTGCAATAGCCCCTGATGGAAGGATTGATTTGAATGCGTGCAACACTAGTAGCACCGCCCTCAGTTCTAGGACATTGATATGCAGGTGGGCCTCCATCTGTGACCAAGTGCCTTGGACTGTCTTTCCCTGAAACAGCCCCCCACCCCACCCCATCAGGGAGGTGTCCATGGTCACTGTGGCATTGGGTTGATGAGGGTTGAAAGGGGAGACCACTGGTGAGGGTTGTTTGACATCCACCAGAGCAAGTCCTATTTGCAAATCTTGGTTATTCGAATCAGAAAAAGATAAGGGGTGCTGGGATGGCTACCACTTAGTATGAAGCAGCCATTGAAGAAGCCTCATGTGTAGCCTTGCTAGAGGGATTATGGTGATGGAGGCTGCCATCAATCCCAGCAGTTGAAGAACAGATCGAGCTGAGGCTATATTTTGTGAAAGTATTGCCTGAACCTGTTCTTTGATCCTCTGAATTCTGTGATCTGGTAGAGAGGCTGTACAAGTCACTGTGTCCAGAAAAACACCAATGTACTCTAATGAGTGACTCGGAGTAAGGTTTGACTTCTTCCAGTTTATCAATATTCTGAGCTGCTGTGCAGTGTTTAGGGTGTAAGTCAAGGCCTGATCCAGTAGATGTCTTGTTGGGGCAGTAATGAGCCAGTCATCTAGGTAGGGAAACACCTGGAATCATTGAAGCCGCAGGTGAGCTGTGACCACTGCCATGAACTTTGTGAACACTCTGGGGGCTGTAGAGAGTCCAAAGGGCAGTATGCAAAATTGGTAATGACTGGCTCCCGCCCAGAAGCGAAGATACCTCCTTGAGCACCTTTCCACCTTTATGTGGTAGTACACATTGTGAAGATCTGTGGAGCACATCCAATTGTCTTTTTCCAAAAGTGGAAGTAGAGACTGAACCGTGACCATCCGGAATTTTTCTGTCTTTACGAATTTGTTTAGGGTGCTGAGATACAGAATTGGTCTCCAGTCCCCTGTCTTTTTTGGCATCAAAAAGAATCTTGAATAGAAGCCGGATCCTGTCTGGTCTGGGGGGACTATTTGGATGACTATATTTTGAAACAGCTCTGATATCTCTATAGCTGCAGTTTTCCTTTGACTGGGTGGTACGTCGGGTAAGCTTCTGGGTAAGGGGGGAGTGAACAAGAAAGGACTAGGGTATCCTCTGGTGATGAGCCTTTGTACCCAAGCATCTGTGATTATGGTTTGCCAGGCAGAAGGGTACAAGGAAAAATTACCCCCAACTGCTTCCAGAGGAAAGCAATCTGACTGCTCCTCAGGAGTGCCAATAAGGCTGTCCAGAGGAAGATTCCCTGGAACCCCAGTTTCGTGGACCTTCTCTGCCCCAAAAGGGGCGTCTTCCATTAGACTCCCCCCCTGCCTTTAGGGGAAAACTCAGCCTGAGAGTCACGGAAAGGACCCTGAGACTTTTTGTGCCACATTTACCCACTCTTCTGATTCCTAGAATAGAACCGCTGAGGAGAAGATAAATGGACACCCATGGCAGATAGGGTCTTACCATCCTGTTCACATCTGGCCAATGTATCTTTTACCTTGGAGCCAAACAAAGTAGTAGTCTCAATAGGGGCATTAAAGAAGGAAGCCTTGAAGGGATCCGCAAAGTCACAAAGGTCTCATGACTATGCCTGCACCCGCAGCTCTTGCCGCTCCCTCTGTAGCGTGTGATATGAAACACATCGAGGAATTGGAAACTGATTCTAGGGTCACTAACTGAGAGGCCACCTTGTCTCGGACCTCATCAGAAACTGCTCCTGCCAAGGTCTCAGAGAGTTCGGACACCAGGTCTCTCTGTAGCCTTGTGAAATGTGCCAGGTAGTTCAAGGACCTAACAGCAAAGGTTGAAGAATCGCTTCCATAATCTATCCACCACCCGGGAATCCTTATTTGGCGGGTGAACAGCCTGGCTGTCCTCTGTCAGTTCCATCTTTGTAGCGGCAGCCACCACCATGGTGTCTACTGGGAGACCTTTCGACCAATGGGGGCACTCTTCTGGGGGAAAAAGGATTTTGTCTGGCCTACGAGGTATGGCCTCCACAGAGTCTGGTGCCTTCCACACATGCTGCACGATGAGCTTGACGAGTTCATCAGCAGGTGGGTAACCCAGGAGGTAGGGGGCCAGGCACAAAAAGCCTGCAGGAACACAGACTCCTCTGAGGAAGGGTTAGAGGACTTCCATCACCTCGCTGTTTAAAAATTTCGAGGATGTCACCAAAGGAAACCTTGTCAGAAGGTGAAAGTGGGGACCCCTCCCCGTCATCGTAATCTGTGTATTCGGTCACTGACTCTTTTGTGGAGTCCATGTGTTTCCTCTTACACATAGTCTTACGGTGGACTTCCTCAGTGAGAGACTCTGGGGAAGGCTGCAAGGATGGGGTCTCTAGGGGGAGAATGGCCCAAGACTCTTGCGTCTGGAGTCCGGGGGTTGCGACTTGAGACAGCTGAGGCTCAGAGGAAGTAGTAATCTCCAACAGAGGTGGCCGAGAAGCAGCAGCCAGTGTCCTCTCCAAGGCCGGGAAGGTCACCCCCCTGTGGAGGGATGCCTTGTAATCTCCACAGAGGTTGAAGGAGTATAGGTAGGAGTCTGTGGAGAAGGATGATCAACTCCAGACGGGAGAGTCACTTTTGAAGGGGCAGGAATTCCTCTGGCCAAAAGCAGTTGGTCTATAAGACACACCACATCATGTTCAGAAAGGCTTCTGGTAGACCTCATTAAAAGCCCTGAAGGTGATTCGGGCCTTTCCAAAACAGGGCTAGCATGATCACTGAAAGAAGGTGTCTGAAAAAGGTAATGTCTGGACTGAAACTGGTGGTGTGTGTGTAGTCTGTGCCACTAAAGCCGGTGCGGAAGCGGTATGCTCCTAAATCAATGGTGTGGAAGATTCCTGCACCGAGAATGGTGTTGTCAAAATTGGATTTGTCTGCACCAAAACCATCGGCATTGAAAAAGCCTGCAACTAAGAAATTGTTGGTGCCTTGGGGACTGCGCCAAGAAAACTGTCGACGACAAAGGTGTCTGTGCCAAGAAAATTGTCAACACCGAAGATGTCTGCACCAAGAAACTGGACGGTGCCGAAGGAGTCTGCACCGAGACTTCAGTTGGTCCCAAAGATGACTGCGCCGATATACCAATCAGTGCCGAGAAAGTCTGCAATGAACTAGTCGGTGCCGTAGTAGTCTGCACCATGAAGGCTGAAGTCTGCGTCGAAAGCAATGATGTAAAGGGACCAGCAGACATAATCAGAGACAAAGTCAAGTGAGTTGGTGCCGAATCAGCCACTAGCAGCAACGATTCTGACAATTTAGCCTTTTTATGTTTTAATTCCTTAGGGTCTCCAGAGGGAGATGATGGAAGAGACTTAGACCTTTTATATTGTTTGAAAGGAGAAGATTCCTACGACCCAGAAATAGCCTTGCAGAAAGAGGTCTTAAAGAGACCCTTTAGTACTAGTTTATTTTTACATTCGTTCAAAGTCCTGGCAGAAAAACCTTTACAAATCTGAAAGTGCGGCTTCACTGTGAGATGAGGCATACCCAAACAGTAAACACACGTGTCATGCCTGTCAAAGTGAGGCAGTTTGTGTCCACACTCCGAACACCTCTTAAAGCCTGGACCCCCTTTCTTCTCAGACATTATATCCACAAATATTCAAAAACTAGGCACACACACACACTGTAGCAAGGCTGAAGTGCGGGTGAGGAAAGACTACCAACAGAGGTAGAAGAAGATACCAAAAAGGTACAGATAATAGAAAAATTAGGTATGACTTAATAAAGTTGTAAAACTAAGAATTCTGTGAGAAAAAACTTAAAAAATTATCAAAATATACACTTAGCTGGAGAGGAATGGCTCGAAACGGCTGAACAACAACATGGCAAACTAGGTCTGGGGTAACAGGGAGAAGGGCATGATGGCTAAAATCTTAGCTCGAGAGGTTTGTGGCTGACACAAGCTTGAAAAAAAGGCCGGCTCGGTTCTGAGGTTGGAACCGAATCCCAAGAGTAAAGAATAAATGAAGATTAACATCAGATTACTGGTTTTAGTTGTGACATTTTTTGTTTAACTCAAAATTTTCACTGATTTTCAAGCATGAAACCAAGGGATTTTGTAGCAGTAACCTTTTCAATGACTGTAGAGTTATGCAAAGTAATGATGAGCTGAGAGAGAGGTATAGTTTGAGTGGGATAATCTTATATGATCAGAGGCAAGTACAGTGTGAGATGGGCAGTTTTATATGGTCAAGTGGGATAAAAACTGTGAGGAGGGCAGTTTTATAAGATCAGAGTTAGGGACAGTGTGAGGAGGACAGTTTTGTATGGCCAAAGTCAAGTACAGTTTGAGGAGGGCAGTTATATAAGATTGGAGATAGGGATAATGTGAAAAGGGCAGTTTTATATGGTCAAGAGGCAAGTACAGTGTGAGGAGGGCAGTTTTATAAGATCAGAGTTAGTGACAGTGTGAGGAGGACAGTTTTATCTGGTCAGAGCCAAGTACAGTGTGAGGAGGGCAGTTTTATAAGATCAGAGTTAGGGACAGTGTGAAGAGGGCAGTTTTATAAGATCAGAGTTAGAAACAGTGTGAGGAGGGAAGTTTTATAATCACCAGAGTTAGGGACAGTTTAAAGAGGGCAGCTATATAAGATCAGAGTTGGGGACAGTTTGAGGAGGGCAATTATATAAGATCAGAGTTAGGAAAAATTTAATGAGGGCAGTTATATAAGATCAGAGTTAGGGACAGTGTGAAGAGGGCAGTTTGATGTGGTCAGAGGCAAGTAGAATGTGAGGAGGGCAGCTTTATATGATCAGAGTTAGGGACAGTGTGAGGAGAACAGTTTTATATGGTCAGAGCCAAGTACAGTGTGAGGAGGACAGTTTTTATATTTATTTAACATTTGTTTACTGCAAAAGTCCGACTTGGAATGAAGCCAATTTTCAGCGGAGGCCTGGGGAGAAACACTCTAGATGCATGTCTTTGTAATGTGGGAGGAAACTGGAGTACCTGGACAAAACCCACACAAACACAGGGAGGACATGCACATGCTGCACAAAAGGCATTTCAGCTGAGAATTAAACTAGAGAAACTCTTGCTATGAGGCAACAACGCTACCGCTGCACCGCTGTGACATCCATTATATGATCAGAGTTAGGGACAGTGTGGGGATGACAGTTTTGTATGATTAGAGTTAGGGACAGTGTGGGGAGAGCAGTTTTGAATGATTAGTCAGGGACTGCGTGAGTAGGGCAGTGTTGTATGATCAGAGTTAGGTAAGGTGCTTGGAGGGTAGTATTATATGATCAGAGTTACGGACAGTGTCATGAGGATAGTGTTATATGATCAGAGTTAAGGACAGTATGGGGAAGGCAGTTTTGTATGCTTAGAGTTAAGGACAGTTTCCAGATGGTCAGAAGCAGGTGCAGTTAAGGGTAGCACTGTATGATCAAAAGCAGGTACAGTGTGAGTTTTTTTTTTTGAGCTGGGATATAGAAACTGAATTGCCCAGACACAGAAAGACCCTCCTAAGTTTAATGCTGTTGGCTGCCTAAAAAACAATTACTAGGAAATGGAAATCAAGAACAAAACCAGCTGTGACAGAACTGTTGAATGTTGTGAAGAAGATAAAAGAAATTGAGGTGGGATCTTTAGAAAAGGGAAAGTATCTAATATGTACAGAATAATGTTCAGGAGGAGTAATATTTCAGGAAAGCAGGATGTGAGCAATCCATGTAATGTCAAACTGAACAGTTGTGACAAAAGTCATAACCATGCAATATGGATAAATGAAAAAAGAAAGTATGATAATGCTTTGTCTTATCTTTTATAATTGAATGTGTATTCATGTTACAATGATATATTTGACTTTAATAGAGATGTTATTAAAAAAGGCAAGTATAGTGTGAGGAGGGCAGTTTTGTATGATCAGGGCAAATACAGTGTGAGGAGACTAATCCCATATGATCAGAGGCAGATACAATGTTGAGAAGTGTAATTTTGTATGATGAGAGGCAGGCCCAGTGTGAGGAGGGCAGCTGATAGAAGGATTGAAATTTATTGTTTTGTGGGAAGACAATATTGCTATAATTTGAGAGGCTCTCAGATGTAGTCCTTTACTTCTCTGCCAGTCTTGTAAGAAGTAGAAGCAATTCTAGAGTTTAGAACTGACATGCAACAGGAAGAGTCTGCCAGTGGAGTTTTCATCTACATATTGAATTAGCTTATTATTAATATATAGTGTGACAAGGACTGGGGCCTATCACTGACCCTTGTAGTATAGATAAGTTCATTGGCAGGAAAGAAGATTGATCGATTCTGTCAAATAGACTGTTTTTGATCTGACAAACTGAGAACCTCCTTTTAGCACTAAGTGTAAATCATAAATTGTTTATCTGTCCATTTTACAAAGATCATTCAACGCAAACTGTCAGTGACATAACAGAGCCAAAAGGCTTGGTATAATTATGGAACCAGAACTTATTCAATCAGGGTATGCCTCATATGAGGTAATTATTAAGTAATCCTAGTGGATGTCTAAGTGTGTGTGCCGTGAGTGAGTGTTTATGTCTATATACATCTATCTATATGGGAGAAGAAAATCAAACTGAATGTGATGAAAGTCGATGTTTGCTTTGTTAATGCAATTTGGTTTAAAAAAAACAGGTTATCAACTGTAGGGCCAGATCGGTACAATACTGGGATTGGGAAATATACTCTTTCTCCTGTATTGTACAATTTCAAATTTGAAATACATAAGTAGCTAGCAGTGTGTGTGTGTGGGGGGGGGGGTGCGGATGGAGCAAGAAAATACCTTTTTCTAATTTGCATGCTCCATGGTTATCTCTTGGAGCATGGGTATTGATGGGCCAATGTTTTTTTTTTTGTCAACGTTAGTGACATTGACATTTGGCTATTTACATTACTTTTATGTATGTAGGTTTCTTATTTATTGACATTTGATTTAATTTAAAAAGCTGAAAAGAAAACCCTTGGCAATTAACTGCTCTGTACTAGGTCAAATAAGGAAGCAAATTTATCTACAATGTACCAGAGCAGAAACACAGTTGAAGTAAAGCAGCACAAAAAACACTGTATAAAAAGTATTTAATAAAATAAGATAAGCACTTTCGCAAAATATTATTATCTATGTTATAGTTTGTTGAGTGAGATCTGAAGAAGCAATTTATTTTGCAAAAGCACTTATCTTACTTTATTAAATACTTTTTATATAGCGTTTTTTGTGCTGCTTTACTTCAGCTGTGTTTGTGCTCAGGCATATTGTAGATAAATTTGATTTAGTTTATTTATTGACATCTAAACTATCTATAGGTAGATATATTCTCAGAGACATGTACATATACACATTCTGTATAATGTGCCTTGTGTGTGTGTGTGTTTGTTTATACCGATATACAGTATGCTGCAATCTGCCTGATTACAAACTTAACTGGCTGCTTCATTTCAACATGTTGCTGTTTATCAATAGAGCAGACACTGTCCAAAGTTTTCATTTTAAAGAAAGTATGTCCAGAGGACTTATTTATTTGACTGTTAATAGAAAGAACATGGAGTTTATTTATAAGAACTATTATGCTGTTATTCCTTCTGATTTCTACACAGAACCAGGAAACTAAGGGAGTTTACAAGATTTCATCCACAGAGTGAAAACAATGACACATACCTTATATGTCTCCCTTAAGTGTCTAATGACTATTTAGGGCAGTAATAGGTTGTAAGTACCTCATTCAGTTCAAAGATGTGCTCAGAATGGAGTCATTGATCTCCGGTTATATATCATATCAAACACTCATACTTCTCAGACAATGTGACTACAGGGGAGTAATGTATTTTTTATGTGTTAACTTTTATTCCTGACCTCCTAGATTTCATCAGCTGACACTTTTGTTCACTTAAATGCTGCAGTCAAACCTATTTAAGGTTAATGTAACTACTGTTAACAAATCTTTCCAGCTACAAAAAAAATAAAATCAGTCTTTCATTCTTCTTTTTCTGATTACCAGTAATTTCTTGTAATTTGACTAGAATTATCATGGGCTCTCTGGCATCAGATGCAAAATAAACATTTTGCAGTGCTAAATGTTCTGTTGCAGTAAAAGTGGACTGCAACAATTGTTAAAATACATGTTCCAAAAAGATACGTTTTCTTTATTTTTTTTTATACCTGGGCAAGACCCACTAAACAAAAGTGTTTCTTTTCACAGCTGATTTTGGATTACTGGTCTGGTTAAGTAACTTGCTCAGACATATAATACATAAATGAAAACACAGAAAATCAAACCAAAGAATAAAGGATGAACGTCATTAGCATGGTTTAACGTCTGTACTCTAGTGACAATTAAGAATGAGACACTGAAGAAATGGATGTGAAGTCAGTAATTTTCTTTTTCTTTCCAAACATGTTATTAGAAATGTACAGTAGAGCAGATCTTTAGTAAAAGATACGTAACAGGATGTTTTTCAGTATCTGTAAATAAAGATATATTAATTTCATGAGGTGCAGTGAAGAGACATAACATAAACACAGAGTTTAAAACCAAGCCTGATGTCCATAAACACAAGGGTGCCGGTAAAATATCCCAAATAACATGCAAACCAAAGGGTAAATGGGCATCAGCTTTGATTTTAATCTCTGTTTTTCTAAGGTATAACCAAACTTACACTGTACTGACAAGATTAAAAAAGGCTAAACACGGCATGTCTACAGCTAGTAGGGTTTGGCTTTATTGGCCTGAATGACTTAAAAAGTAAAAAGTCATGCTCATTCAGAAGCCATGGAGCTGAAACAATAATATGCCCGTAAGGCATCATTTGCATATATCCTATGGGTGTTCACTACAGGAAGTTTAAGGTATTGTATACTGAAGACTAGCTTGGTTGGGTCTTTCCTTACAGTTTTTACTGACTGGTTTGTCTGTCTGACCTTTTTAATCTTTGGTTCGGTTCTCTAACATTAAACATGTTTCTGTCCTTCTTCCTTTATGCAATCTGATTTAAACAGTAGTATCTGTCCAGCCTAAGGGGTACGTCATTATGTATGAGTTATATGGCAAGCATTACTCTTAACTGTGCGTATTTTTGAAGAATGTCCAGATTGTGCCTCATATTTTTTGTGTATTACTCAGAAAATTTGTGTTTTTTCTGGCAAATCACTGGGATGATCTGAGGATTGAAGTCACTAAATAATTACATACATTTGAGTTTCAGAATTCAAATCCTTAAGAAAATGTGTGTTAACACAAACCCTACTAGCAACGTTTTAAGTTTACAAAAAGCAATATTTAAAATCTGGCTCTAGTTTTGTCAGGCTTTGTCCAGATTTCTTGCACTAAGAAGTTGAAAGGTATGAACTGGCAAGCAGTATTGATTTTGTGCTAGTTATGACAAACTTATGAACTTACTCAGGTCTTTTGTTACATGCCTAACTACAAGAGCCTTTATTTCAGTTTCCCATAACCTGCTGCTGGCAAAACTTCTAAAATACAGAAAAACCAGAAGAACTTGAGCACTCCAAAGGACACCAACTTTATTCACAAACAGTTAAGCGATTTCCTCTCCACTACAGAGACTTCCTCAGAACAAAAATGACAGCCTTATCCCGCCAAGTTAAATACACCCATAAATTATTCAGTTAAGCAACAATTAAAATCCTTAAAGCAATATCAAACTTCCAATGTTAACATAGTTCACCACATTGTTTTAAAAATTCTTAAAAACAAGATTTAAACAAAATGTTACATTGTTTTATGTTAAAAATGTGTTTACATAAATTGACAAACCAAAAACAAATTTTTAAAAAGTTTTTTTAAAAACCTAAGTTCTCAAATAAACTAACCTGAAATTTGGTCAAGTTTAAGAATGCTAGCAATACTAATGGTTTCATTAATGCCTGGAAATCTAGAAGCATCCATAAACAATTGCCATTTTAATTCCATTACATCCAAATGCACATCCAAAATACCCCCTTTTTCATCCTCATTGAGGTGTTGCAAGACCAAAAATTTGAAACAATGTGTGGTATGTTCGCTTATGTGCCTATATAGTGCACTGGTTACCCATCCATGCTTAATGTCACCTAAATGTTCTCCTATTCTAATTTTCAATTTCCTACTAGTTTTACCTATATAGAAAATGGGACATTTCTGACATTTAGCCATATAAATCACCCTTTTACTATTACAATTGTAGTGGCCCCCAATATGCAACCTATATCGATTAATTTTCATATAATCCCCAGTTTCAAATATGTGTGGACAAAAAGAACAAGCATTACATTTAAAATTACCCACTCTTCTATGTGTCTTGTGTATAGGTCTCACCCCCTCAAGAATGTTCTTAATACATTTATCTCTTCTAAAAACGTACTAGGGGTGTTTTCCAACTTTAGAACCTATACCTGCATCACACTTCAAGATATCCCAGTGGTCATTTAACACCTCTTTTTAACCTCTGGTTTGCTGAGTTTTAGTTCTAAAACTTCTAAAATAAAAAATGCTGCATTCTGAAAACCAGTTGTTTAACAGCTGCTTACATGAATGATTTTCCAGAGTCCTTGAATGTTTCACATCCTCATCTCCCTCTCATATCAGCAAATAATTTCCATAGGGATCTCTTCTACCTTTCATTGTACTATATAAACTAAAATGGTAGCAGTTGGCTGCATTGGGTAGAGTTTTCTCTTAATTTTGTCTGGTAGTTCATCAAATCACAAAGTTTTTTAGCTGTCACATTTTAAAATTACGTCTTTCTTTTTTTGTTATCATTGGAATTAATTTTGCCCAAGCTAACTTAACCTTAACATGCCTAATCTGCTCATGATGTGTTCATGTCTTTCTTCAAGAACTATTGATTTGCTCAGAGAGATTTTTATTGCTGTTGGTGGCTTGGCTGTTTGAGCTAGTCTGTGTGCTTGGTGATTCTACTCATAGGGCTGTATCATGGTGAGCCCTCAGTCTGTTGTTGAAAAGGGAGTATTATGTACCAGAGATCTGTATCCCTTTTTGTCTGTGTGATACTATGTCGGCTTTTGGGGACCTTTGAGCTGACTTGTGCACTTTGATCATAGGATCATAGGAAGTTACTAGGCTAATGGTCCCAGGGCTCTTACAAGCCTAGCCAAATTTTACCCTTGTTACCATGATCAGCACCTATTGCGCCTGTCCAGAAGGGACACAGGTGGACCCCCTGGGGTGAATTTAGTTACCCATGCAATCATCCAGATTGTGTTTAAAGAGTGCCAATGAGGTGCTGTTTTTGATGTGTAGTGGGAGTCTATTTCAAAGGTGTGGTAACCTCTGGGTCTACTGATGTCACTTATCCACACCCCCACCAGGGGCAACAATATCCTAGACCTAGTCATTACCAACATGAGTGATCAGTGTTCCACACCTGAAGTCAACTCCTTGTTGGTCAGATCCGACCATAAGCTAATCACCCTTGATATCCACATCCCTCCCCCACCCACCATTAAGGAAACCATGTTAAAAAAATTTCTCCAAAGCCAACTTCATGCTTCTTAAGACAGAAGTGGTGAACTTCATGACACCCATGCAGATGGACAATACAGTTACAACTGCTGAATCCTACACAAATGCACTCTATAAGCACTTACATGAGTGCATGGATCATGCTATCCCAAACTGAACCAAGATGCTGTCCTCCAAAAAAAGAAGCCAATCCGGTAGTCCTCTGCCATAAACAAACTCTACAATAGAAGGAAGAAACTGTTGCAAAAGAGAGTAAAATCCCATGAGTGGAGGAGCTCCCTGGTCAGCCTCAGTAAGAAGCTGAGATCCCTTATAAGATCCTCCAAAGCTAGCTATGAAAACAAAATCACCACTGATCCTAAGGGCAACCACAAAGCATTCTGTAGTTATGTCAAGAATCTCAATGGCAGCACCCAAATCTGCTCTGAGTTACAGTACAACGACATGAAAATTACAGAACCAACTGATATTGTCAACATCCTGGCAGACAGATTCAGTGCTAACGTTACCCCCCTCTCACCCCCTAAAGGGCCCACATCTATACAGGAGGAATACAGAGTCCCTGTAATCACATCTATGCAGGTAAAAGCTGCACTCTCTAAAACCAAAAACACAGGATCCATGGGACCAGACAACATCCCAGGCTGTGTTTTACATGAACTTCAGAACTAACTGGCTCTCCACCTAAGCACCATGTTCAATCATAGTCTCACGTCAGGCTTTGTACCCACTGAATGACGCACAGCAACAGTTATCCCACTCCACAAAAGGGGAGCCACCACTGATCCTGGTAACTATTGCCCTATTAGCCTGACGAGCCTGGTCTGCAAGGCCATGGAAAATATCCTCATGGAACTCATAAACAAAGACATTGGTAACCTCCAAACTATGGACCCCACCCAGTTTGGGTTTGTGAAAGGAAGATCATGCCTTCTGAACCTGATCGACTTCTTTGAGGCAGTCATCAAAGCCATAGATGAGGGTAATGTGGTTCACACAGCCTATCTTGACCTCACCAAGGCTTTTGACACCATTCCCCAGTCTGGAATTATAGCTAAACTCACTAAACTAGGTATAAATTCCTATGTCACAAGATGGGTTGCCAACTGGCTCACTGACAGAACCCACACTGTAAAAGTTGCAGACTCCAAATCTGACTTCAAACCAGTGACAAGTGGAGTACCACAGGGTTCAGTCCTAGGTCCTCTCCTGTTTGGTATCTACTTCTCTGAAGTACAGGCTAACACAGAAGGCCTCTGGCTAATGAAGTTTGCAAATGACTGCAAACTAGGAGCCATAGTTGAGTCCCCAAATGATGTGGACATCCTACAGAAGGGCCTCACTGACACAGATGCCTGGTGTCAGAGGCATGGCCTCAAGCTCAATGCCAAAAAGTGCATTGTCATTCCCTTTGGTAAAAACTCTGTACCCATGAACTACCACATAAACGGCAGTCTACTTAACACAGAATGTGTGATAAGAGACTTTGGGACCCAGGTGGACAGTAGTCTCTCCTTTGATAATCACATCGCCACAGTAGTCAGGAAATCCTATGTGGCACACCTCATCACAAAAGGGTTCTCATCTAGGAAGAAAGAGGTAATTGTTCCCCTCTACATGGCACTCAGACCCATTATAGAGTACAACGCCCCTTTTGGAATGTACCTCACAAGACATCTGCAGCAGCTGGTAAGGCCACAGAAGTACCTCACAAATAGGATTACTGGCCTCAAACAGATGCCCTGCACTGACCGTCTCAAAAACCTCCAGCTTTACTCTGTAGCATATCGCCTACTCTGAGGAGAACTCTGCCTAACATATAAAGCTATGTTAAACCCAGAGCTGTTGGACATGCTACACCTAAAGAAATCCCAATCCCTCCAAGCTACACGGTCTAGGGACCTAAACCTTGTCACCATAATAAACAGGACATGCTGGAGGGATAGATTCCTGTCCCAGTGACTTTCTATACCCTGGAACAAGCTACCCATCTATGTCGAGCAAAGTTTCTCATTAGCACTTATGAAAAATCTTGATGAGTGGATGGGAAATAGGAAATACACCCTGGGGATCACTTCTGTGGCTCTGCCTGACAGGGGCACAGGAAATTAACTTTCTTGGATGGCATAAGCCAGGGAACCTTATTGGCTAGGCTTACTTAGGCCCTTGGGCTGATAGCCTAGTACCTACCTATGAACCTATGAACATAATAGGTTTAGGTTTTTAGAGCGAGTAATCCGTGTGCCATTTGACTTGTGGATGTGCAGCATTTCCAATAAAGTGGGGTCAGAGATCACCTTATATGCAGGGCAGAGATTGCCTCTGAGTAGTCTGTATGAAACAGAATAA
Organism: Protopterus annectens; assembly: GCF_019279795.1. NCBI lineage: Eukaryota > Metazoa > Chordata > Ceratodontiformes > Protopteridae > Protopterus > Protopterus annectens. The sequence continues at coordinate 915,659,783 of NC_056739.1, forward strand.
AGTGACAGCAATTTCAGCTGATACACATAGGATAGCTGCTAAAGACCTTGAATTTTCTTTGTGAGGAATCTTTGTGGTCTCTCCAGTTGCTGCAGGTGCTTTGAAAGGTACATGCCAAAAGGAGCATTGTACTCAGTTATTAGCCTAATGAGTGAAGAGTATAGGGAGGTGATAACTTCACTTTTTCTCGAGGTAATGCCCTTACTTATGAGGTGTGCTATACACAATGCCCTTCTTACCACTCTGGAGACATGGTGATCAAAGGGAAGGTTGATGTCAACCTGAGTGCCCAGATCTTTCACTACTGAATGTGTACTTGGGGTAATTTGCAGGAAAATCTCTCTTGCTGAAAGGAATGATAATACATTTTTTGCATTGAGTTTGAGGCCATGACTTTGGCACCAATCATCTGTTTGCATAAGACCTTCTTGAAAGATGTTATATCATTTGGAAAGTTTATGATCGCACCCAGTTTGCAGTCATCAGCAAACTTTGTAAGCCACAGTCCCTTGGGTTTAGCTTATACTTTGTGGAAATAGATTCTGAACAGTAGAGGTCCCAGGACCAATTCCTGTAGAACACCACTGGTAACATGTCTACTGTTGGAGGTGGAGTCCCCTGTTTTGACTGTATGGGTTCTATCAGAGGGCCAGTTCACAACCCACCTTATGATATAAGGGTTGATGTCTAGCTGGGAATGTTTCTCAATGATGCCTGAGTGAGGGATAGTATCAAATGCCTTGGCCAGGTCTATGTAGGCTGCATGTACAGATTTCCTCTCACACAGGGCCCTTGTGATTGTCTCGAAGAAGTCAACCAGGTTTAACAAGTATGATCTTCCCTTGACAAATCCATACTGAGTAGGATCTAGTGTTTGGAGATTACCTATATCATTGTTGATAAGGTCCAAGATGATTCTCTCCATGGCCTTGCAGATAAGGCTAGTCAGGCTAATAGGTCCGTAGTTCCCGGGGTCAGTAAAAGCACCACCTTTGTGCAGGGGAATAAACGTGACTGTTTTCCATTCAGCTGAGATGAAGCCAGTACTTAGACTGTGATTGAAAAGAGTAGCCAATGGTGATGCTAGTTCTTGTTTGAGCCCATGTAGGATGCGGCCTGGGATGTAATCCGGTCCCATTGATGTGATGTTTTTGGCCTTAGAGAGGGTGTTTATGACCTACTCTTTAGAGATACAAGGTATGGGACAGGTGGTATAGATGTCATGAAGTACATATGTCGGTGATGGGGGAGTGAAGTTTTTACCAAGCTTCTTGGCTAGCAGGTTAGCTATATCCACTGGCTCAGTGTACGTGTTACCATTAACTACCAGTTTGGTGCTGATCTGAGCCTTACCTTTTAGGTTATGGATGTAATTAAAGAATGCCTTCTGGTTGTCCTTGGTTGAGGAAGCTATCTTGGATTTGTAGTTTGCTTATTTAAGCTGAGGAGGCAGTGTCTCCATTTTAGAGGCACCTCCTTCTTACTCTTGGACAGCAGTTTCTTCCTTTTATTGTAAAGCCTGTTAATGGTGTTTGTCCACCAGGCAGGTATGCTTTTCCTTGAAGAGCTTGTTTTGGTACTGTCGAGTCAATACAGTTATACAGGTGCTTGTATAGGGCACTGGAGTAGAGCGCGGCATAGTTATAAATTCCATCTGAGGGGAGAAGTGCAATGAAGCTATTTATACCATCCCATTAGAGGTTATAATATGCTTTGGAGAATTGTTTTAGTCTAGTTGCTGCTAGGGAAGGGTCAGGTGTGATAGTTACCTGAAATGAAACTGATTTCTGGGCAGATCTCACCAGGGATGAACTCACACTGGGGGAGCTACAGTGGTCTCCCATATTTGTAAGCACCAAGTCCAGGATGTTGGCACCCCTGGTGGGTGTGTCAACCAGCTGGTCCAGGTCATTGGAGTTAACAAAGTCGAGGAACCTTTAGTCAGGTGAGTTTCAGCATGAGTAATTCACCCAGTCAATGCTAGGGTAGTTAAAGTCACCCAAAACTATGGTGTTAGGATGTATCTTGATAGACTCAAGTTGATCCAAATAGGCAGAGTGGATGTCCTGATTCATCGAGGGGGTTCTGTAGCTTGTAATGACTTGAATAGGTGTCCTACCAACAGTTAATTGACCTGAAGTATCTCTGGGGCATAATACTGTTTGACCAATCTGGAGATGTATTTATCCTTGATGAATATTGATACACCGCCTATTTTAGTTTTCTTGCCTTCAGTTTGCGGTCTTAAGTTTATCCCTTTTTATGTATGTTTTGTTGATAATGTGTTCTTTGTTCAGGCACTATGCAAACTTTACGTGAATTTGTTGAGTACATTCTACAACTAGTTTTCTGAGATTTACTCTGACCTCTTCTTTTACATCTATTGATTTCCTGGATGTGCATGTAATGATTACTGAGAATGAGATAACTAATAAATTATATAAGAAATAGTGTAGTAAAAATAAAGTTTTACATCATAACAGCATGCATCCAAAACATGCACACACTAATGTGCTAAAATGACAATTCTACAGATATGCATGTTTAAGTGCTGATGATAGCATTATGTATGAATCATTTAAGAACCTTAAAAGTGACTTTAAATGTAGAGGCTATCATGATTTAGAGGTAGAGGCTGTCTGTGATGAGGTCCTCCAACACAGGAGGGATGTTGCTAAACCTTACTTCTCTGAGACAGCAGTGAACAGTGAAGAAAGATCTCTGATGCAAGAGGGTCTGACTTAAGAATGTGCATTAACTACCAGTTTGGTGCAGATCTGAGCCTTACCTTTTAAGTTATGGATGTAATTAAAGAATGCCTTCTGGTTGTCCTTGGTTGAGGAAGCTAACTTGGATTCGTAGTTTGCTTATTTAAGCTGAGGAGGGAGTGTCTCCATTTTAGAGGCAGCTCCTTCTTACTGTTGGACAGCAGTTTCTTCCTTTTATTGTAAAGCCTGTTAATGGTGTTTGTCCACCAGACAGGTTGGCTTTTCCTTGAAGAGCTTGTTTTGGTCCTAACAGGTACTGTCAAGTCAATGCAGTTATACAGGTGCTTGTATAGGGCACTGGAGTAGAGCGCGGCATAGTTATCAATTCCATCTGAGGGGAGAAGTGCAGTGAAGCTATTTATACCACCCCGTAAGAGGTTACAATATGCTTTGGAGAAGTGTTTTAGTCTAGTTGCTGCTAGGGAAGGGTCAGGTGTGATAGTTACCTGAAATGAGACTGATTTCTGGGCATATCTCACCAGGGATGAACTCACAGTGGGGGAGCTACAGTGGTCTCCCATATTTGTAAGCACCAGGTCCTGGATGTTCAAACTATCTGCAATATTATTAGGAAAAACTGGCAACTACTTGTATCTGATGATAGGTATAGGTCAGTAGCTGGTAGTGCACCCAAGTTTTGTTATAAGAACAATAGATCATTAAAACAGTTGCTGTGTTATAAACCACTAATAAGAAGTTCTCTGTCTCTGATAAATGTGGTACATTTCCATGTAGAGACTGCAACATGTGCAAATATATTCATAGCAGTGATTCTTATGTACATTCAGTGAATAAGACGAGTTACTTCTTTCATTTTTATGCAAATTGCAGAAGTCAAAATCTAGTATATTTGTCATTCTGTGTGAAATGTAAATCCTACTATGTAGGTAAGACAAACAGATGTTTGAAAGACAAAATTAGAGAACATTTAAATGACATCAGGAGGAATGGTGTTCGTAATGCACTGAATAAACATGTTCTAGAGAATGACACCAGTCATACTTTTAAATTTTTACTTTTGGAATTACTTACACCTAGCAATAGAAAAGGAGATCTAAGTAATAAAACAGAATGCAAAGAGATGAAGTGGATTCTAGAATTACATGCAGATGGTAGGAAGGGACTTAATGGAACTGTCCCTTTAAGACCAATTCTTAGGTCATGTGACTTGGTTAGGTAACTGTTTAAAAGATGGTTTGTTTGTAACAGTTTTTAGATCTGATTAGAAAGGTGTGAAAGTGCTTATCTGTGTTTTAACCTCGCTTTTATGGCTTTTATTTTCCTTTTGTGAATAAAATCCATGATTTTATACAGCAACTGCCGTGACTGAGTGGTTGGATTTACTTCGGTTTTTACCTTTTCTTATTTAACCAGTCTTAATCCAAGTTTACAATGTTTTTCTCTACATTTAACTTTTAAAAAACATCAAAAGAACCAATGAGATGCTTAATCCAAGCCCTAGACCAACAAACCTTTACCAGCCAGGGACCAATCAGCACAATCCTCTCACTGGAGTGCAGAAGAGACCTTTCTAATCCAAGATGGCCTGGAAAATGTGCTCAGAACAGCCACTACAAACAAACAACCAGGCCCAGAAACAGCAACCCTGAGTCTGGACTATGCTACAGCTACTAGCTACACTATTTTAGGCAGAAAATACAACATAAATGTTTACCACAGCAGAAAAACTGCAGTGAAACACTAAATACAAGTTTTAAACAAAAAAGAGCAAGGAGACTCTAGAGAATGCTTTTAACTGCAAACAAATCATTTGTATGATACTCTCCTTAGCAGGAAAATCAGAACAAACACATGCATAACAAATGGAGAAAATTTAAAGTTATTAACTTTCAAACAGCGAAAACAGTAAGAAAAAATGATTGAACAGGCCCAGTAAACCAGACAATTGCAGTACAACAGTACAGTTTGTTTACAGTAATAGTAACTGAAGTTATTTTATGAGAATAGCCTATGGTATGTATCTGAGGGTCCTTCACAGGCACTGGGTGGAGGAACGTATGTCACAGAGGACCTTTAGCAATGATGCTTGCTAGGATATGCCAATACCTGGTAACATATCATTTTGCTCCACTGTGGTGAAATCATATCTTAAAGGCAAGCCACTTTGCCTTTTTATGTTACTTATTGTTTTTCATTACAGACCAGTAGCTGGGACCTGTAGCTTATTAGTCCTATATAGGGTGCTGCATTCTAATTTGAGGTCCATACACATCAAGATCAACTTATACAACCTATAACTTTCTGTGTGATGCTGATCTCACATTCATTAACAAGATCTGTTTGGGTGTTAGCTTCAGTTCACACCTGGCGCCAGTTCCTCCAAAGTGTCAATATTTAGAGTGTTTTGATGCGACATCATCAGAAAGGGCAGCTACATTATTTAAACTAAAACAAGAGATGGTCAAGATTATTTGCAGACATATTAATGCCTTTGAATGTGTCATGAAAGCAGGAACAAACTTTTTCTCATTCACTATCTATCTGGTAACATTAAGGTCTTCCTGCACTTGGGGTGACCTGAGTTTGAATTCTAGTCTTGGCACCTGTTAGAGCTGGTGTGTGTGTGTGTGTGTGTGTGTGTGCGGGGATTCAGCTTTTCGGTCTGATTTTTGCTTGGCGAGGGGAGGGGGTTCACATGTAGTGGAAATTGTCCCTGCTGTACAGATTTTATGAGACATCAGAGTTAAAAATAGAAAACCGAAAATAAAAAAAGAAAGAGAAAGTGAGAGAGACAAAAAGAATGGAAACAATTTTTTTTTTCAATAATTTTTATTTTTACATTAATAAATGTCACAAATAAAAACCATCTTACAACATGACCGTGTGCATATATATATATATATATATATATATATATATATACATACACACACATATATATATATATATATATATATATATACACATATACACACATACATACATACATACACACATATACATATGTTATACATTGATGTCAAATACCACAGGATATAGGTCATACAACATATCTATTTACATTATGTACATAGATGCTTTCATTGTTAATTCCACAGTTATATAGACAGTATATACATTCGTAATATCCAAGTTATTATTTAATATCTGAACTTGTATGTGTTCTTTGGTTCCATTATAGTGTATTTCTAAGTTGCTGTGTGATGAATTATGCTAATATGATGTTAAAGGTTTGTTCCCAAATTTCTCTGGATTTCATGTTTTTGTTTCTTTTACCTATTACTATTTTATGAGCTAAAATGTGTTGTATAGCTACTTGTTTAAAACCCTCCCAAGAGATATTTATCATATCTAGCCATTTAAAAGCTATATACAGTTTCATTAGTAGGAAAATTGTTAAAAGTGTATTTGCTTGTTTTCTTGGGATGTTGGGTGGGAGAATGTGTAACAGAGTGAATTCACAAGTTAATGTTGATGTTTGATAACCCGTTTTTTGTAATTGTACCTTGAGAGAGTTCCAGAGTTTATAAACACATTTACAGCTCCAAAATACATGGATTAAGTCAGCTATCTGGTCCTTACAGTGTGGGCAGAAATGTGATTTTGATGTGTTAAATTTGTGTAGGATTGCAGGTGTAAAATAAGCATTATTATTGATCATGAGCTGAGTGTATGCTAACTTTTTGAAGGTTAGAATCTTCAGTGTTAGATTGATTGCCTGGCTTATTTGCTGATCATCTATGGATGGTTTAATTTTTCTCCAGTAGTTAGAGAAGAGGAGGTCCTTCTGGTATTTGATTTAATTTATCATTTTATATGAATTGGTAATAGTTTTTTTTGTTGTGATAATAGTTTTCCAAAGCCTGCTACAAGTTTCTATGTCACTATTGGTCATAGTAATATTTTGGAGATAACTGGAACACAGTTCTTTGATTTGTCTTAGGATTATTATATGTGATTTAGGGAGGTTTAAGTTGGTCCTCATTTGTTGTATTGAACAGTTAAGGTAGGGATAGATATCTTGGATTGTTTTATCTTTTAGTCTGGGAAAAGGGACTAAGTCCAACATCTTATTGTTTATTTTTTAATTTGGGTTTTTATGAAGGGGTTGCAGTATTGTCATGGCATGTCTAAGGTTCAAGAATTGAAAGAGTTTTTGCGCTAGGTTGATAGAATGTTTTAAGGGCTCTATAATGTTATAAGTTTGTATTTCTTTCTGCTTCAGGAATGGAAGTGCTTTGGGATTGAAACCTAGAGCTTTAATATATCTATAATATATTGTCACCTAGAGAGGAGACCAATTTTCCATTGACGGGTTATATTCAGCTATTCTCAATATTCTGTTAGTGTTAATGATTGAGTAGTACATTTTAAAATCTGGTAGATTTAGTCCTCCTTTGTTTTTGGGGAGTGTTCATTTTGGATAGGAGATTCTGTTTTTTTTTGGGTTCCCATATAAATTTTGCTAGGAAGGTATGAATTTGCTTGAAGAATTTATTATGTATTGTTGTCTGTGATGTCATGAATATATACATTAATCTAGGTAAAATGTTCATTTTGATTATTGATACTTTGGCCAAGAATGGTAGCTTTAGGTTGTTCCATCTTTTGCAGTCTTGCATTATATTTTGCCATTTAAGGTTTACATTGTGTTGGTAGAAGTCTTTGTTACTCTGGAAAAAGGTGATTCCCAGGTATTTAGTTTCTTCTTTAATTTTTATTGTGTTTAACAATGGTATTAGTGAGATGAGTTTGGGTGTTTTTAGGGGGAAAATATTAGTTTTATTAAGGTTTAGTTTGTAGTTAGACATAGTCAAGAAATGTTCAATTGCAGCTATTATTTTGTTTATATCTGAATTTGGTGTAGTGCAGTATATGTTCAGATCATCTGCAAATGCAGTGAGGTATATTTTGAAGTTGTGTATTGATGGAGGATTGTGATATGTATTTTGTTTAATGTATAGAAAGAGTGGTTCTAGGTATAGGTTAAACAGGAAGGGTGATAGTGGGCATCCTTGTCTTGTTCCATTTTTATTAGGATCCTATTTGACCAAGTTTTATTTATATACAGAGATGTGTATGGGTTGCTATAGAGAGTTTGGATGATCTGAATGAAGTTATTGGGTATATTAAAGTAGGGTAGTGTTTGGAGTAAGAATTCTAGATTAACCCTATCAAATGCCTTGTGGGCCTCCACTACCATTGTGTAGATGTTGATATTGTATCGGTTAGCGTAGGATATTAGTGCATCTAATGTTAATGTATTGTCACTAGTCTGTCTATGTGGTGTGAAACCGGATTGTTCTGGGGAGAGGATTTTTTCTATCAGATTTTTCATTCTGTTTGCAAGTATAGAGGTAAATATTTTAGTATCTATATTTAAGAGGGAGATGGGTCTGTAGCTGTCGGGGTTTTTAGGGTCTGTGTGTTCTTTTAATATAAATATAGTTTTAGAGGCATTAAAGTGGATATCATTTATTTTATAGTTTATTATGTAATTCAGTGTATAGTATAGTAGTTTGGCTATCAAGGGGGAAAATGCTTTGTAAAATTCTGATGCGAGTCCATCTAGACCCGGAGCCTTATGCACTTTTAAGTGTTTGATTGTTGTAATAATTTCACTGATGGATATCGGCTCAGTTAGTTTTTTTTTGTTGGTCTAAATTGAGTTTAGGGAATTTCACTTTTTCTATCTTCCTTTGAGGTTTGTAGTATTTGTGCTCCATATATTTGAAAGTATATTTGTTCAAATGTTTTAATAATGTCTTCATTTTTTGTGTAGTTTTTGTCTCTGTAGTTTATTTCTGATATATTGGAGGCATTTTTGTGTTGGCAGAAAATTCTGGCCAGAGATCTAGATGGTATTTGAGCTTCTTCTGCGTAAGTGGCTAACATTCTGGCTTCATAGAAAGATAGGTTCCTGGTTTCTAACATATATAGATCCCTTTGCAGTTTTAAAAGTTCTGCTTCTCTTTGGTTCTTAGGGTTATTTATTAGTTCTTTTTCAAGATGCTCTATTTTCCCTTTCAGTATATGCTCCTCTTTCAGTTGCATTTTTTTATAGTATGCTGCTTTTTTGATAAACAATCCTCTGATTTGTGCTTTGGTTGCAGCTCATTCTATGTCAGTTGGTACTTGGGAGTTAGTGATATTTGTAAGAGCTATTTTTAGTATTTCTTCTGTTTCTTTTATTACATCCATTTTGGAAAGTAAATTAGGGTTTAATGACCAATTATGACCCCTATTCTCTAAATATATCTTTTTGTCCCAGTTAATGTTCAGTGTGATTTTGGAGTGATCTGAAAAGAACCTGGTATGTATAGTTATTGTTGGGTCCATGTTAATGAATATGTCAGAAATTAAGAAGTCGTCTATCCTTGACCACATTTTGTGGCATTGCAAATAGAATGTGAATTTCCCTGTTTTATTTGCACTGTTCCCATGTTTAAAAGAGTCATATAGTTTGAAATCTTGTTTGAGTTCATTAAGGGCTAATGTGGCTTGTTTATTATGTGATTTGGTCAGATTAGATTTATCCTTTTCTGGGTTTTGATATGTATTCCAGTCACCTCCAATCACTAGGTAGTGATCTTTAAACTGGTTTAAGGTTGGGTATAATGACATAAAAAAGTGTTGTTGGTTATTACAGGGTGCGTAAACATTAAGTACCATTATAGGTTTTGGTAGTGTAGGACTATTAAATGTTACATAGCACCATCTTCCCTCCTTGTCAGCTTTGGTTTTAAGTATTTTTTCCTTAAATTGTTTTTTAATTATTATGGCAGCCCCAGCACTGTTTGTTTTCCCCTCTGAAGCTATGATTTGACTTATCCATTTCTTTCTGCTAATTTCTGCCCATTGATCTGCAGTCAAGTGTGTTTCTTGTATTAGTATGAAGTTGGCTGTGGTTTTTAATGTAAGGTGTAAGAATAGTTTTCTTTTCTTCTTGTTTTGGAGCCCTTTAACATTCCATGATTCTATTTCCCACATTTGTTTATTAGGTGTATTCCTTAGATATGCCACGTATATTAGTTTTGTTTTGTTAGTTTTGTATGTGTTACTGTGTGATGGTTTAGGAAAGCATCTATTTATCCCCGTCCCTACACTGTGCCTAACCACTATATCCCTGGACCAGGAATAATCAGGGGGGGGGGGATGAAGGTTCATTATATGGTTTACCTTTACGTCTAATCTTGGAATGTGTTTTCTTTTTAGATATAGATTTACTCCATTGTATCCCCCTGTGTTACTATAAACAATGTGGACAAAGCTGAACAAACTAGTTCCCTCAACAAACACTGCTACTTAATATCCCTAGCCTCTTCCAACATATTATTTATACAGTCATGGTATTGCATTTAAGGTACAGCATGTATTGTTTTTGTCTTGTGACTAATTCTTTCTAATAGTATTTTTAAAACAACATATTAATATACACTCCTCAGTAAATTATAGCAATATGTGTACCATAGTAATATTGTTAAACAATCAATCTTGTCATTTTTACATTTTTCTCTCATTTGACTTCTTTTTCCTCCCCTTTACTTATTCAGGTTTCGGCCTTCTTTGGTGCCTATAGTGATGTTTTTCCACATCAATCTGTGTGGGTTATAAAATATATACTTGGCACCTATTTAACAGAAATAGGAAGTATAGAGAGACAAAAAAAAAAAAGAAAAACAGCTTAGCCAAACAGTCCTTCTGCTATAGTTGACATATTAAGGCTATATTTACATTATCCCAGGATTGTTAGGTTATTTTACTAATTTCCTGAGATTACTTCTCTCCAGGATCTTTTAACACATTTCTAGTATTTACATAAAACATTTAACAATTTTTTCCCTTTTTTTCCCAATATTAATCTATGAGCTAGCATAATTCCGACAGTTTATTTCTTGCCTATTATTTAAGGCTGGAGTTTCATTCACCTACACAGTACTGGGTGTACTGTTTTAGTGAATGGTTCAGTTCAACAGTACCTTATTTCTTCAAGGTTTTGCTTGCAGGTTGGTTGACATCTATGGTGCAGCTTTCTTCTTTTAGCTGGCGCAGATCAATTTTCATTTTTCAGGCATTAAAATCCTTTGGAGCTTGCTGAAATCCATTTTGTCTGACTGTTCTTAATGAAGCCATCAAAAGCCTAGGGGGACTGAATTTGCAAGCCAATATCCGAGATGGGAACTTCCTTCCTATATTCGTGCATTGGAAACAGCAGTTAATTTTTGGTTCCCACCCAGGCTGTACTTCCCTTTCCTGTGTTCCTCATGGCACACATCAATGACCCAAGGGCCTAGACAGCAAGGGGAAGATTTCAGAGTTGGATCCCAGCTAGAGTGCTCGTGAATGGGGTCGTTTTTTCATCCAAGGGACCTTTATCCTTTTTTTTGTGGATTTATTTCACTTCTGAAGGTGGAATTTGCTTGAAAACAGCCAGGAATGTCTCTTTTGCCTCTTTGGGGTTAGCAACCATGTATTTAACCTCTTTGATGTAAAAGATTAACTGATTTGGATATTTTATCTGGAATTTGATTTTTTTTCTATTAGGAACCTGCAGCATGGAGATAGTAGTTGTCTTGCTTGTCTTATTTGTATTGGGAGGTCTTGAGCAAAGGAGATTTTATTATTATTCCAGGTGAGTGTGCCTTTTTTCTTTGCTGCCCGTATGATTTTATTTACATCTTGGTAGTTTAATATTTTAATATAGACAGGTCTTGGTTTCAGTGATGTTTGCATTTCCCTCAGGGCTCTGTGGGCTCTTGTTATTTGCTGCATTTCTTCAGATTCCTCTAGGAGGGAATTTATTATTTGCTTGATTGTTGGTATTAGATTGTTATGAAGTACAGTTTCAGGTATTCCTCTGATGATGATATTGTTCCTTCGAGATCTTGCTTCCAGGTCTGTTAATTTTGCCTGTAAGTTTTGTATTTCTTTGTCATGGGCATCAGTTTTTTGAGAAATAGAGTCTATTTTTATTTAATTTTCTATTATTTTGGACTCAGATTTTTCCATTCTGGATATTATTTGGCTGAATGAGTCAACAAAGGTTTGAAATTGTAATGATAAGTCCTTTAATGCTTGCTGGATAGGTAATAAGGCAGATTTTATGTCTTCCAGATTAGCTGGCTGGTCTGTCTTGGATTTATTTGTATTTTTAGAGTTGTCAGTTTGTTTAGTTGTCTTTTGTCTTTTTGATGTTGTGTCTTTCTCAGGTGAGGCTAGTACTGAGAATTTGGTCTTAGTTGTTGTTGTTTCCATATTATTTTCCTCTTTTGACATCTTACTGTATAGTGTTTTACCAATCTTGCAGTCAGATGCAGGGCCTTAGTAGCACATTGCTTAAGCTGTTATTCAGAAATCTTAGTTAATCCTGCTGTTTCTGAGCTGAATCTGTCACTTTTTCTTCCTCTTTTGTTTGCTGGATGATATTAGCAGTAAATATCTACAGTTATTTCTGTATTATTAATTCTGCATTGCCTTCTGGGTTTGTTTTAATCCAGGGTATATCGAGACCTAGGTGATAGCAGTGCTCACAGAACAGCAGCCATTTTGAACTCCTAAAAAAGAATGGAAACAATTTAAGGTCTTTGTGAAGGAGTTCATATATTTCCTCCTCAGCTCAGTGTCAATTCACTCAGACTGGCTGCTAATGGATGATTTCACTAATCAGGGTCAGTAATGAGTAATAATATAAGCCAGCATAGCCGTGTAGCCTAAATAACTCACTCATTGAACTTTGCAAGGAATTTGATGGATTGGAAATTATGACTGATACAAAATTAAGATTTACTTCCCATGTTGGGAAAGTCCTACAGAAAAGTTACTGTGCTCTTAAAATTATGTTAGCAATTGTATCTTACAGAGATGTAAAAGTGATGCTGCCATTATTTAAGAGCATTGTTAGACCAAGTATGGGGGTTGGTCACACATACACATGCACACAGAAATGCATGCACATAGAGACCTAAAGACAATTTAACATCAGAAATTATTAACTCACTGGAGTGCTTATGAAATGTGGGAGGGAAATGTAAACGCCAGATATACTGAAACTTGAAAGAGTAAGTAAGTATTATATCAAAAATACTAGGAGCTTACACAATTTAAACTATGGAGAAAGGCTAAAGAAACTGAAATGCTTTAGTGTGTTTTTTGTTGCTAAAAGGTGACCTTATTTGGGTCTTTAAAAGTCTAAAAGATGATGTCATGGAATGTACTCTGAACATTAGTTTTTTGAGATGTAAAAATGATGCTAGGAACAATTATGCTTTTGTTCATCTTCAAAGGATGTTAGAAATTGGGTAGGAATTTCTTTCAGACTAGAGTTAGGAGAAGTTGGACTAGATTGTCTGTTGAGATTGGATAAATGGAGAGTCAGAAATGTTTCAAAAATAAATTTGACTTATGGTATGCAGATAAGGTATTTTGGACCTTGTCTTCACAGAAGTGGCCTTTGATGATTTTGCATGATGTCCTAGGCTAAAATGCAAAACATTGTAAAGATTGTGTATATTTTGTTCTAATCTTTCTTACTGTTTTCTTGTACTAAGTAGGTTCATAGGTATATACTATGCTAACTATCATCAGGGTCTTTATAAGTATAGTTGGTCAGCTCAACCCAGCCGTGTCCCTATGTATCATGGGCATTTATTAGGAGGGGGGTATGCTAGTTAGGAAGTTTCTAAAGGTTATGTGTGCAGGGGTGTAAATTAGTTTGGGCATAATTATAGTCTCCCTCTGCCTGTCAGAGGTATGGGCAAACTCAGGATGAATATAGGATTTCCAATTAATTGGCCAAGGTTACGCTTAAATAAGGTTAGGGATGGACTCTGCTTCATATGGATGGGGAGACTCTTTCAAAGCATTGGGATCCTCTGAGCCACATATCTGTCTTGTCAACATGTCCTATTTATGTGGCAAGCAAAATTTAAATCCTTGTATCAAGTGGTTCTGATGCCATTTGTTTTGCAGATGTACAAAAGGTTGTTCAGAGCTGGGTCCAAGGATGCTTTGTTTGCCAGGCATAGATCACCTCTCAGTAATCTATGAGACATAGTATAAATACAATATAGAGATATAGCTTTAAGGGTCTTTAAGGCAATCTGTATAGGTCAATGTATTTATACCCTGGATTATCTTGCAGAGTAGCCTTTGTGGGCATTTCAGCTGTTGCATTTGTCTGGTCAGGTGCCCTGAAGGGGACATTATACTTAACAATGGGTCTGATAAGGCACTTCCAAGATGGCTACACACTGAATAACAGCTTAATTTCAGCTCTCCCAGTGTGAAAAACAAAACTCAAAAAAGAGAGCCAGTAAACTTGTCTTTTTCGTAAATTTCAGTTACTGGGTAGTAAGTACACTACCTGGATACCAGCAAAGAAGAAATTTAAAGAACCAGAAAGAAAATCAACAACAAAAGGTGAGGACAAAACACTGGCTGGGAAGAATCCTTCAGCTGTTCAACAGAAAGAGTTCAAGCTCCAGCTTTGGTGGAAGACATGACTTCCAGTAAGGTAGAAGAAAAAATAAGTCAAATGTGACCAGAGTTGATTAAAATAAATGAAATAGTGAAGGAACATATCAACTCAAATAAGAAAAGGCTGGAAAATGTAAAAAGCTTTAAATAGATATTTAGATGACCTGATAAAACTACAAAAATCAGAGGTCAAATGAAGAAAAGGCTGGCTGAGTATGAAACTGTTCAAGAAGAGATGTTTCAAAAATTAGTAGCATTAGAGGACAGAGTGTGTAGGTAAAGCCTAATATTTTCTGCTGTACTAGAGAAACTGGAAGAAACAGACTTTATTAATTTGACGAAAGCACAAATAAGCAACTGGACTGTTATTCCACAACAGGAGGTGTTAATTGAAAGGGCACATCATGCATATGCTCCAAACCTGGCCATGAGAAAGCAGACAAGACCTCTAATAGTAAAGATGCAATCCTACCAGCAGAAAGTGTTGATTCTGACAAAACTGTGCCAGAAGGACAAAGTACTAAACATTGGCAACAGCAGTGTTTGTAGAAAATGATTACTCACCGTACACTGGGAAGAAGAGGAATACATTTATTCCAGCAATCAGGGAATATCAAGAGGCAGGTATGAAATCCAAGCTGCTGTATATAGCTAGCTTCAGGATATTTTTTTCCTGATGAGTCAAAGTAATTTTTGATGTAGAACATGCTAAGGAAGAAATACAAAAGTTTATCTAACAAAAAGTGAGCTATCAAACAGAAGGGGACTCTGCTTCTTATTCTTCTGATAATAAAGTTCATAAAGAGACTATGCCAGTGAAACCTTTTCCAATGTTCCAAAGGAAAATATTTGAGAGACAGAGGCAAGCACAGGAGTTGACTAAAAGAACCTGGAGTACATTGGAAATGAAACAGAGACTGGAGATGGGAGAAAAACAGCAACTCAGAAATGAATGAATAAATGTGGGATTACAAAGCATTAATCACATTTATGTAATATAGCAGAACAACAGAACATGGAATTACTGGACTTTTTTGACTTTGTTAAACTTCTAGAGGGCTCCAAAGCATATACCTTACTTCATGTGATTAATGTTTGGAAAAGTACTACGGGGAGGGGGAGAAGAAGGAAAGTGGTAACTGTAAGTAAAACAATTTGTGTTTTTAATAGTATTTTATAACATGAACATATATCGCATGTTATATAGTAAAGCATTTTTAGTTATTTTGTGTATTTTAGTGGATACTAAAGTAAATGGGTCCCCCTTTTTTTCTGTTTTCTTCTTTAGTTTTAAGAAATGTAGGAACTGCAGTGTAAAAAGAGAGGGAAGCCTAGAGAAAACCTTGTTTAAGATAATAGGCTGTAATCTTAAGCTGTTGAGGTAAGGGACTGGTTGTAAAGGTAAATATATATAAGTAAAAACTGATGTGTTTTTTTTTCTTTTTTTACTTTTGCATGGGGGAATGACTGGATCAACACCCTTGGCTTGATCTTATGAAATGTTTTAAGTGGAAGCAAGTTTTCCTTTAGCAAATAAATGGTCAAGGTGCAACATGAGAAGCTTGTAGCTTAAGATAGTTGTATAACTGGTTCTCATGTTTCTGTGGAGACAAGCTGATAACAAGGGCAATAAAAATAATAATTTTTTTCTTTCAGTGGCTAAAAATAATGTTTTCTGAAAGCATTCAAGTTGTTTTCTACATCTGGAGAGGAATAAAGACAAGACAAAAACAGACAGTACTGGGTGTAAGTAGAAGCACAGGCTGTACCAAGCATCTTAGCATAGATAACCTTCATTTTAGGTCAATTAAGTCTTGTGAGCATGGCTGTTAATCTGTGACAATTGTTCCTATTAGAAAAGTTAAACTTCATTATTTGAAGCTGTACATAGTTTTGTGTGTTTGCATTAAGCTATTAACAGGTTCTGGAAGTATGTTTATTTTTTTTTGTTTGAGGGTTTTAATTAAAACAAAAAGTCTTGCAAAATGTGACACAAGTTCAAATGGGTATGACAAGAAACACCTGTATAAACAATCAACCTGCCAAACATTAGTGTATGCATGTAACACAAAAGCTGAAACCAGCCCTTTTTAAAAAAGCTGATCTGATGTTGTCAATTTTCATTCTGTCCTCAACCTGTGTGTTTTGTTCCAATCCTTGCAACTGACTTGGTCACTACCATAGCCCGTGGTAAGCAAAAAAACTCTCAAGCTTATCCCTTACTGAAAATGCACCTACACCAGTTACCTCAGATCTCGTTTGCCATTTTACGAGTTAGACATGGTTTCTAGTGCTCTCAAGCAAGATACATTGTTAATTTTTTTTATATTTCCTTTAAAACTTTAAGAAAACCTCTTAAAACTTTCTTTATCCCTTTCTTATCCCTTCTCTAATGACTCTGTTTTGAAATAAGTCCTTATCCATTTTTGTTTTAAAACATCTCTTTACAGTTTTCATACATTAAGTACTCTTTGAATACTATCGCTAGTATTCTCTTTTACACATTGTTATAGCCTGATAATTATCATTGTTGATAACTCCTTTTCTATTTCCTTTTCATCTCTTAAAAAAAAAAAAGGTTTTAAATTCCTGTTCTCCTTTTCTATTACCTGTACCTATTGGCACATGAGTGTTTGTGCGTGTGTGTGTGTGTGTGTGGAAATGGCAGAGAAAGAGAAAGGCCCAGCTGGGTTGAAACACTGTGAGAAGTGTGGTCATAAAATCCCTTACTCTGATTTACATTCTCTTTGCATGTACTGTTTGGGACCCCTCCATCTTCAGGAGAACTGTTCCATCTGCCATTCCTTTAGTCACAGAGCTCTTGTTGAGAGAAAAAATAAATTGATATTGAAAGGCTTAATTCTTTTGGTGAAACTATATCTGGAACTTCTGAAAAATTAAAGGGAAAAATCTGACCTTCCTAGCTCTTCCTCTTCTTCCTCCTCCAGGCTTTCAGAGAAGGCCACGAAAAGAAGTGCTTCAGTTCTGACATCTCTTTCGGCTCTGACAGCTAAAAAATCTAGATCTTCGGTTCAATCCTCTCCATCAGAACTGACTTAAAAAAGTCAAAAAATCTCGTCTCTGACTGATCCATCAGACTCGAGAACAGAATCTAGTCCCTCATCAGAAACAATGCTTTTGGCTCTGAAGACACAAGAAAAAAGACATGTTTCTGTGCTAAGATCTTCAGATCCAACACAGCAGTTACAAGATTCAATGAAAATTCTTCTTCTGAGAACAACTTAGTTACCCTCCATTGATCCCTTTCCAGTGAGACTTCCATCACTGTTCTTGAAGAGGCCTAAATTGTCATCTGTGATGTCAACCCATTCCTCTAAAAGTCTAACCAAAATTATCTGGAGAGACTGGTTAGAAAAATCCTTTGGGCACAAGGTATGACAGGATCCACCTCAGTTCCTACCCCAACAGGTCACGGAATCCATTCTTCCTAGGATCATAGGAGGTTACTAGGCTATTGATCCTGAGGCCCTTATAAGCCTAGCCAAGAGTTAAGCCCATGTTTAGACAAGTCAGCACCCATAGCCCCTATCTTCAGCTAATCCCCCTTTACTTCCTCCTTTAACTTTACTTGAAGGCTTAGAGACTACAGTTCTGAGTGACCCAGTGATGTCTGCATTAAAACCAAAGATATCTTTATTTTTAGAACCAGTTATTGCTCTGAGCTCTTTGGTTCAGTTGGAACCAGCGACTTTTCTAGGCCGTATCTGTCTTGTCAGTTTCAAGGGACTAGAGTCAACTCCTAGGTTTTCAGAGCCTTCTCTGCACCTCAGATCTTCAGCATGGATCAGCTCAGCTCTGGCTTCTGCTTCTAGAGGGATCTCTTTGGAGTGGGAGATGACTGTTTCCCAGACCCATCATTTCAGATCTGGGGTCCCTCCCTCTTCTGGATGGATCAGCTTTCAAAGCTATGAAGAGAGCTATGACTGTATTAGCCAGCCAGCTGGCCCCTTCCTACTCAGAACACACATCCCTGTCACACCTATTTTCAGAGTCTCAACCATTGCCTCCATAAGGACAGCGAGTACCAAAACCTCAGAAGTTCCAAAAGGGATTACCCTCTTCTTCTGATACTTCCCCAGATCATCCCACTGAATAGGTCCCTAAGAAGAAGAAGTGCAAGGGGAAGCACTTGGATTCCCATGAGGAATCTATTACAGAAGACGCAGACTTCTATGAGGTGAAGGATTCCCAAGATCACTTCCTGTTGATGCTCCTTTTGGAGACATTCTTGAAATCTTAAAACAGAGGTGATTGGAAGTCCAGCAATCCTTTTTCTGAGGAGCCAGTGTACTTGCAGGCTTTTGAAACCCACCCATCTACCTCCTGGATAACTCTGCCCACCGATGAGCTCATTGAGTTGATCTCTTGGCAGACATGGAAGACCCCCGACATCAGTGAACCCATTTCCCACAGACCTGACAAAATTATCACTGCCCCAGAGTATAAACAATTCTGGTCAAAATGTTTGCCTGGTGATGCCATGGTCATAGTGGCAGCACCAAAAAAGAAACTAGCTGAGGAAAGTTCCTGTATCAATTCACCCAACAAGGAGTCTCAGGAGATGGATAGGTTTGGGAAACAGGTTTATGCTTTGGTGAACTTTGCATTACAGTCCTTGAATTTCTTGCCATACTTTACCAGACTGCAGAGGGACCCGATTAAAGAGCTTTCAGATACCCTTTCAGGACCCATCTCTGAAGAGGTTCAGGAATCTGTTGCCTCTCAGTTGGCTATCCTACAGTCCATGTCCAACTCGTCTATGAGCTCATTTCTCATGCAGCCAGAGGGATGACAAGAGCAGTGGGTTTGGGCATTGCCATCAGGAGACACACATGGATGTGTGCTTATGTGGTTTTGTGGAGCCCTTCAAGTCTTCGTTCATCAATGCTCCCTTTGACGGCACATCCTTGTTTGGCTCTAAAGTTAAAGAAACTTTGTCCACATCTGAGAAAAATGGTAAGATGCTGTCTGCAATGGGCATATATTTTTCCACTCCTCAATGATCCTGTTTAAAGATGTGGTTCAGAAAGTCCCAAGGGTGCTTTCAAGACACAAATGGTGGTGGTTCCCCCAGGGGAAGTGGGAGGAACTTCAATGATAAATACCACCCTTGTGGCAGAGGAGTCCTGCAAAACTAAGGATACAGAGATTATTTCTTTGGTAAACCCTTTCAGTGCTCCTGAAAGGAGGCCTGATTGTCTTCCTCTGGAGGCAGTCAGAGAGAAGACTATCCCTGCATGAAAGAGCCTGATTAGAAATAACATCAGATACCTGGGTGCAGAGGATCATTTCCAGAGGTTATATTATACCATTTCCCTTCCACCGCCCCATTTGCAAAAGAATCCCCTATGTCCCACCTGATCAGAGGGAACAAGCATTATTACAAATTCAAGAACTGCTTGGAAAAAAGAGTCATCCAAGAAGCCCCGCCAGACCAGATAAAATCTAGAACTTAATATTCTTTTTAGTGCCAAAAAAGACAGGGGAATGGAGACCAGTTTTGGATCTCAGTGTTTATGAACAAGTTAGTTTGACAAAGTTGCGGATGGTCATGGTTTAGTCCATTCTTCCATTTTTGGAATAGGACAACTGGATATGCTCAATAGACCTTCCGTAGATGTATTATCATATAAAGATGAACAATTGATCCAGAAGGTTTTCTCCATTTCCTGCTGGGAGCCAGTCACTATCAATTCAGAGTTCTGCCCTTTGGTCTCACCACAGCCCCCAAGATGTTCACCAATTGCATGGCAGTAGTAGCAGCTCACTTGAGACTGATGGGATTCCAGGTGTTTCCGTACTTAGTGCTTCAACCAGGCATCAATTGTTAGAGGCAAGAGAGATCAGATTCTCCAGACATGTTTCTTTCTGGGGATAACCATAAAATACGAAAAATCTCATCTTGAACCAGCTCAGACATTAGAGTTCATACGAACCATCCTGAACACAAAGATAACAATGGCCTCTCTTCCCCCACTGAGAATACAGAAAATTAGGTCACAAATCATGAAGATAATCAACAGGAAGAAAGTATCTGCATGCCTACATCTACAGGAACTGAGGTCCATAGCAGTAGCTATAACTCTAGTCCCCTTAGCCAGATTTTACATGAGAATTTTACAATGACTGCTTGCAACACAATGATCAATACTATACCAGCCAATATCAACTTTGATTGCAATCACCAACATTTGCAAGAGAAATCTCAAATGGTGGATTCAATCAGACCAAAATCTAATCTATGTATTCTAAGAAGTAAGCCAACACTGGAATGGAGAAAACAGATTCTACAAATAGGGATGACTGCAATTAGGAGTACACAGAGTAGGAAAGAGGGGGCTGGAATTTACTTGAGAAAACTGGCAAAGAAACCAAGGTATTGGGAGCAAATAATTGGTGAGAGAAAGGTAATAGAATGGAAAGAGGCCAAGAATACATTTGGACTGCAGACTAAAGATAGCCTTCCCTATCAAGGATTGATATTAGAGCATAGGCAAAGAGAAAAGGCATATGGGGATCCTAAATGAAAGATCAGCATTGGTAGTTTTTTAGTAGAATCCAGAAAAGAGGCTTCTGTTTAAAAAGGGTTAGTTAGTAGGGCATATAAAATATTGCATGATAACTATAGGAATCAATCAGTGGATGTTAGAAAAGATGGGGAAGACAGAATGGATAAGCAATTCACAAAGAAAAATGGGAGGATATATGTATGGTTTCCAAATGTGCAACAAAGTCTAGAAGAGTTAGGATTTTTGCTTAGAAGTGTTTGCATAGGTATTTTATACCCCACGAAGACTCCATAGAATGTTTCCTCAGGTAGACTGCAAATGTTGCAGGTGCAATGGTGAAGAAAGAGTTAATCAGGGACATATTTTTTGGGTGTGTAATGATTTGGCAGACTTTAAAAATTCCCTGTTGAATATTCTGTTAGAAATATTGGGTGAGCAAATTGGTGTAACTAAGAGAATTATTTTTGAGCTGTGATACAGAATTGAAATTGTATTGATATATTAAGACCTTGTATAGTTTAATTATGGTGGCTGATAAAAAAACAATTATTAGAAAATAAAAATCATAGTGTAAACCAACAGTACTAAAAGTAGTTAATATAGTAAGAGAGATAAAAGAACAGGAAGTGGGATCTTTAGAAAGGGGTAGGAGCAAATTATAAAGAAAAATTGGAATTTTTTGAACAATACATGCAGGATAATATTTTGGAGGAGGAATGAGGTATAAGGGAAGGCAGGAACTGAATGAACTATGTAATGTTCAATGGACAATAACTGTATTGAAAATTATATGTGATACACAATGTTTTCAACTGAAAATATGTCAATATGTTTTTTTTATATAAATATGTGACTGCCTATGTCATGGGTGATAATTCAATAAATATGTTTCTTGTTTAAAAAAATGATGTGTGTGATAAAGGCCAAATGACTTCCTTGGGCCTGGATGCCATGCCCTTACTTATAAGTTGAGCCACAGAGAATGATTTTCTTACTATCTTGGTCAGATGTTGGTTACATGCCAGATTACTGTCTACATATGTTTCCAGATCCTTGAGTACCAGCTCAACTTTTAGGGATGTCTTATCAATGTAATAATTAACCTGGGTTTTCTTTCCCCAAAAGGCATTATAACACATTTCTTGGCATTGAGTTTTAGTCTAAATTTGGATCTTCATCTTCTACAAAAGTATGCCCCTCTTTGTTGTAATGAAAAATAGAAATGTGATGTGACTTATTACCTGCTAATATGAGGTGACTGTTTGATTACCCATATAAAACTGAGAAGTACTAAAGGAGTGACCTTTTTACAAAAAAAACTTCATAAACAGTGAATACAGCATCAGTGCTCATTTAACTTTATTTAAGGCTGGGTCTGCAAAGTCAGAAGGCCATTTCTAAATAGCAAATGCAAATAAATACTGCATTTCTAGGGAGCATCATATTATACTCACAGTTTGACAATGACCACACTGATTAAGAGGCAACTGCTCATTTATCAATATCTGTTCTTACTTACATCATCAGCCCCCTTTTTCCCCACTTTCTGCATGGAATCAGGGTGCCATTTCACCTGTTGCCACCTGTTTCAATTCAGTGACACTCTCCTTCCTTGACAGTCATACATGACTGTCGTAGGTCTTTGTTTATGCAGTCCATCCGTTCATCCATCTCTTTGATAGGAATTCTCATTTTTCTCTTACCTTCTTCCTGTCCCTCCCTCATCTTCTTTACCAAATTGTCTTCTGTTTTCCTGCACATGTGCTTGACCCACTGTAATTTGTTCTCTTTGACCTTCATGAATTATAACTACTTTGTTTTCTGCTCTGATGTAGTCATTTCTTTGTCTGTCCCACCCATCTCAAGCACTTAATCTCCATCACCTCTAGCTTCCTCAGCCGATTTGCCTTTCCATACCATACAGTAGGAATGGTCTCACCACTGTTTTGTACACCTTACTTTTCAGTTTCTTTGGTATTCGTCTGTCACGCACTACCATTGACACTCTGCCCTTTAGCTGCTGAACTTATGATTCAGGCTTTGACCTCCTCATTCACACTTCCTTCTCCTCAGCCACCCCACCCAGATACTTGAGGCTTTTAACTTGATCCACTATTTTCCTTCTATGTCACTTTTCAGCCTGTTCTGATTTGCTGCCATGACAACTGTCTTGTCTAGTCTGTTTCATCCTGTGTGCTTTCAGTTTTGCTTTCCATTCCTCTCTTATTTGCTGGAGTTACTGTTCAGAGTCTGCTTATAATACCAAATCATCTGCATACAGTAGTTTTGTTTCTGTGTCCCCTCTGACCTGTTTACTAAGTAGGCCATCACTAGAATGAACAGGACCGGGCAAAGAGCTGAACCTTGAAGCATACCCACTCCTAGTAGGAACACTGCCTTTCTGAAGTTAATTTGTTTATATTGCATGCTGTACCTGCAAAAAAGGCTGAAATGGGCTTTTGTACTCTGCATACAGACACTCCAAAATGATATCTGCAATTGCATAAATAAAATATTTCTTTTGCCTA
Source organism: Protopterus annectens (assembly GCF_019279795.1). Lineage (NCBI taxonomy): Eukaryota > Metazoa > Chordata > Ceratodontiformes > Protopteridae > Protopterus > Protopterus annectens. The sequence continues at coordinate 915,683,045 of NC_056739.1, forward strand.
TATTTGGGTATTACTTTTTGCTAGGAAGCACATGAGAGTGAATGAAGGAAGGAATGACTGCTGCAGTCCATGCACTTTCTTGCAAATATATGTGATTAAAAAAGAAATGAAGCTGTATGCAATTAAAAATCTCTAAAAAATCTTGGCACCACTATACTTCTTGCAGATAAACTTTTTGATTTATTCAAGAGTAGCTCAGTAGTATTAATTTTACATAGCTAGTAAAATATGTAAACAACTTAGATTAAAGACAATAAACAGTAATGATCAAGAATAAAACAGCCAGATGAGCACTTTTTCCTTGAGTAAAGGCTTCTTCAAATCTGAAACAAGTTTTAGTATTTACAACATAATCTGAAAAGCAAACATTTTCCTCTCTCTCCAAGGTGGAGGGGGACCTGCCCGGATTTGTGAGGAAGACACTCTGGGGAAAATAATGGCCAATCTACTATGCTCTGTCTTTGTCAGTAAACGGTCAGCTGGGTGTAAGCTTAAGATTTGGTGTTGTCAATTTTCATTCCATCCTCAACTGATGGGTTTCAATCTGATCCTCGGCTCCAACTCGGCTGTTACTAGAGCTCGTGGTAACCAAAAAGCTCTCCCTTACTCATAATGCACCAACCCCTAACATACTCCAGATCTTCACTTTTTGCAAAAAGACATGGTCAGCCTTAGCTCTCAAGTTATCCTTCAGATAAGTGTGTTTTTTCGTTTTATCCCTAAAAATGTTTCCTCTTTTCTTATAAATCTTATTAAAGTATGTCTCCCTTATCCTTACTACATTTTCTGTAATTCTTGTTTACCATCATTAATAACTTTGTTCCCTATTTTCCCTACTTCTACATGATAGTGTAATCTTTCTTACCATTGTTAATATTTCCTTTTCTATTGTAAAAAAAGGTCTTCTTCACTGTCTCTTTTTACTCGCCATTATGTCTGAAAAAGGACTGTCCGATTTCAAGAAGTGTCAAAAATGTCGGCACAAATTGCCACTTTCAGATGTTCATACTCTTTGTGTTTACTGTTTGGGCCCTCAACATCTACAGGAGGATTGTACAATATGCAAAAACTTTAATCCCAGGGCAGTTGTCGATAGAAAGAATAAGTTGATTCTTAAATAACTACTTCCATCTTCATTTGGTAAAGCTGTTTCTGGGGCTTAATCCCCCAAAATAAAATCTAAGGAGTTATTGTCTAAGTCTCCTAAGCCAAGTACCTCCTGGATTCCATCTTAGGAGCCGCCAAGGAAAAGACTATGAACAGATCCAAAACCATTTCAAGGCTACTCTCCCTAAGATCCTAAGAAGAAATCAATGGATCTAACAGTCTCAGATCTGATGAAGAAATCTATGAATCCACCTGCTTTGGATCTGATAAGCTTTCCTAGGACTAGGTATTCCCCTATATAAGACCCAGTGCCTTCCAGGGTTCCATCACCTTTTTTGGAAAGGCATCGATCTAAGTCACCATCCCTTGCCTTGTCTCATTCTGTCAGAAGTTTGACTGAAAAAGATGTGAACAGAATGAAAAGGAAGTTTCTCTCTGTCTAGATAGAGATGGGTGTTTTACCAGCTCCTACCCTCTTGGGTCAGGAAGCCCATCCATCTACCACACCACCACTACTTGCTCCTTCTCTGATCCCTTCAGTTGCTTTAGAGTCCCTGGATCTGAACCTTCCAGGTCTGTCTGGCACAGATCCAAAGGTAACTTTATCTTCAGATCCAAAGCTTGCTCTGAATGCACTGGCTCCAACATCTTTGGATCCAGATGACTCTCTGAGCCAAAGCTTCCTTGTTGGCTTCAGGGAGTTGTAGTCAACTCCAAGATTTTTGGAGCTGCCTCTACCCCCTCGGAGCTTTGGCACTGGACAGCTCATCTCCAACTTCCTCCTTGGGGAGACTGCTTTCGGGGCAGATGGAGGCAGCAGTCCAGAAGCCTGGCTTCTCAGGCCCGATGTCTTTCCTCTCTCCAGAGTGGTCTGCCTTCAACGTAGTAAAGACAGTATTCTCTACTTTGACAGAATGACTAGATCTTACTGCCTTGGATCTCCAATCTAGTTCCCAAATGTCTCCGTGCTTGGAGCCACATCATTCTACACAATGACAGCCAGCTCAAGACCCCCAGACCATCGAGCAGGGTTTCCGATCTCTTCCAACACTTAACCAGAACATCCCACAGAAGAAGCCTCTAGGAAGAAAAAGCACAAGAGGAGGCACTTGGACTCTCTATAAGAGTAAGTCACTGAGGTTACTGATTTCATTGAAGGAGAACGGTCCCCACTATCACCTCCAGAAGACATCTCATTTGGAGACATCATTGAGATACTTAAACAGGGAGGTGGTTGGTCCACAAGCAACCCTTCACCAGAGGAATTAGTATTTTTGGAGGCTTTGGACCTGGCCCTTCTACCTCCTAGGTCACCCCTTGGTGGGCATGGACGGAGCCTGACTCAGCTGAGCTGATACCTAAGAGGCCATATCTGATTCTGGCTCCACCTGTCTGGAAGGAATTCTGGAGTAAGGGGGTACCCATGGATGCCATGGTCATTTCAGTGGCCACCAAGAAGGAACTTGCTGAACAAAGTTCCTCTGTTTATCCCCCTAACAGGAAGTCTAGGGCAATGGATAGATTTGGGAAGCATGTGTATGCCCCAGCAACCTTTTTCCTTAATTTGCTGAACTGTTTGGTGCATTTTACTAGACTACAAAGGGACTTGATCAAGGAACTACCAAAATCCCTTTCCGGAAGAGTACTGCTAAGGCTCACTCATCTGTCGCCTCTCAGTTGGCTACCCCCCAATCCATTTCAAATTCATCCTTGAGGCCAATCTCGCATGCAGCAGAAGGAGGCTCAAGGGCAGCGGATTCAGACATATCCATTAACTGACATGCCTGGATGTGCTTATGTGATTTTGCAGAGCCTTTCAAGTCCTCATTCGTCAATGCTCCCTTTGATGGCAATTCCTTATTCAGCCAAAAGTGAAGGAAACATTATCCAGGTGTGAAAAGGATGGAAAGACCCTCTCTGCAGTGAGCATATGCTTTTCAACCCCTCAAAGATCCTTTTCTAAGAATCAACAAAGTGGTCAGAATACAGTATTTATTTTTTTTTTATTTTTTACTTATTTATTTATTTAACATTTGTTTACTGGGAAAGTCCAACTAGGACATAGTCCATTTTCAGTGGAAGCCTGGGCAGAAATGCTCCAGATGCATGTCTTTGGAATGTGGGAGGAAACCCAGCACCTAGAGGAAACCCATGCAAACTCATGGAGGACATGCAGACTCCACACATAAGGCACCTCAGCCAAGAATCAAACTGGAGAACCTCCTGTTGTGAGGTTACAATGCTAACCCCTGCATCACTGTTTTGACATGATTCAGAAAGTCCCAGGGGCCTTTCCAGGACACACATGGAGATAGTTCCCCTAGGGGGAGAGGAGGGACTCTAATGGATGGTGACGCCCTTGTGGCTGAGGAGGCCTGCAAAACCAGGGGTCCAGAGATTCTTTCTCTGATAGACCCTATCAGTGCTCCTGAAAGGAGGCCCAGTTGTCCCCATCTGGAGCCAATCAGGGGTTGACTATCCCTGCACTAGAGAGCCTGGCTCGATATAACAAGAAATACTTGGGTGCAGAGGATTATTTCCAGAGGTTATATAAAAAGAAGTTATGTCTTACCATAACATTCCATCTGTGTTGTAGATCTTTATTCATTCATTACTGTCAGGACTTCGGTTACATCCTCGGAACTGACATGGCTGTTTCCAAGCTCGCACCAGCCAAAAACTGTCAGCTAAGACATACCCATAATGCCCCTCTCATAGTTACTCCAGATCGAGTTTGCCTGCCCCTATATAATAGAGGTAGAGATAGAAAACAGTAGGAGGTTCTGTCTGAGCAAACACCGTAACCAGGAGTTCCTAAAGTCCACCAAGAGTCCAGGCAGGGGGAAGGAGGGCAGGAAGTAATGAATGAATAAAGATCTACAGCACAGATGGAATGTTATGGTAAGACATAACTTCTTTATCTGATGTTGTAAATCTTTATTCATTCCTTACTGTTAGGACCGAGTCCCCAGCTACTTGAGTCCTGGGTGGCCCTAAGGAAGGATATTCCTGAGCACCATAGAACCAAAAGATGCTCGTCCCCTGGAGGCCAAATCAAATTTGTAATGAGAAATAAAGGTATGAGGTCTTGCCCAAGTGGCTGCTGCACAGATATCATCCAAAGAGGCTCTGGAATGGAAAGCTACAGAAGTAGCCATAGACCTGGTAGAATGAGCTTTTATTCTGGAAGGTAAGGATAGCTTTTTCTGTTGGTAGATAAAGGTAATGACGTTTCTAAGCCAGGAGGATAAAGTCACTTTGGAGACAGGTTTACCCTGTCTGGGTCCTGCAAAGGCCACAAATAATTGATCTGTTTTCCTGAAAGATTTAGTCCTGTCCAAATAACAATGAAGCTGTTGATGTACATTAAGGGTGTGCAAAAGGTACTCCCCTTTGTTAGAATGCTGAGGGAAGAAAACCGGCAGGTCAATAGATTGGTTAATGGAAAATCCAGAAATGACCTTAGGCAAGAAAGAAGGGTCAATACGAAGGGAAACCCTATCCCTGTGGAAGTTCAAGTAAGGTCACTTGACACTTAAGGCCTGCAGCTCAGACACTCTTCTCGCTGAGGTAAGTGCTACTAGAAAAAGAGTCTTCCATAACAAAAACTTTACATCACATGAATTAAAAGGCTCAAAGGGATGGCCTGTGAGAGATTGAAGCACCAAGGTCAAGTCCCAGGGTTTTAAGGGGGGCTTGACTGGAGGTTTAACGTGTAATACTTCTTTCAAAAAGGTCATGCACAGACGATGTGACATAATCGAAGAATTATCAAATCCATTATGAAAATTGGCGATAGCTGCTAAATGTACAGTAATTTATGCTGAGGCTCCTGCATGTAAAAGAGTCATCAGGTGCTGAAGGATCTTTTGAATAGGCATAGAGAAGGGATCTAAGTTCTGATCTTTCACCCAAATAGAAAACCTAGTCCATTTACTGGAATAAACTTTCCTGGTGGAAGGTTTGTGTGAAGCCAGAAGAATTTCATGAACAGGAGATGGAATGTCAGGCAGCCTGGCAATCACTGGAAGTGGAGGAACTAAGCTGTGAGCTTGGGGTGAATCAGTCCCTGAGGATGAGATAACAGGCCTTGGGAATGATCCAGGATCCATGAGCTGTGTATCAGATGAGGCCATAGGAATGGGAACCAGACTTGACGGGGCCAATAAGGGGCAAGGAGGATCACTTTGCTTCTCAACCTTTGAGCTTTCTGGAGGAATTTCAGAATGAGGGGAAATGGAGGAAAGGCATACAGTAGACCCAGGACCAATCATGCATTAGAGCATCCCTCGGGGGTTCCCCCTGAGGGGGGATCAGGGCAAAGTAGCTTCTGCATTTGTTGTTTAGGGACAAAGCAAACAGATTGCAGCAAGGTTTGCCCCAGAGGCAGAAAATCCAATACGCTATTACAGGATTGAGGGACCACTCGTGAGGCATCAGGATGTTCCTGCTCAGATTGTCCGCAATAAGGTTGGAACTCCCGGGAATGTGTGTTGCTATAAGAAAGCGGTTTGAAGCTATCGCCCAGTGCCAAATCATCATGGCTTCCCAACACAGGGGGTAAGACCTGGTTCTGCCTTGCTTGTTGATATACCAGACGACTGACATGTTGTCCAACTGAATTGCAAAGGTCCCAGAAGGTAGGGATGAATGGAACGCTTGCAACGCAAAGAGAACTGCCCTCAGTTCCAGGACATCTATGTACAAATTGGCCTCCATGGGGGACCAGGTGCCTTGGACAGTCTTTCCCTGGAAATGCCCCCCCACTGTAACAGGGAAGTGTCCATGGTCACTGTGGCCATGGGCTGGGGAAGACAGAATGGTCGACACCAAAGATTTGTTTGTGGCTTCATCCACCATAGCATTTCTTCCTTGCAACGGTTTGTAAGACGTATCATGTGGACGAGTTGGTGAGTTATGATCGACCACTGTGCAGAAAGGAGCCACTTTAGGATACTCATGTGTAGCCTTGCCAGTGGTACTGTAGTAATGGCAGTCGCCATGGAGCCTAAGAGTTGCAGTACAAGGCATGCTGGTACATAGGTCTGTGGAAGGAGGGCTCGGATTTGGTGTCTTATTTTCGAAAGCCTGTGAGGAGGGAGAGAAGCTTGACAGGAGGTTGTGTCGAAGATTGCTCCAATAAATTCCAGTGTCTTTTTTGGGGACATATGACATTTGTCCTTTTTGATTGTAATCCCCAAGCGGAGAGCGAGACCTTGAGTGTAAGAGATGCTGTGGGTTAGAAGATTCCTGGTTGGAGCGGTAAGGAGCCAATTGTCTAGATATGGAAACACCTGGAATACTTGTAGTCGAAGATGAGCTACTACAACTGCCATACATTTGGTGAACATTCGGGGGGGGGGGCTGTCGAGAGACCGAATGGCAGTGCCCTGAACTGGTAGTGATTGTCTCCCAGCCGGAAGCGGAGGAACCTCTGGGAGCGGTGATCCATCTTTATGTGGTAGTATGCTTCCTGGAGGTCTATAGAGCACAACCAATTGTCCCTCCCTAGGAAGGAGAGAATGGACTGTACCGTGACCATCCGGAATTTTTGAGATTTGATAAATTTGTTCAATAGGTTGAGATCCAGTATTGGTCTCCAGTCTCCTGTCTTTTTTTTGGCACAAAAAGAACCTTGAGTAAAACCCGGATCCTCTCTGGACTGGTGGGATTGGTTGGATGACTCCTTTTCTTAGCAGCTTTTCTATTTCTAAGGCTGCTAATTCCCTCTGATTGGGAGGCACATCGAGGATTCATTTGACAGGTCTGGGAGTTAAATTGGATGGTATCTGGTAGCCTCTGGATATTATTCTCTGCACCCAAACATTGGTAGTAATAAGTTGCCAGGCTGGTAGGTGCAGAGAAAAACTACCCCCGACTGCTTCCAGAGGAAAGCAATCGGGCTGCTGCTCAGGAGCACTGGTAGGGTCTGTTGGAGAAGGAATCTCTAGCACCCTGGTTACGTGGACCCCCTCTACCCTGAAAGGGGCATCTTCCAGATGAGTTGCCCCCCTGCCCTGGGGGGACTGCTCACCACGAGTGTCACAAAAATATCCACATTTTTCCTCCATTCTGGTTCCCAGAGTAGGACCTCTGAGGGTTGGAAAAGCATAAACCCACAGCAGACAAGGTATTTCCATCTTTCTCATTTCGTGCTAGTGTGTCTCGTACTTTGAGACCAAAAAGTGCAGATTCGTCAAAAGACACGTTGACGAAGGAAGATTTAAAGGGGTCTGCAAAATCACACAACCGCATCCAAGCATTACGTCTTATGACAATGCCTGATGCGGCAGCTCAAGCTGCCCCCTCGGTGGTGTGAGATATCAAACACATCGAGGAGTTTGAGATGGATTCAATGGTAGCTAGCTGCGATGCTAGTGTGTCACGCACCTCATCAGGCAGTACCCCCACCAAAGAGGAGGACATTTCAGATATTAGGTCTCTTTGGAGGCAAGTGCAGTGCACCAGATAGTTCAGCAACTGAATGGCAAAGGTCACTGAAGCATAGGTCCGCTTCCCCAGTCTGTCTATGGTCCAAGACTTCCTGTTCAGAGGATGGACAGTGGAACTATCTTCTGCCAGTTACCTCTTGGTGGCCGCTGCCACGACCATGGAATCAACTGTCAACTGCTTGGACCAGTGGGGCTGGTCTTCAGGTGTGGATAGAATTTTGTCCGGCCTCCAGGGGACAGGTTCTATGTTGTCCAGGGCCTTCAAAGCATGCTGCATGATCAGCTTAACAAGCTCATCTGCAGGTGGGGTCAGCCAGGAAGTAGATGGCCGGGCACGTAAGGCCTGCAAGAACACCAATTCCACAGAAGAAGGGTTAGAGGACTTCCAGTCTCCCTGCTGCTTGAGAATTTTGAGAATGTCTCTGAATGAGATGTCTGGGGGAGACCGTGGGGACCCTTCTCCCTCATCACAATTGGTGTCTTTGATGATAGATTCCTCTGGGGAATCAAGGTACTTCCTCTTGCACTGCTTCCAGGGTGGCTCCCTAGTGTGATCTTCTGAGGAGGACTCTGGAGAAAGGGTTCCCTTCAAAGGGGGACTTTACGGCTCCTGTGCCTGGGATCCTGAAGTAGGGGGTTGGGACATCTGCATGCTGGGGGGGTTCTGATGCTGATGTCATTGATGCAGACTGCGAGCCAGCAGAGGCAAGGACCTTCTCCACCACCTGGAAAGCAGGCCTACCCAAGGAGGGATGGGAGACTAGAACTGAGAAGGACAACCTTGGAATTGAGTTCACACCCCACCCTAAGGAGCCCACCTCCAGGTGAGGAGCTCCAAGGGGAATGGAAGCCATTGGAGCCATGGACATAGATGATGCCAGTGAAAAAATAGGCACTGGGCTAGGTCCCCTTCAAAGGGGGATCTTGCAGCTCCTGTGCCTGGGATCCTGAAGTAGTGGGTTGGGACATCTGCATGCTGGGGGGGGGATTCTGATACTGATGTCATTGATGCACACTGTGAGCCTGTGGAGGCAAGGACCTTCTCCACCACCTGGAAAGCAGGCCCGCCCAAGGAGGGATGGGAGACTGGAACCGGGAAAGACAACCTTGGAACTGTGTTCACACCCCACCCTAAGGAGCCCACCTCCAGGTGAGGAGCTCCGAGAGGACTGGAAGCCATCGGAGCCGTGGACATAGATGATGCCAGCGAAAAAAATAGGTACTGGGCTAGGTACCAAGGTGCCGATGGTCCAAGCACTGCTCCAAGAGAGCACCGGCTCCACCGGAGCTGATGCAGCAAGGGTGGTCGGTGCTGACAGGGAAAAATCTGCAGTCGGAACTGAGACAGTATGCACTCGGGTGGACATCGGTACCGAGATCTCTGGGACTTGGGTAGAGGCCAGAGGAGGATGAACAGGGGAATATGCTGTAAAGGATTCCAAGCCAAGAGGGACGGAAGGTCTAGCTGGAGTGGGCAATCCCCTGGCTGCCAAAAGCTGGTCCACAACCCGCACTAGGTCTAGTTCAGAAAAACTTCTGGTGGATCTAAAGGAGGCTGCACTTGGGTAGAGGCTGGAGGAGGATAAACAGGGGAATATGCTGTAAAGGATTCCGAGCCAAGAGGTCGGAAGGTCTAGCTGGAGTAGGCAATCCCCTAGCTGCCAACAGCTGGTTCACAACCCACACTAGGTCTAGTTCAGAAAAACTCCTGGTGGATCTAAAGGAGGATGCTGAAGGAGAATCAGGTCTTTCAAGAAAGGGGCTAAATCTATGCCCCAAAAAAGGGTCATATGAAGGAGAGTATCTGGTTCTTGGCAGATATTTGACTTTAGGAACTGAAGTCATAATTTGTGGAGCCAAAGAAGCTATCGGCACTGTGGCCAGGGATGTTGCCGAAGCAGGTACAGTCATAGGAGCCAATGTCAGAACCAAGGATGACACCGAAGCTGGTGGTGCTGAGGCTGGAACCGAAATAGAAGTCAACATCATAGAAGGCACCGAGGGAGAAGACACAGGGCCTGGTGCCAAACAGGTCTATGCTGAGGGTGCCGGAGAAGCATGGAGCTGACTCAGTTCATAATTGACGGAGATGTAGGAACTGAGTGACTCTGTTTTTCCTTATTTTCTTGGTCTTTGGAGGGGGTGAGCCCTCCAACCCACATAAAGCCTCTGAAAAAGTTTTTTTAATTAAACATTTTAAAATAAGCTTGTTCTTACGTTCTGCTAGTGTGCGATTGCTAAAACTAGCACAGATGTCAGAATCAGCTTTAATGTGGTCCACGTCCAAACACCAGACACAACGAGCGTGTCTGTCAGAGTTGGGCATCTTACGCCCACACTTGTCACACTGCTTAAACCCCAACTTAACTTTGTCTGACATAGTACATGCAACAAAGGGATATCCTAAGAGAAAAAACAATAAATGAAGAGAATACCAACAATGGTATTTAAAAAATACCACAAGTGGTAAAGAAGGGCCTACCAAAGGCAGGAGAGAGGGATAGTACCAACGATGGTAGAATTAAAATTACCAAAGGTAAATGGTAGGAAATAGAGGTTTGTTATAGGCGATAGTGAGAAAAAGCTAAACTGACTAAAAAACAAGAAATTTTGAAGAGAAACTATTCCAAAAATCACAATTATCCACTTAGCTTTGAGAGATGGCTAGATATGTCTGATGAGGAATGCGGCAAATGGGATCTGGAGTAACTATGAGAGGGGCATTATGGGTAGGTCTTAGCTGAAAGTTTTTGGCTGGCGCGAGCTTGGAAACGGCCGTGTCGGTTCTGAGGATGGAACCGAAGTCCTAACAAGTAAACAGTCCCTTCCACCTCCAACTGTATAGAAAATTCCTGATGTTCCACCCAGTCAGGGGAAAGCAGCAGCACTAGAAATAAAAAAGCTGCTAGAAAAAGAGTCATCCAAGATGTCCCACCTGACCAGATAGAATCTGGAACATACTCAAGATTCTTTTTTAGTGCTAAAGAAAACAGGGGACTGACAAGTTGGTTCAACAAATAAAGTTTCATATGGTTATGGTTCAGTTCATTCTACCCTTCCTGGGCAAGGACAACTGGATGTGCTCAATAGACCTTCAGGATGCATACTATCACATAAAAATAAGCAGACAATCCTGAAGGTATTTATGCTTCTGTCTGGGAGCCAATCACTATCAGGCCAGAGCTCTACATTTAACCTCACCACAGCCCGCAGGGTGTTCACCAAATGCAAGTCAGTGGTAGTGGCTCACTTTAGACTGCAGGGATTCCAAGTGTTTCCATATTTAGATAACTGACTCATTACCACCCTGACCAGGCATCTACTAACAAGAGAAGGAGATCGGGTACTTCACAGTTATTCTCATCTGGGAATAATCATAAATTACAAGAAGTCTCAATTACAACCTACACAAACTTTGGAATTTATAGGAGCAATCTTCACTATGATATCAGTGACAGCCTGTCTTCCTCTCTCAAGAGTTCAGACTATCAGATTCCAGGTCATGAATGTAATTCACAATACCAAGATTTCAGCCTGGTTGATCCATCAAGCCTTGGGGTCAATGTCAGCTGCCATAATTTTAGTTCCTCTAGCAAGATTTCATATATTAAAATTCTTCAATGGATGGTAGCAACTCAGTGGTCGATTCTTTACCAGCGCATGTCAACACAAATAGGAATCACTCAGGCATGCATGAGATATCTCTGGTGGTAGATTCATTCAGATCAAGTTCTACAAGGCCGGCCTTTCATTCTTCCTCAACCCAAGGCCACAGTGACCATGGATGCTTCCCAGATTGGTGGGGGCACTTCCTGGGGAAAACAGTCCAAGGCACTTGGTCTCCCAAAGAGGCCAGTTGGCATATCAGTGTCCTAGAGATGAGAGCAGTTCTCTTAATGTTGCAGGCATTCCAGGATGCTCTCTCTTTAGGGACAATTGCGAATCAAACAGACACTATGTCAGCAGTTTGGTACATCGATAAACAGGGAAGAAAGTACAGTTTTGTACCTACCATAAATGTAGATGTCCGATAGGTATGCATCTGCAGTCATAACATATGGGTTGTCCTGCCTCAGGCAGCCCTTCGGTCGGCCGGATTCCAAAGTCTGGGTCTGGCCTCGGCTGATGTCGCACTTCACCCGACGTCATAGCTTCTGGGGTATAAAGGCATCAGCCGATGCCATTTTCCTCAGTGTTTCTTGCCCCAGATGCCAGGTGCCCTCTAGGAAGGCTAAATTTGGATAAATGTAGAAAATTCCAAACAGTAGAAAGCAAAATATATATATATATACATATATACATGCAAACAAATACACCATAACAGATTCCCCCAGCTAGCTAAAAGAGGGGTAAGCACCCTAGGAATACCACAGAGGGGAAGGAGGGTGGGTAACCCTGACTGCAGATGCATACCTATCGGACATATACATTTATGGTAGGTACAAAACTGTACTATGTCCTTCAAGGATGCATCTGCAGTCATAACATATGGGTAGAATACCATAGCCAAACTGGGGGAGGAGGCACTAAGATAATGATGGTGTAGTTAAGATCCCCTGTAAAACTGCAGTTGCAAAACCTGCTCGGGATCTGGAGTATAAAGGAAGATTGTAATGCTTGGCAAATGTATGCACGGAGCTCCAAGTAGCAGCTTCTAAAATGTCTTTGGTAGCCACTCCTCGTAGGAAAGCTGTAGTGGTGGCTGTGGCTCTTGTGGAGTGAGGCCTGATATTTTCAGGAGTTGTCTTTCCATGAAAAGAGTAGCAGAATCGAATGCAATTTCCTATCCATTTTGAAATTGTCTGTTTGGAAATTGCTTTTCCTTGCACTCCTGTTGCATATGCTACCAGAAGCTGGTCAGTTTTTCTGCTGGTTTTAGTTCTGTCCAGATAGCAGCATAGTTGTCTGTGTACATCCAAGGTGTGCAATAGTTTTTCCCCCCTGTTCTGTGGGTTAGGGAAGAATGTAGGCAAATGAATAGCTTGGTTCAAGGATACCCTGGATACCACCTTTGGCATGAAAGTAGGATTGGTTCTCAGAGACACTCTATCCTGGTGAAAGATAAGGAAAGGCTGCACTGCCATTAATGCCTGTAACTTGGATACCCTTCTTGCTGAAGTGATTGCTAGAAGGAAAGCAGTTTTCCAAGATAAGAACTGTAAGTCTGCTGATGCTGCTGGTTCAAAAGGGGGAAGTGTTAATTTTTCCAGCACAAAATTGAGATCCCATGCAGGCAGAGGTGGTTTCCTTGGAGGTTTTACATTTTGATCCCTCTTAAGAATTGTCTGAGGAGAGGGTGAGAGAAGATAGGAGGATCCATGTTGTACTCTGCTGAAATTGCTGAAGCATGAATCTTAATGGAAGAATAAGACAGGCCATTGTGGAACAGTTCTGCTAAGTATTCTAGGATGTGTGCTAGGTTTGCCAGTGTGACATTTGTACCCTTTGATGCACTCCAAATGAGGAATCTCTTCCATTTAGCTGAGTATGTTTTTCTTGTGGAGGGTCTGCGAGCCTCCAGGATAATGTCCTTGACCCTCTGAGATAAAACATTTTGGTTTTGTTTTATGCAATTTTCCAGGCAGTTAGCTGCAATGTTTTCAAGTTTGGATGCAGGGTCTTGTAGTTGTTCTGCGTTAGAAGTAAAGGCCATAGAGGTAGAGGCCATGAGTTCGTCCAAGACATGCTTCTCAGTAGTGGATACCAATGCTGCCTTGGCCAGTCTGGAGCTATCAGAATCACCTTTGGCTGTTCCTCCCTGATCTTCAGTAGAACTTTGTACATCAATGGGAGAGGTGGAAAGGCATAAACTGTCAGGGCCTTCCAGCTGAAAGAAAGGGAGTCCACCCTCCAGGATTGTGGGTGGTATTCTCTTGAGCAGAATTTCTTCAGTTGGTGGTTGAGTGGGGAGGCGAACAGGTCTATCTCTGGCATTCCCCATTCCTTTGTTATGTTTTTGAAGATGTCTGGATGCAGCATCCATTCGTGAGCATCCGTGGTAGTTCTGCTTAAGCTGTCTGCTAGTGAATTCTCTTTTCCTGGTACGAATTTGGCCTGCAGTTGAATGTTGAGATTCAGGCCTAGGTTCCACAGGTCCATTGCCATCCGGCATAGAGGGTAGGAATGCGTGCCTCCCTATTTGTTGATGTACCACATGACTGTGGTATTGTCTGTCCTTATCAGCAGATGTCCTTGCTGGAGGAATGGTTTGAATGTCTCAATTGCATGCTTCACTGCCAGCATCTCCTTTAGATTTATGTGTAGATTCAGCTGGTCTTGAGACCATAGGCCTTGGATACACTTGTCTTCCATGTGTGCCCCCCAGCCTAGGTCTGAGGCGTCCGTGGTGATGGTCTGCCTTGGTTGTGGTTTGTGGAAAGGCAACCCTCTGTTGGTCTGGCAGGCCTGAGCCCACCACAGGAATTCTTTTTTCAGACATGGAATGATTGGTATCATGGTTTCTAGACTGTGTCTGTTTTGAGACCATACATTCCTTAGGTACCATTGTAATTTTCTCATATGCAGCCTGGCATGCGGGATCAAGATTATGCAAGATGCCATGTAACCCAGGGCCTGCAGGACTTTCCTTGCAGTAAGATGAGTTTGTCTTGTCAAAGCCATGAAGTAGACTGGTAGTTGCTTTTGTTTTTCTTCTGTGAGAAAAGCCATCTGAGTTATTGTGTCCAGTTCTGCACCCAAAATGTTATCCTTTGGGATGGCACTAGTCTTGACTTCTGGATGTTGACTGTGTATCCCAAGGCTTGTAACAGTTGTATGACATAGGCCAAATCCTTTATTATTTTTGTCTTGTTGTACGCTTGTATTAGGCAGTCGTCCAGGTATGGGTAGATCTGAATTCCCTGAAGCCTGCAATGTGCAATTACTGATGCCAGGCATTTCGTGAATACTCTGGTTGCAGTAGATAAGCCAAAGGGCAATGCTGAGAATTGATAATGCTCTGATCCTGCAAGAAATCTGAGGTGTCTTCTGCAATCTGGTCGTATAGGGACGTGCAGGTATGCCTCCTTGAGATCTAGAGTCACCAGCCAAGACTCCTTGCCCAACATGGGAAGAAGTTGCTGTAGGGTCAGCATCTTGAATTTTGATACAATGAGATATGTGTTTAGTGCGGACAAGTCGAGAATAGGCCTCCATTGAGTTTCTTTTCTTGGTACAAGGAATAGTCTGGAGTAAAATCCTTGGCCTTGTTCCATAGATGGTACCCTTTCCATTGCTCTCATCCTTAGTAAGTTGATGATTTGTTTTAGAGCCTCTGGCTTGGTGGAAGGTTTGGCATTCCTCTCTTTTTTGGTAAAATGTGGAAGTGAAACCTGTAGCCTTTGTCTATTGTTTGCAATGTCCATTTGTCTCCTGTAATGCAATGCCAGGTTTTTGAAAATAAAGCTAACTTTCCACCCAAGGGTGCTTCCAGTTGCTCCCTGGTAGGCGGAATCAGAGCCAAGTCATTGTGTCTGTCCTGTGGAAGTGGTTGTAGTCGCAGCTGTGGCGGTACTCCTCTGGTTGGCAGGTTGCCACTGACGACCCCTGTAGGCACCCCTAGATTGACCTCTGCCTCTTGGGCGTCTATTTCTGCCTCTCTGTGCTCTGGAGGTGTCTGGAAAGGACCAATTTTTTGAAGGCCAGTTTCTGCTGAACCTCGGAGGTTGGACCTGCAGAAAATCCTTGACTGTTTGCACAGATTTAGCTTTTTCTTCCACTTTCTTTAGAATCTCCTGTGCAGGGGAGCCAAATAAACTTTGTTTCTCCATAGGGGCATCTAGGAGTTTAGACTTGATATGGTCTGGCAAGGATTGCTCTTTTAGCCAGGCATGCCTTCGAATCACTGCTCCAGTCATAGCTGATCTAAATGAAGCCTCCAGTGCATCATAGCCACATTTTAAGAAATGATTACTGACCTGCTGAGAGTTGTGTACCAAATCCTGAAGGGACTTACAGTCTAAAGGTTTAGGAGAGGAAAGCTTTTTATTCAGCTGATCTAACAAAAATTCCTGGTACTGTATCATATGGAATTGACAGTTTAAAGCCCTGGCAGAAAGAGTAGCAGATCTATAAACCTTTTTACCTCATCTCTCTAATGCTCTTGACTCTCTTTCAGAGGGTAGGGGGTTTTTGGCAGTGGCAGCTGCAACACCCTTTGGGCCCTGAGAAATAGTTTCTGGGTCTGCAGCATGGGCCTTATACAAGTGGAAGTGAGAATCCGGGACCCTGTAATATCTGTCAGGTTTGGCAGGGGCCGGGGGAAGAGAATCAGGGGCAGAACTGTCATCATTGTATGCATCATCAACAACTGATAGTACAGGTGGTATGGCTAAAGGCCTATGCTGTGGCAAGTGTAAAAAAGTCCTTAGCCTTTTCCTAGAATCAGAAAAATCCTGACCCTGCCATTGAAAGTGTTCCCTCATTGAGTGTAAAGTTTCCCCAAAGGAAAATTCTTCTAGGGGGGAGGCAGAAGGAACTGAGTCTTCTGCATCCGAATCCTCATAAGGTGAGTATGGTCCTTCCTGATGGTCTGATAAATCTGATTCATCCGAGGAATAATCAGAGGAGAGAGGTTCAGGGGGTTCAGTCCTAGGCCTTTTGTCAGGAGGAGGTTGTGAGGCCCTGTCTGGGTGAGGTTGGGATCCCCTAATCAGAGATATAAGGTCCTCAGCAAGGCTGAGAATCTGAGAACTTGAGGAAGGTCTCTGAGAGGAAGCTTTTGTTGGTAAGGCCTTGGAAATTTTAGCTGCTTTAGCCCTGGAGAAGGCCTTAATAGACATGGAAGCAGGGGGTCTAGCTGCCCCACGTGCAGGAGTAGAGATGTCCAACGGAATGGTGTCGGACAATTCTTGTGCGCCTGCTTCTTCGGTAGGAATTTCTGTAGCCGACTCAGCCAGGGCCTCTCTGGCCTCGGTTGTCGGAGGCATGTTTTCGGCAGAAGGAAGAACCGAGGACTCGGTTTCAGCCGAAACTGAGACACTCGCGGTAGGCCTAACCGTGGTTTCAGCCGAAACCGTGGGCCGCGAGTGTCGGTCCTTTTCCTTGCGTTTTTTGGCTAAATGTGTAGTCGGAGTCTCCGATGGCATTTTATATGCAAAAGCGGGACCAAAAAACTCTTCTGCAAACTCCGACCGACATCTAAGTGTCCGTCGGTTGAAGGAAGCACAGGCTAAACAAGCTGATACGTCGTGGTCTGGGCCTAAGCAAGGAAGACAGTAAGAGTGGAAATCCTTATGAGGTATTTGTTTCCCACAAGTTAAACAATTATTTACTTTGTCTGACATCAGCTGAGGCAAAAAAGAGTCCCCAACGGGGTACTTAGCTTTTTTAGAAGTCTTCGGTAGCTGAAATATCTGGACCTGACCGACCGGCACTTGCGAACAGCTTCTGCTTCGGGCACCGCGCGGCAAGAAAGACTGAGGAAAATGGCGTTGGCTGATGCCTTTATACCCCAGAAGCTATGACGTCGGGTGAAGTGCGACATCAGCCGAGGCCAGACCCAGACTTTGGAATCCGGCTGACCGAAGGGCTGCCTGAGGCAGGACAACCCATATGTTATGACTGCAAATGCATCCTTGAAGGACATCCAGATCTTACTCCTTGTGTCGAGAAGCACTCAGAGTGTGGCAATGGGTGATCTCACCCAAACTACTTTCTCATAGCAATGCACATCCCAGGGAAGTCCAGAGTGATAGCAGACAAATTGAGAATGTCCATTCTCCTACCTCACAAGTGGTCTCGCAACATGAAATTGTTAGAAATGATTTTCTGTCAATGGGGCCAGCCTTGCTGAGATCTTTTTGCTTCTCCCCTAAACAACAACTGCTACTATGCCCTAATCCTCCCTCTGGGGGAATCAAGAAGGGATTCTCAACTTCATGATTAACCCCACCCAGCCTACTTTATGCTCACCTGCCAGTTTCCCTAATTCCAAAATTCCTGAAGAATACTGCCAGTTTAAAGAGCAAAGTCATCCTCACTGTACCTTACTGGCCTCAACAGATTTGGTTCCCCTTCCTTTGGCCTTATCTGCTTTACCAACCTTGGATTCTGATCTGATGCCAGATCTCCTGTCACACCTGAGAGGTATGATTCATCTGGATATCTCAAACCTCAGGCTGACAGCATGGTTTCTCCAATTCTGTTAATAGCTAGACAACCGATGCTCTCTCCCCATCTGTAATATTCTTTAATCTTACCATAAGCTTTCCACAACAAAACTTTACACAAGTAAATGGAAAAGATTAATTTGCTGGGAGCAACAAAAACACACTGATCTCTTCTCAGCTCTGATACATAGTATACTTGAATTTTTTTACAACAATTTTTAATGAGGGGGCTAGCTCCTCAACGATTAAAGTTCAATTAGCAACAAAATCTAACTTTCATATTGGATTTGAAAATTCTTCTGTGGCCATTTCTAAACTTTGTAAATCTTTTTTTTTTGAGCGGCACACTCTTGCTGAGACCCCCGTATAAGGATCCTACTCCACCATGGGATTTGAAGTTGGTACTGAAGCCTTAATTAATCCTCCCTTTGAACCAGTAGCTAAATGCAATCTTAAGTTCCTGTCCTGGAAAACTACCTTTCTAGTGGCCATTACCACTGCTTGAAGAGCTTCAAGCATTGACATCTAAGCTTCCCAACTTGATTTTTCACAAGGATAAGTCACTTTATGTACCAATGCATCTTTCTGTCCTGAGGTGGTATCAAAATACAAACTCAAGCAAGCCATTACTATGCCAGTACTCTTTCCTAACTTTACTAACAGAGGTGAATATATGTTGCATTAATTGAATGCTCAAAGACCATTACATTTTTACTTACAGGGGACAAAAGAAATTAGGAAGACAGATCAATTATTTGTGTCCTTTGTGGATTTGAAATTGGGCAAACCAGTTACAAAGGTAACTTTAACCAGATGGCTGACAGATTGCATTTAATCTATCCAGAGTTTCTATGGCCAATATTTGTGCAGCTGCTACTTGGGAAAACCCTCATACCTTTATCACTCATTACAAACTGGATCTATTCTTGAGGAGAAGAACAACCTTTGGCTCAGGTGTGCTCAGCAATATCCTTCCTTAGCCTCCACCCCGGATTTTAGGTAGGTGGGGACTCTGTCCCATCAGTTGAGGATAGAATGAAAATTGACATCAGATAAAAAAAGTTATGTACTTACCATAATGTTCCATCTGTGTTGTCAATTGTCATTGCTTCTCAACTTCCTGCCCACCAA
The DNA here is from genome assembly GCF_019279795.1 of Protopterus annectens. Lineage (NCBI taxonomy): Eukaryota > Metazoa > Chordata > Ceratodontiformes > Protopteridae > Protopterus > Protopterus annectens. Next base: position 915,701,844 of record NC_056739.1, read on the forward strand.
CCCCCCAACCCTTATCACAACAGACTTCTGGTTGAACAAAATATTATAAGGACACCTAAATGTTGAGTTCCAGATATAGTTAATTTTGAAGGATATATATATATATATATATATATATATATATATATATATATATATATATACATATATATATATATATATATATTTATATATTATATATGGGATCCGTACAGATCCCTGACGGCACTTTCTGCCAAAGCAGAAATCACCGAACATACATAAACGAAAGTGCTGTTCACCGAAGCAGCACTTTCAGTTATGTGTGCTAGTTGTGTCGGTCACACTACGGTGAGGTTAAGGGAGAATTCCCTTTTCCCCACTGTAGTGCGACCTCGAAGTGAGAATATAAAAGTAGGGGGTGTGGGGGTGCAGGGGGGCTTGCCCCCCTGCATAAAAGAAGATTTAGTGTTTTTTTTTTTTTTTTTGAACGGACTTTAATGAAAGCGCTTTTTCAGTGAAAGCGCTTTCGTTAAAGTGCGTTCGGGTATTGTGGATTCAGACTATTGAACTTTCGTTCAATAGTCCTAGATCCATATATATAAATATATATATAGGTCTATGTTAAATCATTGAACGCTTAAAAAAGTGAACAATGATTTATCGAACTCATGTAAGTGAAAGCTTACAGTCTCGAATGCTTAGAACAGCATTTTTTTCCCAAGGGAAAAAAATTGCTGTTCCACAAAAAAAAATTTTTAAACATTACATAAAGTGGGGGGGGCTTTGCCCCCACGCCCCCCTGCTTAAATATACCAACTCCAAGATCTCACTACAGTGATGACAACGGCAAAGTAACAGAAGCGGCCAAGCGATTTCTTTCCCAGGGAAAGAATTAGCTTATATGCCGTTTCGTGCTTTCAAGTTCGATCAAGACCCATTCAAAAGAATGCATCTTCGATCATTTAACAGGAACCCTATATATACATACATACGTATGTGTGTCTGTCTGTATATATATATATATATATATATATATATATATATATATATATATAGATATAGATATAGATATATATATACACATCTACATACATACATATATATGTGTGTGTGTGTGTGTGTGTGCGCGCGCGCGCGTGTGTGTGTATACATATATATATATATATATATATATATATATATATATATATATATATGCGGTGGTGGTGCTGCGGTAGCGTTTTCGGCTCACAGAAAGATGTCCTGTTCGATTCTCAGCTAGAGCGTCTTCTGTGTGGAGACATGCGTGAATGGGCGTACCTTCATTGAAGGTTGTGCACCAGGGCTGGCAACTCGGCACGTAAAAATCTACTGCCAATCATTAGCGGACTGGAGTTCCGCTGTGGCGACCCCTAACCGGGAAAAGCCGAAAGACACAACAACATAAAGGCACATCTTACTTTAGGTAAATCTGCAAACAAGATCAGGGGTATGTTATGGGTTGGTGCAGTATGGGTAAGGGAGAAGCTCGGGAGCTTTTTAGTTACCACAAGCCAAGCTTTTGTAATGGAAGAGTCATATCCTAGGATCAGATCCAAACCCTTCAGTTGAGAAAGAATGAAAATGGATAACACATATGGAACATTATGGTAAGTAAATAACTTTTTTTTATGCCTTTAAATCTTCCCTAGGGAAACCCAGATGACAGACTACAGGGCAGTATGATGCAGGAAGGCATTAAAATCAGTTTGTTTAGTTAGTAGCATAGGTCAGTGCCAGGCTGGGAGCTCTTGAGTGTTTGCTGTGTGCAGATCTAATCTCTGAGAAACAAGTGCACTGGTTCAAGACAAAGTATAAAGCTAGATCTGTTTACCTGTAAAATAGCTCATCTGTTGAGCTCTGCCAAAAGGAAGAAAAACTAGCTCTTTCATGCATAGTAAAATTAAACCACAATTTTTCAGATCAAATGTGGGGAAGAAAAGTGGTTGAAGGTGTATGAGTTTTACAACTAAAGGGTTACCACCTCTCAGGGGTAATGGGTAAATCCTGGTCATATCAGTGATGGGTTCATGACCAGGAAGTGTGTAATTCAGTTGAATCTGCTATGTAGTAGGAGTGCAGTAGAGATAACTGGTGGTTAGACAACCTAGTTAGGCTGGTAGGTATGGGAGTTTTTGCATAGGTTTCCTCAATATATTTTTGTAGCATGGCATTCATGTTCTTTAATTCATCCATGACATCTGCAGAACAGACTCCCTCTCCATGTCAAGCAGAGTACCTCTTTACCCCTTTTTAAGTGCAACCTAGATACTTCAATAGGAAATAGAAAATATATCCCTGTGATTCTACCCGTGTCCCTGCTGGACAGGGGCATCGGGTGCCGATTTGTCTATACATGGGCTTAACTCTTGGCTAGGCTTATAAGGGCCTCAGGGCCAATAGCCTAGTAACTTCCTATGATCTGCTAGGGTGATTGTGGTTTCACTGTTTTCCACATTTACAGGTTGCACTGCCATATTTGTTCAACTTCCCAACTTTTTGTGGGCTTAAGTTGGATTCCTTTTACCCAGTCTTTCTTTTTCTTGAGGGACATGAGGAGAGTTGACCAAACTCAGATTTGTTAAGAGTTATAAAAGGCAAGTTAGAGAAGATGTTTAGCAGGAAATGGTATGTGACACCTTTCCCTCTAATTAGATCCCCTTAAGGCAGCATATAGAATATATAGAGCAGTGGGCGCAAAATCAAACTCCGCTGCACTCCACAGTCCAAAGGTTGAGAATCAGAAGAGTTTAATCCCAAGACTGACTTCTAGATGTAGTTTGAATGGTAGGAGGAAAGCCATTCAAGAACCAGAGAGGGGAGGCCACAGTAAGTATGTAATGCTCAATCAGGATTCCATGGTCAACAGTGTCAAATGCTAACAAGAAATCAGACAGGACCAGGACAGAAAACATACACACTGTTCTGTAGCTATTAGAAGATCATTCACAACCTTAGTGTTATAGTAGTATAGAAAGAGTAAAAAACAGATGGATAATGGTTCAAAAGTTCATTGACAATAGAATATGATTCTCAATAACCTTATCAGGAAAAGAAAGTATCAAGATGGGTTAGAAATTGTTGAGGGCATTGGTGTCCAAATATGTTTTTTTGAGAAATTGGGTAACAAAAGCTTCCTTCAACATGTGTAGAAAGATCACAGTCTTCAGTAAAGACACCAGATTCTGATAAATAACTGACCCTAACATGTCCAAGTTGACAACAACAACAAGCCAAGAGATACAAGGGTCAAATCCACAGGTTTTAGTACACAGACTTGAAATCATGGTAAGAAAATCTTGATTGTGAATGCTAAGTAAGCCAAAAAGAAGAAGCAGAAACCACATTAGAGAATAAAGGAGTGCCTTTAGGGTCAGCTGGAGGAAGTGTGGATCATGGCAACCTTGTCAATGAAAAACAGCAGTTCTCTCACACTGATATGGTGAAAATGTACATTTGGTAGTGAGGCAGCTCGGGATTCATAAGCTACCCACCACATGGAAGAGTGTGGATGGATGGTTAGCCACTGCTTAGATCTGTCTAGAACAAGTAAACTACCTTTTTATAAGAGATCTCGGTATCAAGCTTGCAATGAAATTCCAGCCTTTGCCCTTGTCGCAAGAACTGCAGTTCAAGAACAAACCGTGGCTAATATGTCTTCAGCAAGACAGGCTGTACATAAACTGGAGCTAGCCAATCTAAAGTAGTTGAAAGAGATCTGATATAGTCATTCATCAAAGCACCCAGATTGCCAATATTTTCTTGTGAGAGAAGTCTAAATAGTTCAGATCAAAATGATTGAGGAGTAACTTTAAAAGTGTTATACCACTTGATCACCTGAAGAGTATGGGGTATAGAAATGGGATAACTTGTAACAATCAAAGTAAATCAGGAAAAAGTCAAACTATAGGGCTGACTTTACAATGGAAATGGAAAAATGTGCATTCATTTAACTGACTTCAAAGATATATATTTGGGCATTTGCATTTCAATCAATTGAGATTCTGCAAATGTAGCATAACCTCGCCTGATTTATATGCAGAAAAAAATAATAAATGCTGTGTTGGTCCATTAACTGAAAACACACAGACACTGGAGCATAGACGTAATGTAATACCTATTACTGGATCAATATAGGTTTTGCAATTACTTGAGTTTTTGGGTTCTTCCTAAGAAGTTAAGTTATTGATATTAGATATAAACAACACAAAGACACTGAGCACAAACATGATGTAATACTTGTTATTGGATCAACATAGGTGTTTGCAATTGCTATAAATGGTTTATATGTAAAAAGTGTTAGTAGACGTCTTCAGGTCTCAACTCACATTAGTATTTCACTAATCAAGAACAAACACTATTCTTTACTGATTAGATTATAAGCTATCTCACCATTTTCAGTCCTTTCCTAGTTTCTATCACACTGGAGATTATGGAATACCTCTAGACCTTGCAAGCAACCTATCTAAATTACTTGGATTGGTTTGTGGAGTTTGGTGATCAAAAGGGTCTGGGTTGGAGCTGATAAACCCAACCAAACAATTAAAAAAAAGGGTTTTCATCCATCCATTTGTTATTTATATCCACTTTCATCCAAGTCAGAGTAAAGGGGGGGTGGACAACTGTCCCAGAAAGCAGCGAGTTCAAGACAGGAACCAGCCCAGGGTAGGATGTTATTCTGTCAGTGTATACACATATGCATACACAAGTACGCGCACACACACACACACATATATGCATGCATGTAGACACCTTAATGATAATATAACATCAGCAGTTATTGACTTGCCAGCATGTTTATGGGGTGTGGAAGGGAAATGGAAACACTAGCAGAAACCTACACAGATATCAGAAGAACATGAAAATACCACATAGAATACACTGAAGCCAAGAATAAAACTGGAGTTAAGCATACCATGAATCAGCAAATGTCATAATTGGGAAAAAGCATGATGATAGTCTGGGATTATGGAATGGTATTATAAATAAAAATATTCAGACGCAATAAATAAACATATTCACAGAGAGAGACCCAATGCCTAAAACAGTATATCAAAACAGACTAGTTTACTTCTGCACTACACTGCAGACAAGGAAGATGAGCTGAACCAGCTGAGGCCATTGTGTTACAAGTGCAGTCATTGTTAATCATGCAAATTGCTTAGCTTTCATGTAGAAAATAACTGAGCAGACTGGATGTGTCGGGTTGTCTTTATCAGTGCATTTCTCTGATTCCATAAAACAGAGGCAAAGTTCATGTTTTACTGTGCTGGTAGACTATAAACAAGAACACAAAGTGAATGTTCTATATTCAGGCCTGCACTGTCTTGCCATTTCTAGTGTAACATTTGACTCTTTAATGAATGTGCCATCAATCACATCTGACATTATGTAGTTTGTGCCACATTATGAGTACTAAGAATGGAAAACTGTTTTGAGTTTACTCACCTGTTTCCAGTGCAGTATGAACTGCAGCCTAATTATTATCTCATCATTTCCCAATAATGTGCTGGTTGAACACATTAGCATTATTCATCATCTCTTTCATCAAATGATGCCCATTTATGTATAATACTGCTTATCACACAAATGCTGCTAACAACAGCATTAAATGAGAGAATTAAGTTCACTACTGTTACTAACGAATACTTGCACATAATTATAGTCTAAAACAGAGAAACTTAACCTTCATGAGAGCATCAAATACATCGGTGGCCTTTTTATATGTGTTTTTTTCTTTCTGTTGGTGCTGTTCATCATCCCTCCAACAATCCAAATAGCCCATTTGTTACCCATGAAGTTGAAGTTTTTCATTTAAGGTTTGGTTACTTCTCCATTTTGTCTTTTTCTTATATTGTATTTGTTTTGTTTTAATTTTTTTTGGAATTTTAAGAGGTCTTGGCTAGGGTCAGTTAGAAAATAATTTCTTTGCAGACAGTGAATAACATCCAGCTAATTAGTATGAGGAACTGAGAAATAGCATTCCTCATTTAACTATAATTAATTTGGGGCATCTTTATTTAGCTAGATTGCTTGTTTGACTGGCTGTTCTCTGCCTGACTATTGCTGATCTCTGTCTGCATTTGATTTTTTCCACCCACTTACCCTAGTGCTGTTGTACTTTTAAACTTGGTGGCTTTTGAGTTGTTTGGCTGAACTAAATCTGACTTTGGACACTCCTCCAAGCCCCATCTCATCAGCTAATTCTACTGAGTACTAAGAGTTCATTTGGGAAGGCCCACCCCCTTAGTCTCTTAAACTTGAATTATTTTCTGATTCCTCCTTTCCCACTTACTTAAATAATGCACTTTGTTCAGATGCTTTTACTGTAGCTGTGCTTCTTGTTACTTTACTACTTTATTTTGCTGTTTGATGCTTGTTCTTAAAGTGTTCAGTTGGATTTATTCTGCTGCATTTATTACTGCTTGTCAGTACCCTGATTAAAGTGTAACTGTTATTCTAAGCTCCTTAGCTTTGATTTAAGCACTTGGGCTTCAAATTAGTTATCTAACATAAGGAAAGTTTGCGGTCTATACTCCTGTGGCAGGAAAGGTAGCTTACACCCTTCTAAGTTGGTAATTGCTGGTTGAAGGCTTGTTGTACCTGTTATTCTAAAAGTGTCTTAGTTCTGGTTTAAGCAGTTGGGCTCCAGACCAGTTATTTTATATTAAGAATGTTTGTGGTCTACAGTTTTGTGGGAGGAGAGGGTAGCCTCTGCCCTTCTGAACTGGGAATTGCTGGTGAAGGCTTATTGTGACTGTTATTCTAAGGGTCTTTGTTCTGGTCTGTGGTCTATACTTTTGTGGCATTACTGCCTAGACAGATTTTTTTAATTACTAGATCATCTAGTTTGCTCATAGCTGAACATTGCTCATCAAGTTGCTTGTCTTACTGTCTTGTTCAATATTTAAAATTTCCTCACTCTTCCCTAATAGATCAGTGGCCATGGATATACACTTCAACTCTCTGTGTGGCCAGTCTGGTTGAGATAAGTGTTCTGAGGCATTGTAGCAATTGCCTCATGTACACTAACAACCCACTTATTCTTAATAAAACAGACAGTGTACGTGAGAGGTGTAAATACATTTTAACACTGTAGGCAAAACTCTCTCATACAACCAAAATTAATCCCGTAGAGGTTGTCAGTGACATTTGCACCAGGCCTACTGCACAGGGTAAAGACCCTACACACAAAACTACTTATGCTGAAGCACTTACCTGTGACCTTCCTAAAACACTATGACCTCCTGCATAGTGCAATCAAAGAAAGGGTCCTTAGCCATTACATAAACACTCTGTTAAAACACCACCCACAGCTACACATAGTAACACTGTATGCAGTGCTTCCACTGCTAAGCCCTTAAGACATAGCACACAGCCAAATTTCCTGGTCATTGGTGATTCTATAGTGAGGCACACCAATGTCCCCCTCACCAGATGAATCACAGTTAGCTGCCTTTTCGGGGCTAGGATCTATCAAGTCACACAGGCACTCAGGTCATTGAATCACAGTTACCAGTATAACTGTCATAGTCCATGTGGGTGTTAATGACCTGAGACATACCTCCCTTGAATATATGAAGCGAGACATGATCGAGTTTTCTAATTATGTGTCTCAGGCCGGTATGAGCCTAGCACTGAGGAGCATGCTACCTTCTCCATGGATGATGCCATATTACCAACAGAAAATTATTGATTTTAACAATTGACTTAGCTTTTGGTGTCAATCCAGGGAGATACAATATTTGACAGCCCGGGAGGACATGGTTGACAGACCACAATGCTTTGCCAGGGATGGTCTGCACTTATCCTCTCTAAGCTTTTAGATATTGGAGAAGACCTTTTCAACCTCCATAGTACCTTTTTAAGGCAATGCCAAACTGATAAACCTACCAACTTAACTGAGGCTATGAAGGAATATCTGAAGGTGATACTGCTCAATCCTAGAAGTCTTAACAAGAAACTCCACTCTCTGCAAGCCTTCCTCTCCCCAGAGAGTGTAGACATCCGTGTAGTAATAATGTCTTTCACACCTTTAGACCAGCTATTGCACAGGATGGAACTAAAGGTGGACTTACAAGGCATCCACAAACACCACACTTATGAATCTCCTACATATTCATAAGTCAAAGAGCACCAAAAATGCAAGGTCTAGGGGCCTAAATTTTGTCTGTGACATAAATAGAACATTTTGGAGAGACAGATATGTGTCCCAGAAACTGCCCCTTGTTTAGAACAGGCTTCCCATCCATGTGAAGCTGAGTTCATCTATTACCCAGTTGAAGCACAACCTAGACAAGTGGATGGGGAATAGGAAATTTACACTGGACCTGGCACTCATGTTTCTTATGGACAGAGGTAATTTATAAATGCCTGGCCTTCAATGTCCTGTTTGGATACAGGACATCATTATTCTTTTGAGAAACTTGGCTAGGCTTAGAAAGGCCCCTTGGGTCATTAGCCTAGTAACAGTCTATGAATCTATGAAATAAGAGCCCTGTATCTCATTCATTCCCTCATGGTATAAGACCAAACTAGAGTTTTTTTTTCACTTGCTGGACCTAACTCATTGATCCCTTAAGCCACACAATACTGACAGTGGGACACTTGCTCCCATACATGTGCCTGCCCCAGCTGTAGCTCACATC